>NW_027192531.1:2269353-2427089 GCF_041956765.1 Thermoascus crustaceus | reverse complement strand
ATGATCGTCGTTGATACAAAAGAAGGGTCGGTTGGTCCCGTCCTCTCTCTCTCTCTCCCCGAGTTCTGGAGTCATAAGTCCCCATGGCTGGGTACACCTGGTGAGCTACCTGTCTACACAGCTACTTGGTACTGGTGCACTGTACTGTACATATAATAATACCTCCTACTAATCTATTCTATCGTCCCTCAAGTCTCGCCCCCGAGTGCTGAACCGAGAACGTCCCAGCAACAGTACTTATACTTACTGATACAATGCCTACCCTCTCCCACCTCCTCCTCATCGGCAAAGTCATCTCCGTCATCTTCTCCGTCTCCTACACCCGTCTCCGCCTCGCCCTGAGATCCCTCACCCACCGCCTCACCTACCATCCCTCCTCCCCCTCTTCCTCCTCTGAACCACTCAACATCGTCATCATCGGCGCCTCCTTCGCAGGCTACCACGCGGCGAGATGTCTCGCGAACTCCGTCCCCTCGGGCCACCGCGTCGTGGTCGTGGAGCGGAACTCGCATTTCCAGTTCACGTGGGTGTTTCCCCGGTTTTGTGTCATCAGGGGAGGAGGGCACGAGAGGAAGGCGTTTGTGCCGTATGGGCCGTATCTGGGTGGGGGGTTGGAGAGGGGGTCTTGTGTCTGGGTGAGGGGTAGTGTTGAAAAGATCGAAGAGGAGAAGAATGACAATCAGGATGATGACGATGGGAAAGACGAGGAGAAGGGTGGTTGTCTGGTTCTTCGGTCCGGGGAAAAGATCAAGTACGAGTACCTCGTCGTCGCGACGGGGTCAGCTGCGGAACTGCCCTCGCGGGTCGGTAAAGAGGACAAGGCAGACGGAATCCGGCTGTTTCGCGACATGCAGGATCGGATCGAGGCCGCGAAGGATGTGGTCGTTCTCGGTGGTGGTCCCGCGGGCGTGGAGCTCGCGGCGGACGCGAAGGCGCTGTACCCCGGGAAGAACGTCACGCTGTTGCATTCGCGGACGAGGCTGATGAATGGGAGCTTTGGGCCGAAGATGCATGAGGTTGCGGTGAAGGAGCTGGAGAAGTTGGGCGTTGATCTTGTCCTTGGGGAGAGGGCGCAGTTACCTGCTGCTGATACCGAGACTTTGAGTGAGGTGGTGTTGGACTCGGGGAAGAGGATCCCGTGTGATTGTTTGGTATGCTTTATCTAGATTCTTCTGAGAGGACTACTATACTGATAGGCGTCTTATCTACATCAGATCAAGTGTATTGGTCAAAAACCCAACTCCAGCCTCATCGCGGAGCTCTCTCCCTCCTCCATCACCGAATCCGGTCATATCAAAGTCCTCCCGACGCTGCAGATCGCAGACGAAGCGCACAGAAACATCTACGCCATCGGAGACGTCGCGGACACGGGATCGATCAAGAACGGGCGCGCAGCAATTGAGCAGGCGCAATTCGTCGCAGAGAATATCGTGCGCGCCATCAAAGGGAAGAAGCCCCTGGAATATCATCCGCAGTGGTTTGAGGGATTTACTGAATTGACGCTTGGACTCGTAAGCTTTTCTGCTCCGCTGTCCGACTACTAGTATGCGCGGAAGTCCGTGAGCTAATGATGCTTACTCGACATGCAGGATAAGAGCGTCATGTACTTCAACGATGGCTCTGCAGAAATAATTCTACCCCACCGCAGCAAGGATGTGGCGCTTAGGAGTGATCAGTGCTGGCGTCTTTTCGGGGTGAAGCCTTTCGAGGACCCCTCCGATCTGGAGGCGGCTAAGGCTTGACTTTGTTCATGAGACACGGATCTTAACCATCGGTTTTCTAATACTTCTTATTACTGGACTTTCATCATTTGGAACGATTTCAATGAATTGCGGTTCATAAATAGAGAGCATTAGTCTCCATTAATATCAGGAATGCTTCAGCAACATTGCCCCGGTGAAAAAGAGAGAATGGCACCCATTAGCTCGTCGAGTACTGCCTCAAAGGTGTGGTATATAGAGAGCACAAAATATAGACGCGGAAAGCATGAACACATCACATTAGATGTCCAGAATAACAAAGGATATTAATAATCATATTCAAAAACATCAATCATAACCCAACCGTCATGGAAAGTCGGCCCTCTATTATTAGACAGGGTTCGACCCTCAGAACTTCTTACTCGTAACACACCTAGTCAGGTTCACAAGCAGCCAAGCTAACGCCTTCACACCAAGCGTAAGACAGCGGACGGTAAGCTCCAGTGCCCAGAACATGATCTGCAGCAGAGCGCGCGTGATCCCGGGGATCTTCTCGCCCTCGCGCGACGAGCCGTAGCCGTACCGGCCGTACTTCTCCAGGTCGATCTCGTCGATGACGATCTTCTTCTTCTTAGACTTCGATCGAGACCAGAATCCTCCCTTTTTGTCCTCCTCGTCTTTTGACTTTGACTTCGACTTTGAGGATCTGAGTTGCGCCATCAGCTTTGCCTCTTCTTCCGCATCCTCGCGCTCAGCAAGCGTCGCGACTAGCTTTCCCTCGAAACCTTGGGACCGGGGTGTTGTGAATGCGGAGTCTGGACCGCGAGAAGAACTCCGCGATGGCGCCTGGCCAGGAACATACAATTCCATATCAGCTAGGACCGGGTTCGTGGTTTCATCGGAGACAGCAACGGCCAGAATTGCTGCAATTAGAGAGTCAATGGCGTATAAGGACGGGATCGCGGCGGCGGTCAAGCCAGCAGATATGGAGAGGGTCATCGTTCCCAGATCGAGAGACGCAAGTGGTTCGTCAATATCGGTTTGTGGAAGGGTAGATGTTCTGGGTGTAGCGGCTAAGTTGGCAGCCTCAACCGCGTTGGAAGATATGGGGTTTGTGACGAGAATAGTGGGTGGTTGACGAGGAGTCTGGCCATTGCTCGATGGCGTGGAGACCGTGATGTGAAGAGTTCCAGGGGCCCTCGTCTGTACAGGGGAAAGAGGAATACCGTCTTCACCAACAAGAGCTGGGGTGGGCTGCTTCGCGAAGGAAGGATGTCGCAGTTCATATCGACGCTGTTTGCCATTCCAGACAAGACGGCAAGACTCCTGTGAAGCAGCCCGTTTAACAGCATTTGCTTCTACTTCCATCGCCTCAGTAGGAGCCAGGCTGTGCTGGTTTGACAGTTCTCGCGCCTGATCAATCGCAAGCATGGCAGCCAACCGAGAAAATATGACCGTGACCAGTCTGTCATTCGGTTCTTGACGGCGACTCCGCTCTTTGAGGCTGAGCATCATAACGGGTGTGGTCCTGTTTGGTTTGCGGGGGTGAGTCCTGGATATTGCGAGCTCGTTCGTGGAGTAGGTCTGCATTATGTAGAATGGTAGCTGTGGATCTCCGAACGTGAATGTCGCAGGTTCAATACTATTAACCTGTTAGGTATTTTAACAAGCTCAATTGCAGTATACTTCGACTCACCGTGCCATGCGCAGGTTGAATGTACCGAGCGTATTCGGTAACCTTTGCCCATTGGCAGCCTCCCAGAGACTTTCGAGCGCCTCAGCGGAAGTGTACTGGACACCCGCAGGATCAAGAGCGTCTGGAGGGAAGTTCATCACACTCGCTGGAACAGTTTTTGGACCAAGAAGGTTGTCAATCTCCGGGGGTGGTGATAAGCTGAGTCTCTCTTGGTTGCGGGAGATGGCTTGCCGGCGAAGGTCGCTCGAACCGACATTCTGGGGATAATACTGCTGCTGGCTGAGAGTGAGGTTGGGATCATAACGTGGAAATATCGACTTTATGGGAATGATGGGGGATTTTAGAGACGCAGAAGCCGGTTGGGAAGACAGGCTTCGTTGCTTTGTGGTCCCTCTGTTGCTGCCAACTGGAAAAGCAGTGCTGAGCTTTGCAGTCTGTGAGGCTGGTGACTCTGCGCTATTATTATGTCTGCTGGGGCTTCCAGACGTCTGAATCGATCTTGGTTGTTGACACCGCTCAGGACTCGCAGTCGCAGACCTTGAGTGGACTACATGTGCTTTCGGTAGAGGTTTGACGCTATTGGTCTCTTCGACAATTTGAACGAGCACTGCTTCTGTACGGGCAGGATTTTTGAGCTCTTCCAGAGGAATAGGGCTTGATGGTTCTGTCTTATCGGGCTGTTTCTTGTTCGCCTTCCGAAATGGATTATTGCCGCTCTTCTTTTTTGGTGACGGTGGTGGAAACAGTTGGAACTGAGGCATCTCGGCCATTCTGGTCTGGAACAACGGGGATCGACCAGATTTTTCAATGGAATTCGGTTACAAGATAGAGACCAGCTCTATGTCAAGACCAGTCAATAAAGAAATTTCACGAACGTCCCGCGCCGCTCGATTAAAATCAAGAAGATGACTGCTGAACGTGATGTATTCAAGACAACGGCAAAAAATCATTCAGCAGCAAGAATTGAACTAATCAATTGTCAGGCGAGCCAGCACGCCCGACCAGGAGAAGTTAAAGAAACCAGGAAACAAAAAGGGTGCCGCAAGAAGAAGCCGTCGAGAGGAGCAGGGTTCCCAAGCTGACATATACCCCTCCCGTCATAAGGCTGCTTAGACCGGAAGAATGCTGGTCCCCTCGGCTGCCAGGCTAGCCATCGTGAAGAAGCGCCCTCGGCGGGAGCTCTGACAGGTTGAGGCTGTGTGAAGAGCAGGCATGTACTGCATGAGATCGGCCCCCATCGGTGCGTGCGATTTGATGATAGTGCTCCACTGACATGGCGGCGGTTATGTTGAAAAGGGTGATTGGGCGCGTGCCTGAGGCGTGGAATTGCCGGCGTTAGCAGCGGCGCTTGGAGCAACGGAAGGTTTGCGCTGGTATCGCGGGGACGGACCAGAGGCTTAACGCTGAGGCGTGCGTACTTGATTCCTCAGTGACCAATAATGGTGGTAATGTTGCGGAAGTCGTGTGATGGGTTTCGTGATGCATTATGTTCTTGGAAGCTATTCTGTTTTTGTGATGTTTCTGCAGAACACTCTGTCGGGACCAAAGATCTACCCCTCGCTTCCTTTCCCCCATTGCATGCTGCGCAGCGATTCATGATTAATCTGTTGTGGACCTCGATGTAGAGAGCAACTCGATTATATCATCAAAGCGGTACTCTATTGCCCATGACAATGGTGTCCGTCCATCATTATCTTTGGATTCTGGATCGACTCTGTTGGTTGCCTTCAGCACTCTGACTACTGCAGTGCGCGCTCTCTGTGCTGCAAATGCGAGTGGTGTCTGTCCATGAGTATCCTTGGATTCTGGATCAACTCTGTTGCTTGCCAGCAGTAGCTTGACTATTTCCTCCGAGCCACGTTCTGCTGCATATGACAACGGTGTCCGCCCATTCTCAATATTCTTGGAATCCGGGTCAACTCTGCCAGTGGCCAACAGTAACCATGGCCATGGTCTGCCGCATACGATAATGGTGTTCGCCCATCCTCACTATCCTTGGAATCCGGATCAACTCTGTTGGTCGCCAGCAGCAGGTTGACTACTGTAGTGTGTCCTCTGCATGCTGCCAATGATAGTGGTGTCCGACCGGATTTGATAGTCTTTGAATCGAGTTCAACTCGATCTGTGTCAAGCAGCATCTTCACAACTGCATCTCGTCCACAGGCTGCAGCTTGATGTAGTGGAGTGTGTCCACACCTAGATTTAGAGTCTGGGTTGACCCCATCCGTTGCAAGCAGCAGCTTAACCACTTCCTCATGTCCACATGAAGCTGCTATTGCCAATGGTGTAACACCGCTGTTAGACCTGGGGTCCGGGTCGACCTCATCCCTTGCAAGCAACATCTTCACAATCTCTGCAGAGCCGCCGCTTGCCGCCCACATCAGAGGTCTCCATTTCCTGGATTTGTGAGCAATATCATTGGGGTCAACTCCATCCTGTTCAAGGAGCAGCTTCACTACCGCCACACGCCTGTTGCGTGCCGCCCATGTCAATGGTGTTCAGTCCTGAGTATCGTATGGACTGGGGTCGACTTTCTTCGTGTCAAGTAGCAGATTGTCTGCTATGCACAGCAGAAGTTCATTTGGAAGGTCCGGCAGCAGCGGCATCCTTTCTTGAGATCTATCGGTATCTGTTATTCTCCGCTGTATTTTCAGGCAAGTTAAGTATGCAGTGAGTCTATGAGCAAGACCGACTTACTTCCTCTTCGAGCGATACGTCGCCTAAACACCTCGTAAATCGTATCTCGTTGATTTCTCGACGTTAAAAAATATCGAATCGCTACAGACGAAGAAATCAACCAGGAATCTGGCCAGAAGTGAATGCCGCAATTTAGCGAGATCCAAAAGCCGCAACGGTTGGCTGCAACTGAGGTTGCGAGGTGTATCTAATTACTAGGCAGGTACGCTAATCGCCCGTCCATGTTTACTTTGATGCAGGCAGCAGCCAATCCCATATACACGCGGAACTCGGCGCCCAGAGCGGAGCCAAGAAGTGAAGTATTCTGCCACGCATGAGTTCTGAGGCTACGTGTTGGATACTGCGGTTCTTAGGCCAGCTTGGTGACCACTTTTTTTCCGTAGGTCCACCAGGGTCCAGGGCAGGGACCTCGCATACCCGTATCTGGAAGTCTCGGATATCTCTCCATGGAAGCGAGATACCAATCTCTTTATATGGAGGACGAAAAGATCTCGGGATGGTGCAACCTATGCGTAGAAGGTCAAAGGATTAGCATGATATTCTAGAGCATTCTAAGGTCATGAAAGAAGGGAAATTATATGTAGAAATCGTGGCTATAATCCGCTGCTCGATAGATTCCTTCTTCACCGCTTGACTTAGTATTCGATATATGTCTTTAGTCCAATTCAATCGAGCCTATCGATTCCGAAGTTTCAACCTTTCTATTTGCTCAATTATTTCATCGCTACGTCGAAGACACCGGTGCAACCCAAGACGCTTCCACAGGCAGCTCTCAAGAGACGTCCTAGAACTACGTGAAGAAACTCATTAGATGGGACCTTATATCATGACATTAGTCGTAAGACATTTTTCAGATCTATGAGGGATATATATGGTACATAAACATATCCGACTCTTGCCTACTGCCTAGCCTCAGCCTCAGCCGCCTGCTCATGCACACTCTGCACAAGACCCTCTGCCATGGCAATTGCACCCTCCATGTCTCCCTTGTTGTACAGGAACAGGCCCTGCAGCGCCGCGGTGCTGGTGTTCCTGGACCGGTCGGGCTTGTGGCCGTTCTCATCCTCGATGAGACCCAGCTCCTCCAGCCGCTTGAGGAAGGCCTGCCTGTAGGTTCCGTCTTTGTCAAATTCGCCGTAAAACCGGTCCCACAGGTAGGCAACCTGGTATCGGGTGGCTTCGCCCAGACGGACCGTCATGTCGACACGTCCTGGACGGATGAGGGCCTCGTCGAGTCGCTCGACGTGGTTCGTTGTCAGGAAGATGATGCGCTCCTCTGCGCTGGCAACGCCATCGAGGGCGTTAAGGAGACCGGAGAACGTGACGTTGGCGCCACGGTAGCCGTCGGCATCTGTCTGGACACGCCGGTTTGAGAAGGCTGCGTCGACATCTTCAAGCAGAACAAGGGTGCGGTTAGGAATGATGGTGAGCAAGTGATTGAGTCGATCGTCTGTTAACCCGCGTTCGCTGAGATTCAGGATGGCGATATCATAGTCGAGCTCTCCAGCCAGCGCCTGAATAAACGAACTCTTACCGGTTCCCGGCGGCCCGTAGAGCAAGTAACCTCTCCGGTAAGGGATTCCCCGATCATGATACCACTGTGAGCTGGCAAGGAAGTCTTTGACATCCTCTACAATCCGCTCCTTGACGCCCTCGTCCAGGATAACGGAGTCGAGGGGCCGCTTCCGTCGGGGCTGTCCAAACTGCCGCCACTCCGTACCCCAGCTGTTATATATGGACGTTTTGCCCTCGTGCGACTTGACAGCGTAGGCATGAGCCTCAGTAAACAGGTCCTCGAAGATGTGGCGGTGCGCGTAGAGAGTAGTCAGAGTGACCGTCTCCCAGGGTCGGCCAGTCTGGTGGTCCCGGGACTTCGACTCGCGGACCCGGTTCACGAAGATGAAGGCGTTCTTGTAGCGCAGTACATGTCTCCCTGGACCAGGGATCAGAGAGAAATGTGTATGTATGGCCCCGTTCGCATGCTCTACCTTCTGCGTCTGGATCGACAGGTGCCGCATCCCCGGTGTCAACTTCTGGAGCAGAGAGTCCATGAAACCAGCCTTGCTAGCTCCCGTTCGAGCTCCGTTGAGCTGTGACTGCTGGTATAGGGTCATCCAGTGCAGAAACCAGGCGTACGAGTCATCCTTGATATTGATCTCGACATCGACTAACATCCGTCTGCGGAGAAGGGCGGCGCCATGCTTGAGTCCTTTCTGTGCCAGGCCAAGAGCAGCTCCTAGACCGGCGAGACCAAAACCCTAGGGGTTGATTCCAATTAGTCTTCCGTCTGCAGCTCTTTGTGCAAGGTCAGGACGTCACCTACCGCCGTGAAGAACGGGTTGTTGGAGAGCTGAGAGAAAATCCCGCCATCTCCGCTGGACTGCAGTACGGCCTGCGCTGCGTCCCTCCTTTGCTGGATCAGGTCACTGGGGGACGGTGTCCCTTGAGCCTTCACTTGTCCATCAGGCTCCATACCCGAAGGTGCGTGTTGCATCGCACAGCAAGCTCAGTTGCTCAAACGCTTTTTCCTATCTGCTATCTGATTATCGGACATCGGAGTTACCACGGACCGAGCGAGCTCGCCCACGGGTGCCCGGAGTCCGCGCGGGAGGAACCTCGCATGATTGCTGAGCCGGACAAGAGCGGTCGCTGGTTCTCTGGCCTGGTTATAATAGCTACTTCTGCTCGTCCTATATGCAGTGCAGAGCTCTGCAGACCAAAATGTGCTTCCTGATGCTTCTTTGATGTTAACCCTGCAATGCCTATGCCCCCCTGCGCGGCCCCAGATGCCCCCACATTCCCGCGCCCGCGTCCGTGGGCGCAGTTCGACCGACTCGGCCTCCGCGTAGGACGAGCTCGAAGGCCGTTTTGGTCCGCCACGTGAGATCGCGTATTTCGGAGTTAACGGCCTCAATCGCAGGCTAACAGACGATAATCCCGGGTCCTGCAGGTCCTACGAAAAATCCTGCTCCCTTGGGAGGCTTGGAGCTCGCAATTGCAGAAGTGCCGGCGACAGGATCTGCTGCCGGCCTAAAAAAGTCATCCCCAGCTGGAACGTGCGGTGCCAGTAGTGCTGGAGACCTTAGAACAGGGCCCCTCGAGCTCTCGACAGATGAGGGCCTTCCTCCGGCGTCTCTTTTTCTTTCGACATCAAGCTAGGACAACTCCTGCTTCGATTCCGCTTCTCGGACGACGCAATATGGGTTCCTCAACCACCGCTGTCTTATATGTGGCGACCATATCCGCCTCTCCAGTGGCGGCCACCCCAGAGGATGCTGCGCAGAAGAGTCACCACCTCAAGGTGGGATACAGGAACCCTTGGGAGTGAGTAATGCACTGCTTCACACTAGTGAAGAGAGAGAGGTGTACTGAACCAGCCTTGCAGCTCCTGGAGAGATCTCCAGCCCTTGAGGGTCCTGAGGAGTTTGATATAGTGAGTCTTTATAGAAACCTATGATCTATATCTCATCAATGTTAACGGACCTTGTCTGTAGCCGTCGGTTGACGGGACAGGCCAATGTCCCGGATACCACTCCACCAACGGTTCCTGTGCAAACTCCCGAGTTTCTCCCTGGCAGAGAAACATCAAAACTAAGAGCCACATGGCTAGGACATGCATGTTACTACGTTGAGTTTCCGAGTGGTCTGCGAGTCTTATTCGATCCTGTGTTCGAGGATCGCTGCTCTCCACTCTCTTGGCTGGGTCCCAAGCGTTACACGGAGATGCCCTGTAAGATCAGTGACATCCCAATGATCGACGCTGTGGTGATTTCGCATAACCATTACGATCACCTGTCATACCCTACCGTGAAGGAAATCGCCAAGAAACACCCGAACTGTCAATTCTTTGCTCCTTTGGGAAATAAGAAGTGGTTTGTCGACTCAGGAATTCACAACGTGACTGAACTGGACTGGTGGGAAGAGCGTGATATGACTCTGTCACCTGAGAAGTCAGCAGCCACGGAAGTGGAGACGACTGAAGAATCCCAGTCGACGAGCGCTGATATTTTGGCCCGGATTAGCTGCTTGCCCTGCCAACATACCAGCAATCGTGGGATTTTCGACAGGTCGAAGACGCTTTGGGCATCTTGGTGCGTCGAGTCAAGTGGATGGAAGGTCTACTTCGCGGGGTATGAAGTTCCCTCTCAAGAGTTTATGACATGCCACCATTGTCTAACCATATTTATTCTACAGAGACACCGGCTACAGAGCAGTCCCGGAGCTCCCCAAGGAAACGGACGACCATGGCCCAGACCACAACTACCCTATATGTCCCGCATTCGCGCAGATCGGTGAATTCAGGGGCCCATTCGACCTAGGTCTGATACCGATCGGGGCATACGACCCCCGATGGATCATGAGTCCCATGCACGCGGACCCCCATGACGCCGTGAACATTTTCCAGGATACCAAGTGCAAGAGAGCGCTTGGCATGCACTGGGGAACCTGGGTGCTAACGGAGGAGGACGTACTGGAGCCTCCGAAGAAGCTCAAGGAGGCGCTGAAGAAGCATAATATACCTGAGACTGGGGTCTTTGATGTCTGCAATATTGGGGAGAGCCGGGAGTTTTGATTTCTGTTTGAAATATATATATATATACCTATCTACGAGTGTAACGGATTGGATATGAGGATGTGGGACCATATAACACTGGGGAGGCAAAATCTGACTTTTACTTTGTATGTACAATAAGAATAACCCATCATCGTTGGATCATTTTGGGGACTCGTCACGGGATGGAACCATCCCGCCCTCTCTGGATATGCTCTTGCACCACTTTACGCTATTCATACTATCATTTATCTTATATATAATACCCAGAACTGCTGCGATGGTAAAACATTCCGAGTTGAGACACTTAAATTCCTCTTCACACCAGTTTGTCTAAATACTTGGGTATCCGTACTCAAAAATAAATAATTTGATAACTCTCAACTGCATTATCAAACCCCCATATCCGTCTGAAGATCTTCGGTCCAGTAAACTTCATGTCACATTTGCACACCTTATCTAATTCGGCAACCCACTCATTGCAAACCGTGGGCGGGAACTCATCGAGCTCCTTCTCGCACTCCCAGCAATCAGGAAAGGTCCCAGTCTTGGGAACACGAGCCTGGCGGTACTCATCAAACTCATTCGACTCGGAGTCCCAGAGACGATGCTCATCACTTGCACTCTGGTACGTCAAGCTATATTCATATTCATTGAGTTCGGCTGCCTCGTCATCATAGCCAGCACTTGGGAGCGTGGGGACGGAGATGTTTTCGTAGGAGACGCTGTGTGTGTCTTCGTCCCCGTCGTTGTCCTGGTGGTACCCGTCCCCATCTCCGACATTGTCCCTGAAACTCAAGTTTGCGAAGGTGTATGTGCTATCGTTTTCGAAGTTCAGGGTGGCGGTGCTGGGAGTGCCCGCTTCTGTCCCGCTTTCTTCAACTTCCCCATGTCCTCCCGGGGCGGTGGCAGTTGCGTCGGGAGTATCCCTTTCCTGTTTGTGTCAGACATAACCGGCCCCGGACGTTGTGAATGGATGAATGAGTGATCGAACAGATTAGTAGTGACAACTCTGTAGTAGGACTCCGCCCCTGCTCACTGTGCGTATTGCCTGTAGTCAGCGTGGAGAGTGAGAGAAAGAAAGAAAGTCCGTAGAACAGTCCTCTGCATTTTTGATCCTGTGATATATGGGTTTCTTCGATAGAAGATCCATTAGTGAAGCAATAACCCGATACAGGGTGTCGATGGACTTTTCCCTCCAAGCGGAATATGCCACTATATACCTCTCCTGGTGGTAGATAGCAATTTAATAACCTTTCTGTAGGTTTCTCGCGTCAACGATTAACCAACTATCAGAAGAGAATGGAAGTTAGTCACCGTTGACGGTGACATTGCATGCCTAACTGGACCGTTGGTCATCTCTCGTGGGTGATTTCTACAATCTCTTCTGTTCAAGGTTGTGACATCCAGTTTCATAAATTCGAGGTATTTTTTCCGATGATGTTCGTGTATCTCCCTTCGGCTGTCCGCTATTTGGGCTGCATATTCTATGAAGGTAGATCTCGGAACCGTATCTTCTACGGCTATGAGCTGCGGGAAGTTGACGGTAAGCTCAGGAATTAGACGATCTTCTATTCCATTCTTCGAGTGATCAGCCTTTCTGCATCATTGAATTGGTAACGGAGGAGTCGAAGCTGAACAAACTTGACTTCCATACAAGGTACAGCAGCAGTCTTCTTCAAAGGCATGTTAATTGTACGAGAAAGGAGATTAGGCATAGCTGTAATATCCAGTAAAGGTGCAAAATCTGATCATCGACATCCCACGTGCAATGGGTTCGGTGAGGCGTTGGAAGTAGATATTGAACATCCCCGACTGAATGAATGCCACTGATCTCCAATTCTGTAAAGCTTGACATGGGGTGCAAAACCATATCCGGTACCTCAGCAGGGACAACATCTAGCGATTTGAGTGCATATTCCAACGTGAACGGGTAGCAAGCAGCGGACCCCGGGTTGGGGCACAACATCTCTGACTGTTTCCCAGAGAACGGAAACACTTTATCCAGCTTCCCTTGCAGACAGAGACAACTCCATCCCACAGCTGACACTGCATCTCGATCAGATATCCAGAAGTTGCTTGCAAAGCTATTTCAGGTAGGTTAATGGATACACTATCTCCTGCGCACAGTTGGCTTTGTTCCCGTTTAACAATAGACGACGCGTCCTAGTGGAACGCGTTGAGGTGAATCTTGCCACCATGCTAACGCGTCTCCCTGTTTGGCTCAATAGCATTAGTTCAAAGATTGGCTTTCAGTCCACGGCCATTTGATATTCCTTGTGATATCCACCATGACGGATCACCACCTCTCAGGAGGACGGCTGGATGTTCAAAATATTCTTTGGAGGAACAGCACAGACACGTGGTACAGCAGTCTATCTGGATCAGAAAAATTCATGAGCGATGAAGAAGAAGTGATCTTCGAGTTGGATGAAGAGGCCATGGCTGAGCTGCCTCCACACCTCCAGAAACACATGCGAGATATCCAATGGGAGCGATTTAAGCGATTATCAAAAGAGAATCCAGATCTCAAAGTACGGAAGCGGAAACGACCTGTCTCGGTTCAGCAAACAGTTGGATACCACAATCACTATACCCCAATGCCACAGCTGCTGGCAGAGCGTAGTGACCTTGGAGTGTACGCTGGAGGATATATGGACCCAATTGTACGTGCAAGAACGCAAAGTACAACTGCGATACCCTCAATATCAGGACATGCTGGATCGTACTATAGCCGCGGAGCTATGGTGAGGCAAGATCAGAGAATGCAGAGCCTATTCTCGGGACACCAATTCAAAAGAAGCCGTGGCACCTCGGTTGGAGAGTATCGCAAGACTCCTATAGGCCTAGAACCACTGAGACCTGATTTATCTGACAATGAGAGGAGTGTATATTCCCCGTTCGTATTCCGTTCGGAAGCAGAAAGGAGGCCGCCACGCAGGCAGAACACCCAGGGGGGCTCTCTTTTCCGAAAAAACACCTCCTTCGTCTCAAGCGTTCGTGGCCACGTTCGGAAAAGCTTGCAGAGGCTAAGCGGAGTCTTCCAAAAAATTTGAAAAAAGTAAGATTATTCTCATAGTACTAAAGATCCACTGCTAATTCCACGGTGCTGAAGACAAATAGAATGCATTTCGAGGATGATCAACGGTGAAAGGCATGGGAGATGCCAGGAAAGGCATATCATTGTTGGCTCCTGAATTTAGCAAATTGTAGGGCCACCAGATCAAACAAAATCTGACATAATATATGTAATCGCTCGTCACTTTTCATCTGTCGTAAAAGACCTTCCGTAGAGTCTAGAATTGAGGTTGGACATCGGAGTTGGCCGACCTCGGGAGAAGCTCCGGGTCCGCACTAGCGCCAAAGCAGTTTAGCTAATGGTTGGAGAAGCAATCCCACTTCAAGCTTCGCTGGAAATTTGATAGTGAGTGACGCGCGCCAGAGCACCACATCGAGCGTCTGCAGACGTGCCCATCACTCTCTCAACGTCTTCTTCGTCTTCGAAAGGTATTCTCCTGTTTTGGGGTTCGTCCACGCAATCCTCTTTGCACCTTAGACCAGACCTATCTTCTCCACACCGCCAACATGCAGGCTCCGGTGGTGGTAATGAGTGCGCACCCCGCTCAACATTGTATGAAGTGACGGTCGACATTGCTAACGTGCGCCCAGATACCCAAAATGGGGACAGGCAGGTCGGCAGAAGAGCTCAGCTGTCCAACATTACAGCTGCAAAGACGTGGGTGGGACCCAAAAACTACAGCTTCCGGGCTCTAACATAATGGTTGCAGTGTTGCGGACATTATTCGGTCTTGCCTTGGACCCAAAGCTATGCTGAAGATGCTCCTTGATCCTATGGGTGGTATTGTCTTGACCAACGACGGCCACGCTATTCTCCGAGAGATCGAGGTTTCCCACCCTGCCGCGAAGAGCATGATCGAGCTTAGCCGGACGCAAGATGAGGAAGTTGGAGACGGGACGACCACAGTTATTATACTTGGTACGCATCTTTCTCATCCTATTGATCCTTTATAGATCTAACTTTCTATTAGCTGGTGAGATCCTTGCCCAGGCTCTTCCTCAGCTCGAACGCAACATCCACCCTGTCGTCATCATTTCCGCTTTCAAACGCGCTCTCACGGATGCACTCGCCATTGTCGAGGAGATTTCGGTGCCAGTCAACATTGACGACGACAAAGCCATGTATAACCTTATCCAGTCCTCCATTGGAACCAAGTTCGTCGCAAGATGGTCAGAGCTCATGTGCAGCCTTGCCCTGAAGGCCGTGAGGACAGTTTCCTTCGACGTCGGTGGTGGAAAGAAGGAGGTCGATATCAAGCGATACGCTCGTGTTGAGAAGATTCCCGGAGGAGAGATCGAGGACAGTGAAGTTATCGACGGAGTGATGATCAACAAAGATATCACGCACCCAAAGATGCGGAGGAGAATAGAGAACCCCAGGATCATCTTGCTTGACTGTCCGCTGGAGTATAAGAAGGGAGAGTCCCAGACGAACATTGAGATCACTAAGGAGGATGACTGGAACCGCATCCTGGAAATCGAGGAAGAGCAGGTCAAGCACATGTGTGATGCCATCTTGGCTTTCAAGCCCGACGTTGTCATCACTGAGAAGGGTGTATCGGGTAAGTTTCTTATTCTATATGCTGTAGATCGCTCACTGACTCCTACAGATCTCGCCCAACACTTCCTGATGAAGCACAACGTCACGGCTCTGCGCCGCGTAAGGAAGACGGACAACAACCGAATCGCCCGCGCTACTGGTGCTACCATTGTAAACCGCGTCGATGACCTTCAGGAATCTGATGTTGGAACACAGTGTGGACTGTTCGAAATTGAGAAGATTGGTGACGAATACTTCACTTTCATGAGAAAATGCAAGAACCCGAAAGCTTGCACGATACTCTTGAGAGGCCCTTCGAAGGATATCCTGAATGAGATCGAACGGAACCTCCAGGATGCTATGTCGGTTGCCAGGAATGTCATCTTCCACCCCCGACTCTCTCCTGGAGGCGGCGCTACAGAAATGGCGGTTTCTGTCAAGCTTAGCCAGTTGGCCAAGTCTGTTGAAGGCGTTCAGCAGTGGCCGTACAAGGCCGTGGCTGATGCCATGGAGGTTATTCCGAGAACCCTGGTGCAGAACGCCGGTGCCAGCCCCATCCGTGTTCTTACCCGTATGAGGGCCAAGCACGTGGAGGGCCATACCTCTTGGGGTGTTGATGGCGACACAGGCGCTTTGGTCGATATGAAGGAGTACGGCGTGTGGGAGCCTGAAGCAGTCAAGCTGCAAAGTATAAAGACGGCGGTTGAGGTAGGTTTTACTCCCCCCTAAAGATCTGGACGCTTGCTGACCATTGTTACAGTCTGCATGTCTGCTCCTTCGCGTTGACGATATCTGCAGTGCCAAGTCCGCGCAACAGGCCGGCGCGGGACATGCTGCTGCCGGTGAAGATTAATAAGAGGATATTAACAGTAGAAGTGCCTACATAATGTTATACGATTGCATCTGATTTGTATGAATATTCTAGATTAAAGTAAATGGGTATCTCGATACAGTTTACACTTCTAGTATTACAAATTCCGAAGCGGTCTAGTTCTCTTTCCCCTTATTGTCGACCCAGCAATCAATCTTCCTCGTGGATTATAACGCCAGGTTCCTCGTGGGCCGTCTCCAGTTTATCCGCGGGCGGTACCTGATCCCCATGGCTAGGTACGCCTTCACTTGTACTGGCAGGTCCAACTGTTTTCGTAGGCGGTTTGTCGACTTTCATTTCCTCATCTCCGTTGCTGCCAGCCAGCCTTCGGCTCTTTGCAGCCCTTCTCTTCTCCCTCTTCTTTCGATTTTTCTCTGTCTTCTCTTCGTCTTTGCGCTTTGTTTCCTCCCTCTTCCTCTCAAACTCTTCGTCCGCCTTTTCCCGCTTGACCTCTTCTTCCATCAGCCTCAGGCGCTCATACTCCCGTCGGCGGCTCGCCTTGTAGACGTGAAATTCGCCGGAGCCCGCTCCGGCCGAAGATCCTTGAACATTTGCGACGATCTCAGGTGGAGGAGGGAGAGAGGCGCTCGTGCGCGGTTTGGAAGGCTCAGGGATCTGGATTTCCTTGGTTGGATCTCTGAAGAGGGATTCGATTTGCGTCGCTTGTTCGGCAACTGGTGTAAGAGCGCGTCGCTTTAGCGGCCGCTTGCTGCGCGGGTCTGCGCTTGTAGGAACAGATTCAGGAATTGGCTCAGACATCTTGAAGACGCGGTTGTTCGCAGTACAGAGCGACCGGACGGCCGTCGAAGCTGGTCGGGTTGGAGGGATGGGCAGTCGCAAAGCACGACAGGCTGACGTAGTCTGGACAACGGGTATTGGAACCGCCGGATGCCGTTCAGATGAGCTCCAGAGTCTGATATGTGATCAGACAGCCTAGAGCGGCAATTAAGTGCCGAAGCGACAGCAATAGGAATCGTTATGCGAATATGTTGCTTCGGATGGGGCTCGATGGCGATGAGCGAAGGAGACGGCTTAGTTGCGGCCGGGAAAAATGTTGCCCTACTACGTATCCCCACCTGGTAACACCAAGCCCAAGGAGCTTTAGAAAACAATTTGTCCGCTTCTCTGCCTGTATATAGATGTCTTCTGGAGTCTGTGGATTCTAAAGATGCAGTGTGACTAAGCATGGACCAACAAAGAGCTTGTAGCCAAGGTGCTGTATGTTTGTACATCTTTAAAGCTACGTATTACTTGTAACGAAACCGGCGCGGCGAGCCTTCGATCTCCAAGCTTCTCTCTCAACGCAACCGAACCAGTCTTATCATATTTATCTCCTTTGACCAACTACGCGCTCCGCGTCGTATGTTCTCCCTTACAACTCCGCCGTGACTCTGCGAGTCTAGTCCGGCTGTCCCTCTTGAACTTGTCTGAACCCCGCATCAGCTATCACGATGGCTTCCACGGAAGCTGCCTCTTCCCTGCCGGATAGTCAGCAAAGGAAGGTCAGCGCAAACCAACTAAACAAGATATGAAGACGTTCCTGACTCTAAGTTTGATTTAGTTCTACCCCGATGATATCTGTGTCTTGAAATCTGACCGTTCAATGGTGGGGATCGTGGATGTAAGTACGGTGGAAGCTGGGAAGTAGCCATATTGAAACGCTCTCTGACACGCTATAGAGGACATTCTACGATGTATGCCCTTGGCGCTTTCTTTTAGACCGCTTCACGAAGTTGACTTCTACCTAAGGTCGAAACTCACGAGCCCCTGGAAGAGAGCCTGATTGTGTCGCATGTCCCTGTACCCGAGAAGGAGCTGATGGAATTTTTGGATACCGGCGTGGTAGGTAGCTGGCGGAGATAAGGTAGATACAAGGATATAGCTGACTGCTCATCGCAGCCAGGGAAAGGATACGTTTATGTTGCTTTCAGCGAGCCAACGCAAGGGAATTCGCTCGTCCACGAGGACGACCTTGAACTCGTCGATCGACCATTGGAGATAGGCCATATCGTCAAACGGCATCCAAGAGATACAGTCAGCGGCACGGTCATCAGCACGTCCACTAAATGTACTCTCGAACCTATTGCATTTAGGTCTATCGATCCAAATACAGGAGAATATGGTGCTCTACGATTCTCAGAAAAACCTCCGAGCCGTTCCGGATCGTCTGCGGACCAGCACGACGTGGACAGCAGTACGCATGAGGCGCCTCCATTACTCCACGATATACCTGCCGAAGAGCTAATGGATTCCGATGAATTTCGGGAAGGCGACTATATCATTTACCGCCAGAAAGTTGGAATCATTCAGCAAGTTGATCGGGATGTTGTATTAATGCAGGCCAACAAATCAGTGGTGTCCCCGTTGAACCCTTATGTCCTTGAGCTTCCCCTCTCCATTGGCAACAAACCTATCGTCTCCCTTCCTAGCGGTCACGAAACCCTTCCGACCAGATTGGATGCGCCAGCAGGCGACGACATTGACATGACAATACCGTCAGAGACCTTGTATGCGGGGCAATTTGTCAAGACAACACATAAAAATCTGAGACGAGGCGAGTGGATTTCAGGTGCATGGACCGACATGCAGGACCCTGAAGGACATGTCCTAGCTACGCCAGCGATGGATGTGCATGTGGATTGGCTGTGCTCGAATATTTTCAGTGTGGGACTTCCTTTCTTTGGCCCAACTAGCGAGGTGATCAGAGCCTCTACATTACAAGGGCAAGCCATAACTTACAATTATGGGAGACTACCTAGAAACTCACAAGAGCGAAATGTCAAGTGCGGTTCATATCTCACTATTGGAGACAGGGTCCGGTTTCGAGACCCAGCGGGCGCTGCCGTGAAATATCCACAGTTTGATCGAATTCCCAAGGATCAAACGTTTGGACATGATCTCAACATCTTCAAAGTCGTCTCCTGCAAGACGCAAGTTACCATTCAATGGCAGGATCTGAGTGTCACTACAGAACCAGCTACTTCTTTACATAAGTTTTCGGGCCTCGAGAACGAGGTTTGGCCAGGAGAGTTGGTCACTCTGAAGGAAGAGATTGAGACTGAGACGATTGCAAATACTCCTCGCAATAGCCCTGGACCGCTAGATTTTCCTGCCGATCCTCTTCGAAGCCGCCTTCTCCTCCGGCCGAAGAAAATAGGTGTTGTACAATCTGTCAACAGCAAGGAACGGATTGCTTCCGTTCGTTGGTACAGAGATCCTAAAGTTGAACTGCTTCATAACGGGAACGTCTTAAAACCATCCTCTGTCCTGGGTGATCTTGGGGATGAGATTACGGATGTTTCCATGTACGAGTTGACTACTCATCCTGGCTTGGTCAAATCGAGGGGCGAAATGGTCCTATTGGTCCCGGAGAAAATCCATCAATCAAATATACCACAGACACCTTCACATCCTTCACCAACAGGGGCTGGGCCCTGTCTTCTGAGTTACTTATTCCCAGCAAACTTTACCCAGACGAACATGTACCTCGACCACTTGAAGAGTGTGCTTGTTGAATTGGATTGGTTCAAAAACTCCGTGGATACCGATCAGACCCCTTTACCACCGCGACATAGTGTGCGCAGGGACGATTTCAGTCTTAGTCACCCAATTGACTGGATCGGACACATTATATCTCTGGACATTGATGGCACCATCACCGTTCGACTCGCAGGACTCCAGGAGTGTCGTGATGTCCGTGTCCCTCTCGAAAAGATTTTGATGGTCCTCGACGACGATGCTACAGCCCCCAGTGGGCCATCAGACCCGATGGATGACGACGAATTCGAATTTTATGAACCTGATGACAGGCCCATCATAAGGACAATTGAGTATGAAGGCGGCCAACGACTTGATATGGATAGCGGTGACGAAATGTGGATGACGGAGGACGAAAATGATGACATTGATGATGGCATTAATGAGCCTGAAGTCACAGAGATAAAAGTGGCCGATCGGCCCGATTCAAACGTGGGAGAAGAGCCTAAGGTCGACGAGACTGATCGTACCGCACTTCCTAACAACGGACTGGCCATTCTGAATGCCCAACAACCTACTTCGTGTCCTCCAAATTTCGCAATTTTGGACACATTGCCTCCTTCTAATCATCATTTCCTTCGCACACACACCTCAGAAGCAAACATACAGCGTCTTCGACGAATCCGGAAAGAATACCAGATTCTTGAGTCTTCGTTACCTCAGGGTATCTATGCACGGACCTGGGAATCAAGAATTGACCTTCTACGAGTTGTTATAATTGGGCCTCAAGGCACACCTTACGAGCATGCCCCTTTCGTTATCGATCTCCACTTTGACGAAAACTTCCCCAACTTACCTCCGGCTACATTCTTCCATTCCTGGACCAACGGTATGGGTAGAATAAACCCCAATATGTACGAGGATGGAAAGATCTGCCTCAGCATTCTTGGAACCTGGCCACCGAAGAACCCCGACGAAAATTGGAATCCTTCAAGGTCTACCGTTCTGCAGATCTTGGTTTCTATTATGGGTCTGGTGCTGGTTAAGGACCCGTTTTACAGTACGTCTCACCTGGTACTCCAGTTTCATTAGTGTTTGCTAATACATTGTTTAGACGAGGCAGGTTTCGAAGCGTTTGCATCAGAGGGCGACAGTCGAATAGAATCCACTCAGTATACGGAGAAGGCCTTTGTCATGACCCGAAGCTTTATCAAACATGCACTGGAAAATTCTATTCCCAGCTTCGAGGATGTCTTGGTATGGCATTACCTCCCGGGACCAGCGGGAAATGGAGAATCGGAACGACCCCAGCTGCTCAAGAAGGCGATTACAGAGGCCGACGCTATGATTGAGCATCACAATTCCACATCTGACAACGGTACTGCGAAAGGAGGGACGGTGGCGTCTCCATTCGTCTCTCGTCTCAGTCTAGGAGCAGTGGTTATGCTTCGGAAGCACATTACTGCTCTGAAAAAGATACTATCTGCTGCTGCGAATAGTAGCGAGTCGCAGTAACTTTCGCGTAGTGACTATGGACTTGGCCTGTAGAGCAAGTCAGTTGGGATGGTTACCTACGGCGGCGGTTCAAGTTCAATGTTGCTTAAGATGGCTTCGGAATTTGTATTAGCGCAATTCATTAATCCATTTTTAATCACTAATAGCAAGTTAACATATTTAACATAGTATTGGCCAAATTGAATAATTTTTGTCGCTAAGCTTTGGCTTTCTATCGCCCGTTCCTTTTGCATTTCCATTCGCCCTCAAAATGGGCCGACAGTCCCAATCACCACAGTGATAACTATAGAACAATAATTCCTTTGCTCTTGCTCTCTGGTGGATAATCTCCTTCGTCTGGTGAAATTTGGAGCGCTCCAGCACAATCTTTGTTTGTTGGGAGATAATTACTGTAGTAGGGAGTAACGAGTGGCCTGAGCATCTGGCGGCACTGGTCTTTCAGATTTTCCGTGGACCAGCGCAGACCCTACCCAACTCAAAACAACGACCAGCGTTCATTAACAGCTACATCTCGACTTCTATCTTCTATCCTAGGTATTGGATTATCCTGGTCGCTTACCTTGAAGCTGTTAGCTTTTTGAGCTGCTGCTCGTTTGAGAGGTCCTAGTTGTCCTTGGTTTTGTCGGGCGCATTCACCGAAGCTTCCTGCCTGTTGTCGCGTTTTGAAGAGCGGAACGAACGCGTCATTACCTAGCCAAACATGCCTTCCTATCGCCTGGGTAAGAGCTCTCTTTAATGCGCATTTTCCTCGTCTTGAATGGCTTGAAATATCTCTGATGTTAGAGATAAATATTGTCTCTATTATACCCTGTTTCGTGTTGTTCATGCTACCTACCTCCAAACCTTGTATTTTGATTTAAAACCATTTCATTCCCTGTTATTATGTCTACATCTTGTGTCAAATTAATACAAAAGAAAATCTTTGTCTACTACGATATGTTGATTTAAGCTAACACTTCTTGATAGAGGAGGCGTCCACCAGTCGTGCTGGATGCCAGAACAAGGAGTGTAAAGATGAGAAAATCAAGATCATGAAGGGCGAGCTTCGCCTTGGTACTTGGGTCGACACCGAAAAAATCCAAGCATTCTTCTGGAGGCACTGGTAAGCTTCTCACAAGGGCGTATTATTCCCACATGTTATGTGGTAACATTCATGCAAGGGGATGTGTCACTCCTAAGATCATCGCAAACCTCAAGGAAATCCTAGAGGAGGCTGGCGACGAGAAAGATTACACTGCTTTGGATGGCTACGAAGAGCTCTCCCCCGAGAACCAGGCAAAGGTCCGCGAGGCTCTGGAACAGGGTCACGTCGCCGATTCCGAATGGAAGGGAGTAAGAAATATGTTTTTCCCCCTCCGAATAGTTCCCAGCTGAGAAAGACCTTAAGGATCTTGAGATGAACAGACCTGGAATGACCGGGTTCCGGAAGCGTGCGCCGAAAAAGAAGGCTGGAGCTGAGGTCAGTGCCTTTCGTTCATTGGTATCCAGTCCACGACTGCTAACATAAGTTTTAGGCGAAAGATGCTGATAGTGACGCGGAGAAGGAGAGTCCGAAGCCAAAGAAGCGCGGCCGTCCTGCGGCTGATGGAAAGGCTAAGGACGGCACTGAGGCCCCGGCAGCAAAGAAGGCCAAAAGGGATGTTCGTGCCAAACCGGCAGCAGAAGAGAAGGATGGCGAAGAAGCTGAGACGTCTCCTAAACCGACGAAGCCTGCTGCCAAGAGAGGTCGACCACCCAAAGCTGCTGCTGCTGCGGACGAGAAGACAGAAGAAAAGGCCGAGAAAGAAGCCGAGCCAAAAACGAGAGGAAGAAAGCGCAAGTCCGCTGATGCCGGTGCTAAGACAGAGGAAGTGGATGACGCCAGCGAGAAACCCTCCAAGAAGGGTCGTAAAGCTGCTACTGCACAAGAAACAGAGGCCGGCGATGAAAAGCCAAAGCGTGGTCGTAAGAAATCCACCGCTTCCGAGGAATCCAAGGCTGTCGAAGACGAGACTCCTGCAGAGAAGCCCAAACGCGGACGGAAGAAGAAGGCTGCTCCTGACAGCAAATCCCAATAGGTATTTCTTCTTATCCTACAGCTCCTATAGTTCTACTTGTCTAATTCGCGTGTTTATTGAAGACGTGCAGCATTGCCCTGTCTCTGTCTACCGATCCCAGGTCCATTGTTCTATCGTCAGTCTTGATGTCTCGTCCTCGTCAACAGCACTATTCTTTCCACAGTAAGGTCACGCTCATGCAAGTCCCGAGGCTAGTTCATCGGATTGTGTATTTTCTATCCTCATTTTCCCTTCATCCGTGTCTTAAGACTGAAGTTCGTTTTGTAATTGCACGCGAGTGAGCTAGGGGTCTTTTTACATAATTGTGGATTGTCCAAACTCGCCTGACTATAAAGTCTCATCTTCCAACCATCAAGACTTGGCAAACTCTGGATTGAATTGAAGTTAGGTGTTGAGGGTGGTTTGTTAAGGATCAGCAATGACCCGGTTCTTGATTAACGCTAGATAATCTAATATTTGCCATTATTTTTCTTGGCGCCCAAGGATAAGTCTAGCCTATATCTTGGCCTTTCTTCGTTACTCTTGTCCTAATTGTGCGAGCGTGTTCTGGTCTACTATTCAAACCGCCAATGCTTAGCAACCTATAAAGAAATTGCCTAGGAGTATTTCAATCTCCTAAGACTGCACTCTAGCCTATCCGTCTCAATCCTTGCGACTTTATGGCTATTATCTTTTCTCATGATCGTGAATTGTTTCCTCGCTATGATTTCTCTGGGTGCTACCACTTCCAATCCGCTCCTGCCCGAGATAGCGGGATGTAGAGATGGGGCAACAAGCAATAGAAGCATAAAGTAGATATATGCAGTTATATTGCTTGGCCGAACCTGTTGCCTGCGATCGGTGTTGAGATGGCAGACATTCCGTCGCTTGTCCTCGAGATTGCCTTTACCCCCAGTTGTGATTCTTAAGGCAACACAACAGCAAAAAGGCCACTTGTTAAGCAGCATACACTCAGAAGCGCAGCTGCTGAAATTTTTGTTGTCCTCTGTTGCACACCGTGTTGTTCTGGCGGTTGCTCGCTGACCTTTTCTCCTTAGCCCTAACAGGTACTGAGAGCGATGTTGAGCATGACTGCGTGAATGCGAACCAACCTCAACATCCACTTCCACCCCCCGCAGCATCTAACGTGACTCATGTGCCAGCCTCCAATTTCTTTGTTCCTTGTGTTCTAGGGTGGCAGCGAGTATTGGTCACGGTCACTCGCATCCTTCCTTCTCACGTTCTCCCTCTCATCTCACCCTTATGTTCCATTACTCCATCTTCCTACTTTCTGGACTCATCTCTTCGTCCATCTCTCCATCCTGTTATCCCCTTCCCTACCCTATTCTCATCTCAATAAAGCCTTCTCTTCGTTCTTCTAACCATTGACCACTCATCGTGACCCTTCTATCGATAGTGAGTCTACCGAGCACTTCGTCTTGTGTTCTTGCTTCCAATCGTCAGCCAAGTTATCGAAGACTACTCTCAGGATATCGATTATCTTATCGAGGGAGATCTCCTCTCATCCTCTTCTTTCGTGGTCGGTATCCTGCCGTGTTTTGGTACATCAGCCATGGAGACGAACATTCGTGCTCATGAGCTACCCCCTTCAGAGGTCGTCTGCAGAGATGGTCGTCCGAGACCTCGTACGATGGCTGCAGTCCCCAACTACCTCTCCTTCCATCCCCGTCCAGTTCCAAAGAACCAAAAGTGCTTCGAGAATGACGGGCCTGGAAGTCTGTCCGCTGCTGGTGTCAGACACGATAACGATTTCGTCAACGTCAGGGACATCAGAATCCTACCCACTACGGATGAGATCCTTTCTCTGAGAGCTCCTTATATGCCTTACAAACGTTTCAACAAGCCTCACTTCCTCGAGCGTGGACCTGAACGTATTATAGACACCCTTTTCCGTCAGCTTCGTCACGACAATGTCGAGCGGCTCAAAGACTGTGTCTATGTTGCGGCACAGAAACTTTGCTCGACCGATGCACCCCCAGAGGACTACGATCCTTGCCAAGAGACACCAGCTGGAAATCGGTACTATATGTACTGGGGGGCCGAATTCGAGGACCTTCGATTTGAGGACCGTAAGGGTCTATTTGTTCAGTTTAGCTACAACTGTCCTAAGAGCATGAGGAGACGTAAAATGTTTACATCCGGGAGATTCGAGAAAGGAATGCTGATGGCCGCTGTTGGGCTTGACGATGACGGCGTTAGCCTATCTGCCACTTTCTTCGAGGTCTTCCTACCTCAGTGTACAGAATCGATGGAGATTCGAGGCGGAAATGGTGTGAGAGGTAAGCTTCTTAAACCCTGTTGATAAAAGTCATGGCTCGATTCTGACACTTTCAATAGCGGCTGTACAGTTGCTTTTTGCACAGAAGGAGTGTGAAGAAGACATCACCCGTATGGTTTTCTACGCCCAGAAAATCTACACGGGTCGATTCGTCTTGGTTGAGTTCCCGAAGCACCTGTTGAGCGGATTCTACCCTGTTCTGAAGAGAATTCAAGAATTTTCGAGCCGCGACTTTGCGTTTACTCGTTACTTCGCACCACGCAATCTCGAAGAAGAGAATATCGGATCGCTCCCTCCTTCTTATGTGGACCAAGAATCCTCTGTTCTTGATTGCAACGCGATACGGAAGAATAACGAGGGAAATTCACACTCAGAAAAACATCCGTTACGCGATCTAATTAAAGATAAAAAGAAGTTCCTCGACATCGTAAAATCGGAAACGACTCTCGATGAAGGTCAAGCAGAAGCATTTGTCGAGACACTTACGAATGAGATTGCCTTTGTCCAAGGACCGCCGGGAACAGGCAAAACCTTCCTCGGAGTAGCGCTCACAAAGGCTATTCTCGCAGCTGGAAAGTCCGGCGAGAAACCAATCCTAGCGGTCTGCATGACGAACCACGCGCTGGACTCGTTCCTCAAGGATCTTGTTGACCAAGACATCACCCAGATTGCTCGCCTCGGGTGTGGTAGCAAGGAGGAGTGGACAGCTAAGTACAACCTCAGATCGCTTGTTATGTCAGTGAAGAGCACGGAGAGAGAGCGAATTGAGCGTTGTAAGGTTCTGCACGAAGTTCGAAGTAAGTGTATGGAAATTCATTTATCTCTCATATGCATAGCTGACAACCAAGTAGGCTTGTCTACAGATGGAATTGATATTTGCGACTCTGTCAATACCCCCGAGAGGGTTGGGTGGTTTACTATTGCACAGCACCTCGAAGCCAACGAACGTTATCACCCCATCCTTAATCAATTAGTGATTGCTGCACGCCCAGACGATGGCCTCCATAAAAAAGGTCTTGATAGGAAGGCCGGTGCATTTCCCTACGTGTTTTGGAGTTCTGGTGGAGATCTCAAAGTCTTCGACATGAGTTTGACTGAGGAGTTTGCGTCGTTCTTGGGCCAGAACGATCCAGACGGCAAGAATTCCCTTACCAACTCAGAGATCGTGTCCAATGTTCTTTGTGATATCATCTCCAAAATACAAATGAACAGTCAATGGGCTGAAGAAAATATTTGGAAACTGCCATTTACGGAGAGAAAGGCGCTGATTGCCAAGTGGGCAAAAGAAATAGACCAGAAGGCAGTCGCACGGAATATTATTGATATCCACTTCAAGCATCAAGAAGCTGTTAGCCAACTGAAAGCTACTCGTCGCTCTGCTGATTTACGTTGCCTCGAGAAGCAGAAAGTGATTGGTATGACTACGACGGCGTGCGCATCAAACTGGGATCTCTTACAGCGTCTGAACCTGGAAGTTGTCATATGTGAGGAGGCAGGTGAGGTCATGGAAGCTCACACGCTCTGTACGCTGTTTCCATCTCTGAAGCATGCGATCTTCATTGGGGATCCCCTACAGCTCAGGTAAAAATACCCTGTCAACTACAGAGTATGAAAATCTACTAACCTACAAAATTACAGACCTCAGATTTCCGAGCAGTCCTTATCCCTCGAGACCAAAAACGGACAAGAATATCGACTGGATGAATCGCTTTTCGAACAACTAATGGACCAAAACTCCGGAATCAGAACGTTGCCTCATTCACGTCTCACTGTCCAGCGCAGAATGCATCCCGATATTTCGGCCTGTGTTAAGAAGACGCTTTATCCTTTCCTTGTTGATCATCAATCTACATCCACTCACCCTGAAGTTGGCGGTCTGTCACATAGGACCTTCTGGCTAGACCATAACTCTCCAGAGGAGAAATCAGCAGCATCATCCGGAACCACGAAGTCTTTCTGCAATCAGTTCGAGGTGGAGATGGTATGCGGACTTGTCCGCTACCTGATCAACACAAACTCATATGGACTTGGGGATATCGCTGTTCTGGTAAGGCTCCTTGAGCATGAGTCTCTTGGTAGATTACAGTGCTGACAAAGTTAGACGCCATACAATGGACAGCTCGCCCAGTTGGTGCGAAACTTGCATTCCACCGCTAGTCTCTACCTGAGCGATCAAGATAAGGCGACTTTACTGGACGATGGATTTTTGGAGGAAAATGACCTTGAGAGCGAAGGACGCCTTGACGTAAACATGATTGATATGCTCCGCGTCTCAACTATGTGAGTACCTCTACGGGACGTCTCCGGTGGTGATCACTAATATAAGACCAGTGATAACTTTCAGGGCAATGAAGCGAAGATTGTTATCCTTTCCACCGTCCGTAGCAATGTCGAGAACCGCCCTGGATTCTTAAAGACCTCGAATCGCATCAATGTTGCATGTAGCCGTGCTCGCGATGGCTTTTATATCTTCGGGAGTTCCAAATGCCTGGAGCAAGTTCCCATGTGGAAAGACATCATGTGAGTCACATCCTATCTGCCTTGACTGGCTTTACTGACAATTGGAGTAGAAACATTTTTAAGGAGTGCGGTCGACTTGGCAGCTCCCTTCATATGACACCCTGTTCCCGTGAACCAAAACATTGTGACACCGTGTTCGAGATCAAAAAGCCATCAGATTTTGATAATATACCTCCGTGTGAGACTACTTGTGGAGCAAAGCTTTTCTGTGGACACACCTGTACCGAGAAGTGCGTGATCCTCACTTCCCCCATCTCCGTTCAAACTAATCGAGATAGGTGTCATCCCCCTGAGCTTCATGAGACGAGCAGCATGAAATGCAAAGAGCCCTGCAACAAGATTCATCCTGACTGCGGCCACCCTTGTGAGAAGGCTTGCGGTGAAGATTGTGGTACGTGTACTGTCGAGAAAGGAACGACTAATCTCGATTGTGGCCATGTTGGAGTCGTTACTTGCGATATCGACTATTGGGGTGTTGTTCCCAAATGCAATGCTATTGTTAAAGAAGTAAGCTTGGATTGTGGGCATAAGCTTCACATCAAGTGTGATGAGAAGGATAAGGAGCCTGTTTGCGTCGAGAATTGCGCCACAGTACTCCCCTGCGGCCACGAGTGCAAAGGCAAATGCTCACGATGCCAGGAAACTGGTCATCTACCCTGTGTTGGAAAATGCAACAAGGAGCTCCCGTGCTCCCACAAGTGTGTTTTCGAGTAAGTCATTCTTCGTCTCAATCTACAAAGTCCATTCTCTGACAACGTACTTTCGGCCCCAGCTGCCACGGTACTAGCCCCTGCCCTCCTTGTCAGCATCCGTGTGAGCGCAGCTGTCCCCACGGTAAATGCGAAAATAAATGCAGCCAGCCTTGTGACCCGTGTCTGCAGATTACAACCTACGGCTGCAAGCACCGCAAAGAAATGTCTGTCTTGTGCTGTCTGTCATCGTACTTTCCCCCTTGCAATGAGTACACCTATGTGCATCATGATGAATGTGGTCACCAAGTTCCTGCGTTGTGTGGTAAAAAATCTCCTAGGAACTGCATCGAATGCGAGACAGGTGCTCCTCTTGCAGTTCCGACCATAAATCTTCCTTGTGGTTATGATATGGAGCTGGATACTCTCGAGGCACATGCAGAGATTTCCAATGTCCGCAACCCTGAAGAAAAGAAGGGATCAGCCAATTCCCTCTCCGGAGGTCATCTGAAAACGATCGACCTCACTTGCTCGGAATATGGAAAGCTTGCAAGAGCCAAGCAGACAGAGGTCCCAAGGCTTGCGGAAGTCGCGGACAAGCTCATCACGAAGATGGCGCAGTATATCGGAATACTTGGGAAGCGACTCACTTACCATGAAGTTATGCTTCGGAATAGCTTTCCCTCGCTAAAACAAGGATTGCGATCATCTCCGCTCGGGTTTGCGGCTAACCGGCAACTGATTTCTGAACGTTTCAGAGGCCTCACGGAAGTTCAGGATCATATAACGGCGGTCAGAGGTATGGTGTGCCCCTTGAACCATCTAGCAAGACTTCCGCTTAATTCCAACTTAGAGGACCTTGTCATCCCGGCTGAAGAGAATCTTAGTTACCTGGTGCAGCTTTATCAGGACCAAGATCTTATTCCAGCGTACAATCTGCAGTTTAAACTCCGATTTGATCTTCTGTTTCGCAGAGCCCGTCATGCTTTTCTCAAAGATGTCCTTGAAATCGTCAAGGTTTTAAAGACGTTCAACGATCCTTCATATCCTGTTGAATTCCTTGCCGGCTCCCTTTGCAGCACCGTCAAAGTCCATGGACAGGACAACGTTGATAACCTCAACAAGCCAATTGCGGATTGTGTATCCAAAAAACTTCCATGCCTCGAAGTCGAACTCCGACTCCTTCAGCTCAGTTTCCAGTGTCTTCACCAGGCAGCTGCAGATGTGGACGGGTCCTCTCGCCGCTACATTTATTCTGACGCATCCATGAAACGGATCCTGAACCTCTGTCAGATGTATCCTCACACTGCAAGCCTATACAAGCAACAAGCCGAGTCAATCAAGATCTCCTTGAAGGCCGGGAGATCCCCCGGACCTATCTTCATGGAACAAACACGTGCGGCAGAGCAGAAGTGGAGAGAATGCGTTCCTGGAAATATAACTACGTGTACCGAGTCTCATCCATACCCGGCAGCTGCTTTTGAGAACTGCCCTGAGTGTGGTAAGAAGGTGACCCCTGAGGAGCCGAATTACGAGCAGCACCTCCACGAGGACAAGTTCCTCGACTGGATGCGTAATCGGGGCTCTGCGGTGAACAGGAAGGAGTGAAAGAAAAGCATATGTTGGCTAGAGTCTCTATGATCTGGTGGTTTCTATTCTTCTGTTTTGTATCTTCTGTTAGTTTGTGGAAACGAAAGGGAAATTGTCACTGAAGGAATATAACTTAGAAAGTCCAAAAGAGACGGTTATTGTTTATGAAAAGGCAGGGCAGTATGCTACTCAAGAACATCACTTAGAAAAATGCAAAAGGGTTCCTATTATAACTACTTACATGTTCTCTTCGTCGGCAGGATCCTAGTGGATGCGTATTCATATATTTTTAGAAGGGGCAGTATTTCCAACTTTACTTTAAAATGTAGATTATGTACATCGATGAATAGTCTAGGCATCACGATCTCTCCTAACTCCAACGGGTTCCATTAATCTATCGCGGGACCTGGATAAGCATCCACTCAGCTACACCTGCTCCTGGTTCGATGGCTGAGATGTAGATGTAGTCTCTCCCATCCTCATTTCCTGAACACCATCATTCTCCCAATACCTCTCTTGCCCCTTTGTCTTGAAGAACATACCGACAATATCAAAGGGGTCAATCAGTGTGAGAATGAAAGGCCGCCGATCCTTGTAGCCGGGGCCCTCAACCTCCGTCACACCATCCGTCGCGAGATATACCTTGTTGGAGCGCGGAAGGGACCGCATCGGATGCAACACATTCAGCAAGACCGTATTGACAAACATAACCGCCGTCTCGAAGACCCAGAAGAACCATTCATCCTTCAGGATGGGGCTGATGTGATCCACATTCGCGATATTCAAACTCGCAGCCGTGAAGTACTCGACGGTCCGATAGATCGTGCGCACCGTGATCAGCGCGCAGCTGCAGTACAGGACGTGCAGGGCCCGCTTCACTTTATCGTTCAGCACGCCTGCTCTGGCGCAGTTGTAGTAGAACTTGGACGCTAGGGCGACAAAGGCCGCCATCAGCGCGAGCTGCAGGATGAGGGCCGCTTTGAGAAGTGCCTTTCCCGTGTTCTGCTGGCTCTCGGTGCTGGAGGTGTTGGCGACGCGGACGGCGCCGTTGGCGGTGATGGCTTCGATCACGGCGCCCATGGAGATGAAGGTCGTGAAGACTCGGCCCGGGTGGATGGGGGATTGGTAGGGAATGTAGTAGAGGATGCGGCCGAGGGTGAAGAAGTTGGCGACTTCGTACACTGGTCTGGGTATTTCAATCAAGCAAGGTTGTCAGTAAGAGAATATGAAACGAAGAGAGAAGATTGATCAATCTGGAAACGGGCATGGTCTCTGAAGTATGCACTTACGGCCCAGCAAGGAGAAGAACACTGCTAGCGATGAACAGGCCCAGGTTATCCCATTCTCCAAATGCGCCTATCGCCCGCGTGATGAACCCCGCGCAGAAGAGCGCCGCCGCCCAGGACAGGAGACCGGATATTTTCCACGCTCGGTATTTACTGACAGTATATAATCAGTACCAAGGGAATGACAAGTCGGAGGGAGGGTGTTAACAAGCATTGATAGGCATGCACGAAGCCAGATGCTGCGAATAAGACTGCGAAGGCAATCGGTGCGCCTTTGTTGGGCGCGTAGTACCAGTAGCTTCCTGGCTCTTTGAGAGGTCAGTTGTAAGTTTTGTCAGGGGTGTGAGAAGTTGGACTTGCGGTATTCTGATCGTGGTTCGAGCATTATGAGGATATGGTTCTGCTGGGCGACGTGTTATTCGAGACGGAGAACTATATATATAAAACTAGACCAACGTGTACCTGAGTCTTAAAGACCCTTACTATTTTGTTGCATCCAAGGATCAAATATGTAGTAAAGAAGAGCGATCATGTTTTGGAAACATTCCACAGACTTGCAAGCCATATATATAACATCTTCAAAATCCCCGGGCTATCGGTGTCAGCTCGTATATCCAAAAAAGGGAATACGGGGCGCTCGCGAATAAAAGTCCCGCGTCAAAGCCACAAAACCGCCCGATGTGACAAGCTTGTCTATTGTACCCACTAGTGCCAAGGCCAGAGAAGTCTCGCATTCGGGCAAAGAATGATAGTATGAGGAGAGTCGCATAGTGTCAGGCTGTCTTGTCAGCCGTGAGATGTGGATACGAGGCGATGCCCCCGCGGCCAACGTGGCCCCTCAGTTAGGCTGTGCTTAACCTTCTCGGACGCAGGGGCATTACATTGTTAAAGACACATATAATTATTGGCTCTGGTTCACTAGTACATTATCCGAATATTCAATCCTCTATTGTGGGAAAGGAGACCATTTGACTGGTGTATCTTGGTAGACTATCAGACTGACAAGATAAGATAGGTAGAAAGTTCCTTTTTCTTGAAAAAGCTGCCAGATCATCAGAGCTCTGTTCCGTACCATATGCAAGCAAAGAGTGTGCAATATCAACAGGTTACTGCTGATACATGTCGAAAATGAACTTGAAATACCCTGTATGGCAGGCCGGATAGACCTGGGAGAACTCCATAGGCGCTCTGCGCCCTTTTTCTCCACCGGTAAGTCGGGCGCCAACAGTAGGCGAATACGAGCATGCCGCAGGGCTACAGCCCAGCCTATCGCTCGGGCACCCGGTCCCTCAGCTGATTCGATATCATCGAAGAGTGGGAGGAGAGTCTCCTGAAGATCTCCAGTGGCTGTGCTGGGGCTTAGCTAAACTAATCAAGGTAACTAACTAACTAGGACCTAGGGCTTAGGGCTGATTTTTTAGTGGGCTGTTACCGTGACGACAGACCGCTTGCCCAAATAGGAACAAGCAACACAGACTGGGGCCCCAGGCTCGAGATCGTCCGCACGCCGCTTCGAGAAGCTTTATCAGTCGTGGCACTGCAGTCTGTCCTCTACTTAATTACCAAAAGGGTATCCTGCCATTCCTTTGTCTCCACAAACTGCATCTGGATGCTACCAATATGAACCCGCCAAAGTCTTCACAGAACCAAGCTTCGCTTTTCGAAGTCTATCTCCGCTTGCGCCCGCCGTACACCCAGCAGCAGCAAGAGGGATATGGTGAACGATACTTGACCGTCGAACCTCCAGAGAAATATGGCTCGAATCCGACTCGTATCCTCCTGCAGCCGCCAAGCGAATCGAGAAAACGTGCAGTTGAGAAGTTCGCATTTACCAAAGTGTTCGAAGAAGATGCTGAACAGCTGGATGTGTTCAAGGGTACAAAAATGGACTCCTTGGTTAAGGGTGTCCTACGCGACGGTCAAGATGGAATGGTAGCAACACTGGGGGTGACAGGAAGTGGAAAGGTCTGATATAATCGACGCTTGAGTACTTTTTTGGAGGAGTAGCTGATAAAACGTTCTGCCTGCAGAGTCACACCATCCTTGGATCGAAGACGCAGCGCGGTCTTACACAGATGACTCTGGATATGATCTTCCGGTCCTTATCATCTAATATCCAAAGCTCAGATGCCCTCACAGACCAGGTACTCCTTTCCTCTTTGGCCGCATCGGACCCCTCAGAAGCACAGATCTTCTCCGCACAATCATTCCTCGACAGTATCTATGGCGACTCCAACTCGGACCGCGGCAGGTACTCAAGGGCGCAAACCCCAATGGCCTCTGCTTCTTCGAGAGCTCAGACACCCATGACGGTATGGAACCCTCTTCACCCTGGATTCTACCAAAAGACCCCATCCATGCATCCCGCATCGCTTCGACTGTACCCCCACCTCCCTCGTGTATTCCCTGGTACACATAATTTGGAGAACAGCCATCCCGTGCCCGCCACAAAGTGCGATGAGCCGAGGAGCAGTACCTTGAACATGGGAAACACCCAGAATACCCGCGTTTCACCTTCAAAGTCCCCGTACAACATTCCAAATAGAATTAAGGCCAGTGTTGCTAAACTACGATTTGGTAATTTAAAGGACACCATACCTGCCCCGAGCATCCCGCGACGCCACCTGCTCCAGCGAGTAAGCGCACTGCCTCGAGTCCCTGATGTCAGCCGCCTAGCAGTCGACGTCGATTCGAACTCTGAACATGTGGTCCTTGTGTCGATGTATGAAGTGTATAATGACCGCATCTTTGACCTTCTGTCTCCTTCCATGCCGTCCGGCCCAGGAGCACGACAGGGAATCAACCAGAAGAACCAGAGACGTCCTTTAATTTTCAAGTCGACAGAGAACTCCCCAGACCGGAAGGTTGTTGCAGGCCTACGGAAGGTTGTTTGCCGAACCTATGAGGAGGCGCTTATGGTTCTTGAAACGGGTCTTAGCGAGAGGCGGGTTACCGGAACTGGAAGCAACAGCGTCAGCTCTCGAAGCCATGGCTTCTTTTGCCTGGAGATCAAAAAGAAGGTCAAGGGTAGGAGATATGGAGAGGAAACGTGGACATCAACTACGTTGACTGTGGTCGACCTTGCCGGTGAGTATATACGGTCGGCAGACTGATTGCGTAGCCACTAATGCCGAGCTTAGGTTCGGAACGAGCAAGAGCAGCAAAGACCGCCGGAGCCACATTAGCTGAGGCTGGAAAGATCAACGAAAGTTTGATGTACCTTGGGCAGTGTCTGCAGATGCAGAACGACATTCAAGATGGAAACAAGGTAAATTTATGACAAGCTCTGTAGGATCTACAACGACTAACTATATCAGAACGCTCTTGTCCCGTTCAGACAATGCAAGCTCACGGAACTACTATTCTCGAATTCCTTCCCCACACCCAACCAAGCGGCGGTGTCTCATCTTCGTCCTCCCCAGAAGGCCATCATGATTGTAACAGCTGATCCATTGGGAGACTTCAACGCCACCTCACAGATTTTGCGATACTCTGCCCTAGCCAAGGAGGTCACTGTTCCGCGAATACCATCTGTCGCGAGTACAGTCCTGTCCAGTACCCCCAGTAGGCTGAGTGGAAGAACAAGTCCGCAGTCGGTGTCCATTGAGGAGTTGGAGATCGCTGCGCAGGAAATTGCCCGCATAACAGAAGAATATGAGGCCGTGGTCATGAAATTAGCAGAGGAAGAGATTGCACGTGCAGAAGCGGAAATGAAGCTGAAGGCAGCAGAAGAGAGATGCCTGATGATTGAGCAGGATGTGCGAGAAGAATGTTGGGCCGAGATGGATGAGAGGATGGAGGAAGAGAGGAAGCGTTGGCAGCTTGCGTGGGATGAGCAGGTGAGCGGAATTCTTTCTGCCAGTTTAGACTGGAAACTAACGGCTTTCAGATTGGTCGGAGCAATGAACATCTCGACAAGAAACTTGAGCTGCTGTCTCGTGAAGTAAGGGGTAGGTTATCCCATTATTGCTCTTTGGCTATTTCTGCATGCTGACTGGATCGCTCTTTGCAGTTTACGAAGACCCAGAGCCTTCAGCTGATGAACGGATCGAGGACCTGGAGCGGGAGAACGACCAGCTGCGGAGCAAGATCGCGGCTTTGGAACGCGAACTGAACTGCCGGTCTCCCACCAAGAAACCCAAAGCAAAGAAGGACACTACTGCAAGCCGTGACTCGTCCCTGGACCACGGCACTCTCGGCAGGGAGAGCGACATCGACAGCGCTCTGCGTAGCATGGACTACCTGAAGCTCGCCGATGCCAATGCTGCGCCCAAGCCTCCCGTTAAGAAGCAGAGAAAGATGACGACCAGGAAGTGGGACCTGGGTCCAGAGGATGAGATCTAAAGATTCCATCGATTCTCTGACTTCGCATATTGATGTGTTGGGGAGGTTACGACCGTTACGACCAATGGCTTATACATGGTGCATCTTTCTCTCATGACAAGATACCTGCCTCTGTGGAACGGCTTATGTATGATTCCCGATGGTATTAATTTGTGGATTGGATGGATGAACGGTTTTACTTGGTGGTAATTGGGGTTTACTTGGATTTTTATTGTATTTTCCCTACTCTTTATTTTATGTTATGATAGTAATTCCGGTCTATATTATTGTTTTGTTCTGAAGGAAATTGATAAATAGCATCGTTGCCTTAGCCTGTAAATGGTACACAGTACATGAAAGTCATGTGCAATCTTCTTCTGCCTTCCGGATTTCCTGTCTGAGTGAATACACCAAGTAACGCCTCTATCCAGAGTAACAGAAACCCCGTCTCTTTGTCTCTGTCTTCCTCGTGAGAAGCACAGCATCAGCAAATAACAAGGAAAGACAACACGAAAACAAAGGAACCGAATAGGGTCGGGTCGAATCTGCTAGTATACAGTAGTACATGGCTGGCTGGTCATAGTAAAATAATATAAAAATAAAAAAAACACAGTTCTCGAAAAAAAACATATAAAAATCAAAATTTAATAATCAAGTCGAGGACTGGTTCTCGGATGCTTGCGTCTCGGGCTCGTCGGAGTTTGTGTTTTCGTGTTCGTGGTCGTGTTCTTGCGTTGAAGCTGGGAGTTCCCTCTCGCCTTCACCTTCTCCTTCACCCGCTTCTTCGCCCTCGTCTTCGGGTTCTTCTCCCTCTCCTTCTCCTTCCTCGCCTTCTCCTTCGCCCTCGACTTCGGCTTCGTCACCTTCACCTTCACCCTCACCTTCTTCGCCTTCCTCACCATCTCCTTCATCCTGATCCTGATCCTGATCCTGGTCCTGCATAGACACCTCCGAAGCCCCATGATCATGATCATGATCCGGTGACCTTCTCGACGGCAGATTCGGAAAGAGCACACTCTTACTGCTCTCATCGTAGTTGAGCCTCGACAGTTTCTCCTCGTCGATCTCGCTCAATTCACTCTCGTCATCGGCGCTGTCGTGGACGCTGCCAGGGGCGCTGCTTTGGATTCCGGAGGTGCTTTCTTCGATAGCGACGCCGCCGGCGGGGCCGACGGGGGGTTCGCGGAGGTCGTCGCGGATGGTGAGGGGGATGGGGGCTGCGGCTCCGGCGACTCCTGTCTCGGGGGCAGTAGCGCTAGGAGCGGCAGTAGGTGCCCGCTGAGTAGTTGTAGTGGTAGTAGTAGTAGTTGTTGTTGTTGTTTCTCCCTCCGCAGGGGCAGGCGGTTTCGGTGCCATTTGTGCACGGGGGATCAGGGTGCGGTTGACGATCGTCTCTGCCCGTTTCTGGATGTCTCTCCGGGCGATACCCTTCGTGCGACCGCGCGGCGGAGCGGGCGCTTCCGACGGTGGTGCGGAGGTAGGTGGTGTCGGGGTATCAGCGGCTCCGTCGCTGGTCGTCATGAGAAGGTGGTCGACCTTCATCTTCTCCTTGTTCTCCTCGTTTGCCTGCTCGACGAAGTTGGGCATGTAGATCTCGTAAAGGTGGGCGTAGATGTCGGCGATCAGGTCCTCGAACATGGTCACTTTCATGAGGTTGTTGTTGAGCTTCTTCAGCTCCACGGCGTCGCGGAGGAGGTCCAGGATCGGGATGGCTGAGGGTGGTGGGTTCTGTGTCCAGCTCTCTAGGCGTGCGGTGTTGGCCACGAACTCGTCCCAGCTGAGCGGTTTGAAGATGCCCTCTTCGTGGCCTTCGGGGATGTTGCCCGCTCGGCGGATAAGCTGATAGAAACAGTTAGTCGCGACCGGTCTATGTCTTTATCTACAGTGCAGGCTTACCTTAGCGTAGACGATGCATATATCCTCCCAGAGCTTGGAGTGGTTTATGAAGTCACCTTGCTTCTTCCTCACCCGACGCAGCAGTTGATCAAGGCTTGCACGATCGTTGAGCTGGTCAAGAAGATGGACGAAGAAGTATACATATCGCGTAGTGTAAACGAAATGTCTACCGGGACGCTCAAACTCTGGTTTCCAGACCTGCAGGGTCATGGTCTTCGTGAAGATCTGCTGCGTAAACTCATGCTTAGCACCCATAGCTGCTGCGACGTCCTTGTGATCATCATAGATAACATGAGCAGCCTGCAAAGAAGTCAGTCGAGCCCAGCAGGAAGAGCACCGCAGATGATCATACCCTTGCAATAATACGGTGATGCCAATTGGACTTATCCGCATTTCTTAGGTTCTTCAGGACTTCTAGAATATAGGATTCCCAGGACTCTGGATTGTCCTCTGGAGGTGCAACCTTCCGTGCCCATGCGGTCGCCAAGAGAGTCTGACTGCCCTCAGTCGGCTGGAAACTGTTAGCAAGAGGAACATCACGGTGGGGGAGATGTCTTACTTTGAGTACACCACTACGAACAAGTTTGTGAACAACAGACACAAGTCTGAAGTGGGGTTCAAAGATGGGCTCCGAGCGACTGTCTTTACGTTCGGGCAGAGCTTCAATGGCATCAAGCAGCGAATCCAGGACGTCGTCGACTTCGATGCGCTTGGCATTTCCCCTCACAGAATCTTCACAGCTAAACATTTTCCAAAGGCATTTGCTGAGCATGTAGTGGTTCCTAAAGCACCGTTAGGTTCCGACAATCTCCAAAACATGGGAGTTCTTCTAGTTACTTACATCCACAGGTTGGGCTTATCAACCATCGCACGCCTCAGTAGATAGCTCGCAAATTTCCACACGGAATATAGTCTCATCTCCTTGAACGGCCGACCCTTGTACATCTGTTGGTTTTCTCCGCTGCTGAAGTGGCGAGTGAAGTCGGCTAGGCTGAATGCTCCCATGGAGAAAGGCTCCCGTGAAGACGAGTACATACGGATTCCAAAGTCCGTGTAGAGGTCAGAGAGGACCGCTCGCGTTTCCGGAGTGGGTTCTGCTGTCCTGATCGCTGAGGCGACAGCCATGGCATAACAGTGGATTGCATTCCGCTGCAAAACTACCAGTTCGGTTCTGTTGCTGTTGATTTTGTCTGCAGACCAGGTGACGTCTTCTTCCAGCTTTGAATCGAATACCTGCGCAAGTCGATACCAAGTTTCCCACCTTCCTGTGCCATGTTCCAGGTCATGCCTGAAGAACATAATAGCTTCATCCAGATCCGTGGTGGGAACTGGATTGAGACGCTTCTGGGAGCGGAATTTCGTTAGGGCTGCGTAACCAAGGAGGAAGAACCACCCCTTTTCAGCTATCTTCGTGTTTTCAGCCGGAACGGGCACCATGGAGAGTTCGCCTATTCCTTGAACCGCACGGAAAAGGTCCGAAGGGTTAATCGGAGACTTCAAATAAGCAGACAAGACCCGCCTGTTGAACTGTAAGGGAGGCGATGACTTCGTAAAGCCGATGGCGGACTGCATCTCCTCCATGGTATGTTTCAACTCCGATTTCGACAGATCTTTGATGTTCATTCTCTTCGCCTGCGCCATCACAAAGTCCATCATCATTATGGCTGTATCACGATCCAACCTTTCTGCAGGACATCCGTGTTCAGCGAAACCATCGTAAGCTGAGAACTTCAGTCCATGCAGATCGAACAGCACTTGTGAAATGTCAGACTCATAATCATCTTCGGTCTGCAGCGTGAAAAGCTCGGACTTCATGACCCTCAGGAGTAGCTTGTTAGAGTACTTGCAGAGGGAACGGACACCAAGGGCCTCGTGCACAGAGCGCAAGAAGTGGACTCGGTCATCGGCGGGAGTGTCGAAAATCTCCTTCTCCTGTTCCATAGACTCTTTCACCATGCAATACAGCAACATCCAGCTACGAGCTTGCATATCGCGCAATTTGTCTTTGAAGTTTTCAAGTGACTTTGACAGCGAGCCACGAAGGTCAGGCGGGGGCACTTGGCCCACACGAACGGCGTCCTCGTAGAGGGCAAAGCTGTGAAGAAGTTTGACGAGTTGCGCAACGGCAGACATCGATGACCGCAGGTGATCCATATCAATACACTCAAAGGACTTCGGGTGAAAGTTTACTACGTGTGCAAGTAATTTGGTGAGAAGGTCATCCAGGGATTTCAGCCACCTAAGTAAAGCTACTTGGCGGTGGTCACTTGGACCCTCGAGATGTGAAGCACTGCGGAGCTCTTGCATGATGACCTCGATGCTTCGAAAGTAGCACGAGATCATTTTCGGAGTGTAATCGATGGCATTGTACGCCTCCTGGAGTCTCCGCCACAAAAAGAGTCGCATAGTGGCGTCTGCACGGTCCAGGAACGAGGCTATTTCCTGTATTTGAAGTGTCGGAAGTCCTTGGGCGTGTTCACCTGGTAATCCATCCTGGATGAACTCCACAGATGAAGGCTCGAGAATTGGTTCAATGCTCTCAATAAGATCGACAGGATTCTCTGAATCCGAACCGAAGATCTTCATGAAGAAATCCATGGAATTAAGCCGCGAAATCTCTTGGTCTAGCGCCGCAATTGATATCTCAGGCATTACGGCGTTGTTCATCAGAGTAATCACTGGGTTTCCGAGAGAGAGCAGAACGTGTTTCAGATCATGAAGACATAACATAATATGCTCTCGCGCAGCGTCTTCAGCCATATTAGAATGGAAAGTAGACGACCACAAATGGCGGAGACCGATCACATTCCGATATTCTCCAGTGGGACCGTGATCCATAAAGTGATTGACTGAAGTGCGAGCCAAGGTAGCCCATCTGGCGAGACGATCACGCTGGAGAAGCCGGGTACCTTGGTCGACCTCGCTATTGGGATTGTTGATGAGAGCGTATATATCCAGATGGATCTCGAAAAGAGTCTGAATCATCTCCATATCCGAAAAATGCCCGGGTTTGTATTTGAAAGGGGAACCCGACGCGTGTTGCAAAATCCGTCGCTCGAGTTCCGCAACACGCCCGGACATCGTATTGTAGATAAACTCATCTTCCCTTATTAGAATTTGTACCACGGTTTCTTTCAGATCATCTGGCCACAGAAGAGACATATAAGTCGACTCCGTGCTGGGCCAGCCAGAACGCTTCGACACAGAGTCCTGTGCAGAATAAATCCCGGTCTCGGGCATAAGAAGGCTTTCGAGCCAGCCGAACGCAACTTCGTGCAGGTGCGACCATCCATCATTAATGCGATGTACAAACGCCGGCAGCCCCCCCGCCCCCAGAGAGAATTCTATCTTTTCCAGGCTTTCGAATGGTCTTCCTCGAGTGTTCAAGGAAGATCGCCAGACCAGACCTGTTCATCCCTCTGAAATCTTGGAGGGCAGTCGAACTGTCTCCTTGAAGCACCGCGCGTGATTTTTCCTCGTCCCAGTTCATCACTGCGTTGCGAAGGTCTCCGGCAAGGACAGCTTCAGGTCCCTTGGCAAGAGTTTGAGACGTATCGGCCCGATCCTTACGGCCGTTAATAGGGCAGACTTGCTTTTTGAGTTCATCGATCGTCCCCAAATCCTCAACTCCCACCTTGGACAGGAGAGATCCGACAGTCCCAAACATCCACTTGTCAGCATGGCAGAAGACTTCCATTTTATCTTCATAGTATTTCGTCTGGTCAAATGCAATCTCTTCCGTTTGCAAGGGACCGTCGACATTAGATTCGCGAGCGCGAGTCCGTCTACTCTTTGTTCTTCCTCCATCCGCCTCCTCGTTTCCGAGAGATGCAGACGATCTCTTTCGAGAACCTGCCGCTGACGGTTTTGTTTCGACCTCTTCAGCAGCTACGTTCTCCTGCTGGCGAGAAGCTTCAGTTGGCTGTCCCGACTGATACTCCAGAGACTCCTTCAGTTGTATTTCCGCTCGCTGATCGATAGAAGACTGGTCTTCAGCAGGCTCCGTAGCGGAACCGCCTTCTGGGAACTTGGTCGCAAGAGGCGACCCTACAGCGGGCGCCTGCTCAGCGCTTTCTGCCATCTCTATATCCTCTATATCTTGTGGTTCCTGTGACTTGGCTCTATCCTCTCGATTTTTTGAATCTTCTGGGGATTTAACGGCTTCCTCGATGGCTGCTGTGGCGGCAGCTTCGTTGCCAGCGGGAAGGTCAATCTCTATAGCCGCTCCAGGGCCGAGATTGATGACGTTCTGCTGTTCATCGATAATCACTTGAAGGATCGCTTTACCAACAGCGGTCCACGTATTTCCAGCTGGCACGATCACTTGGCGGATAGTACGAGTCCCAAGTGGATTTCTCCTTGGGTCAGCACTCGTACTCTCCACTTTGTCAGGGAGAGTCGGAAGGTATGGATAGATGTCTGCCTGGCGCTTCAAGAACTTGAGAAGAGCCTTTCGGGGCTTCTTCACTGGAATCTGAGAAAGAGATAGGTTATCGCGAAGGATCTGAAGTGTCCGACGAAGATCCTCGATGGCGAAGGATTCCTCCAGGCCTAGCTGCTCTGGTCGTGTTTCCAGCTGATCGTTGTCGTCTGTTAGAACACTCTCCAGACAAAATCTGGCAAGCCGGAAGCTCTGCAGAGCGCTGCTGATTCTGGCGGTTTTCCTCCAGAGGTCAAGGTCAGTGTCGTCTCGCTCCAAAGCCTCTGCGAAGAGGCCCATGGCGGTCCTTGAGCGTGTTACTGTGTTCGCAACCAGGTCTGTGCTGGTCTCTGCTGGTTCCGGTGCATTGTGTAAAATATCTTTGAGAGAATCCAGAAGGAACTGTCCATGATTCTTGTAAGACAGGTAGATGGTCTGAAGCAGAGTGCTTGAAGTGGAATCGTCGAACTCAGCAAGTGTCTCGACAGCGGCGTCATCAAGATAATCGATATCTTGAGGAGCCACATCCTGCATCGTAGACCTTGCATAGTCGGAAATCGACTCTGGATACTTGAAGATCTCAGACTTGAAGAGGGCGTCATAGGCCGCGGCAGCTTGGGGGTAAAACCGCGGGCCCTGCGAATGGAGCTTCAACGCATTCTGATACAACTTGAGAGCCTCTTCAATCTGGATCTCCTTGGTGTCATCAATCTCCTCCTCGGAGTCCTCATCAGGCTCGATATTGAGTGCTGTGAAGGTCGACATGGCGACAGTCTATTGGCGTGAAAAGCCAGGTCAGAGTGTTCCAGCAGAAGCTGTGACCGGACCCAGAGGTCAAAGAAAATTTGATCTCCAGAGATGACTGTGTCAAAGGCGACGACCTCTGCACACAGATAATGACAGCCACGGCCACCAGGGCGTGTGAATCTCGAACGCTATATGGCCCGACCTGGATCCCTTTGGAGCTCTTGAGGCGCGTCGCGACCGCAGGGGATTCCCGAACAGGCATGGCGGGCAGGTGGCGGCGGGCGCTTGGACGAGCTGCAGGGCATCTTTCTGGTCGGACCCTCCATGCGGCTCCATGCTCCACCTCAGAAGTTACGAGTCTCAGGCACCGCTGCTCAGTTAGCGTTCGCTCTCTATTATCTGTCAGCTTGGCTGTCTGGACGTAGCTGCATCGTGTCTGCAGTTTGGTGCCTTTTGCAAATTCCTCTGGCAGATCGCCTGTATTTCGTGCTTAGTTGTCTTCTGTCTGCATCTTCACCCGCGCCATGGTCGCGCCAGCTGTCCCGGAGTACGTATTCCTGTCTACACGTGGTTCCTGAGACGGAGATTCGCAAGCGTCAATTCCACTGTCTCATGGAGGCGCACAACACTCTGAAATCTTGAACCACAAGCGCTTTTGAATCCTGGTTATTAACGACTTCTGGATCAGGATTATTGAAGAAGATGACCTCTTCGCGGCGATCGACGCCCGCACAGAATCGCTCCAGAACCTAAGGGAGCTGGGGCCGCCCGATCTGGTGTATCTAGTGAAGCAGCCGAAGACGGGCAATTCAACTCGCCAGGTATGCTTTATGCGCTTCTACCATGTCTTGCTGGATGTTCTTTTGAATGAGGAGTACATTTGACTAACTGGCATCGGTTCGCTGCAGACAGGAGTCTACCACCATGTCACCGGAATCGATGCCTCTTCGTCCGCCAGCCTGGCTGCATATGTCAACACCCTGACCTTCTCTCCGCACGATAAGACACACAAAGTAGTCTCCGGCATCTACTGGTCAGAATACCAGCCTACAAGACACATGGGCACCCTGTTGACGTATTCGCAGTTGCTACAATGCCTTCTCCCACCTGGACATGCGCGTCGAAGTCCGGATACCCGGCAGCCTGGAGAGCTACTGCATCGACGAGCGAGGTGACAAGCGTGTGGCCACAGAGGCTCTCTGGTTGGAGACATTCCTGTGCGGAATATTAAGAGCGTACTCATACGCAGACGATGGGAGCGGTGACACCATCAAGAAAATAGTCGGGGTCCGAAGATTCAATCCTGTGACGAATACAGAGATGGAACACAAATTCCTGGATGCTGCGGAAAGACTGTTCTTCATGGGTACGATGAGATCCATCGTGTCTTGTTCAGGTAGGACTGACAACGGCGTAGGGAGGCAGCTCAGCTCCGACCCAGAGACGCAGGTGCCCAACACCGTCAGCAACCACCTCACGTCTGGCCTTCTCAAGTACATTCGCATCACCGGTCGTTATACGTCGGGAATAAATCTTTTCGAAAAGCTTCGCACGCGGGATGTTGAGGTCTCGTCGCTATTAGCGCGGGTCCTGATAGAGGCGGACGAGGAGGTTCAGGCCGTCCGACTGATGCACGATGCCCTGCAGGATGTGCCCATGGATTACGCTCTACTTGACTGCCAGGCCGCCTTCTGTCAAAGCAAGGGAGAAGGAGAAATGGCGCTCGAATGCGCGAAGCGCGCCGTCACCGCCGCGCCTAGTGAGTTCAGCACTTGGGCACGGCTAGCAGAGGTATACGTGAGCCTTGAGCAGTGGGATCTGGCGCTTTTGACGCTGAACTCATGCCCCATGTTCACTTACCAAGATAAAGATGCGCCACGGATGCCGCAGCCCTCTCGAGTTATACTCCCCATCATGGCTGAAAGCGTCCTCGACGAGATTGATGAGGGCCAGCCGAAGCAGGGAGAGCCGCACGACTTTGTCCATCCCTCTCTCAGAAAGCTACATGCTGCCAGCTATCAGGGTACTTTCCTGAAGGCTTACAACCTGTTAACCAAGATCGCGGCCTCGATCGGCTGGGACCAGTTGCTGAAGATCCGCAGCGAGGTCTTCGTCATGGAGGAGGAGTACCGAATCGAGCGTCAGAACACCGCCACCAAGCCAGGAAGCAAGAACACGAGCACAGTGGCCATCCACCAGTCCTCGAGTTCGAAGGAAGGTGTGAATGGAAACGGGCCAGAGAACGGCACCGAAGAATCGAGTTCCAAGGAGGAGGAGTCTTCAGAAAAGAAGACCAACGGTACCGGCTTTGAGAACCACACAGACGGCAGTTCTATCGAGAGACCTGAGCAGACCGTCGCTTCGGAGGTTGTCAAATCGGGCAATGAAGACGTAAGTTCAACAGCCAGTGCGTAGACACAAAACTGACACAAGACCAGGCCGACCCCTCCCACTCCAGCTACACGCAGTTCAAGAACAAGCGGCTCTGCGAGCGCTGGCTCGACAACCTCTTCATGGTCCTCTACGAGGACCTGCGCATCTACACCATCTGGCGCACGGAGATGGCGCAGTCCCGCCAGCAGGCCATCGACTACAAGAAGACGGCGACGGAGTGGGAGATCCTGGGCGAGCTGGCCGAGCGGCTGCACCACTTCGACGAGGCCATCGAGGCCTACCGCCACTGCCTGTCGATCCGGTTCTCGCCGAAAGCCATGCGGGGCATCCTGAAGCTGTATGAGAAGCAGAACGATACGCGGGGGATGCTGAGCGCGCTGATCAGGCTGATCGCGTGGCAGTATCGGTGGTATTCCGAGGTATGCCCCTTACTCTCGCCCTACCCTACATCTTGTTATCCCTTCCAGGGACAAACGTCAAACTGACCGAGATGACCAGTTCTCCCCCGAACTGCTGTACATGATCCGCAAGCTCATCGAGGAAGAGGGCGCCGTCAAGGTGCGCAGCATCGTGCAGGCGACCAACCTGCCACAGCCCGTGCTCGACCTGACGCACCACTACTGCCAGCTGTGCGCCACGTTTCGGAGTAGTGGGAGCGATGGCTGATCGTATCGTAACATCCCATTACACACCTACCTAACCTTCATTCGTTACTTACCTAACATAGCGAGTCGATTCATCGCCAAGCAGCACAAGGGGAGTTGGGAATTGACCTGAATAATAGCCACCTTCCATAACATTAAGTATAGCTATAACTTGTATGGATTACTTTACTTCATCACCATGATGATCATTAGATAGATGGTTTGATTATTATCTTTGTCGTCTGTCTGTCTGGTCTTGTCTTGTCTTATGTTTTGTTGAACCTTGATAAAGCTTGAAGCTTCTTCCTATGTTACTTTACTTTGTACCCACCCACCCAACCTTTAGCCTTCTATTGTGTTAGGTTCTGTTCTGTGAACAGAACGCGAATGTTTGCAAGAGAAGACAATAACAATACCCCTGTTTCTTATCATCTCTTCAGAGGGTTTCTCCTGATGTTTTTTTCTATGAGGTATCTGACAATGGAGCTTCGCCTGCTGGCCAATGGAGAGGGCTTTCCCCTACGTTAGGTAGCTAGGTTGTCTTCCAATTAGGTCGGACCATTGTTTGAAAGAAATGCCTTTTTCTGATTTGTTGCTTGAAGAGCACACACCGCCTTTCAATCGAATCGTAGCACCATAATCAATTCAATTAAAAATAAAAGATGAATAAATGTCTATCTATCTCCTTGCTCTGAGAAGAGAACAAGGCCGAAAGATCCGATACGATCCGATACGATAAACATGTCGCGACCATTCAACCAACCAGGAGCCAAAAGCGAGGTTTGTCTACTGTACGCCTCTTAGCACCGGGTAACCTCGAATTCTCCTCAGATCCGGATCCCAGATCGCAGATGGCTAAAAAGAAGACAAGAGCTAGAGCTACACGACTGACCGGCCAACGCAATGCGCGATGATTACAGCTACCCTGCGCCAGCAAGGGAGGATTTACTCCTCAGCTTCAGCCTCAGAAGCGTCAGCCTCCTTGGGAACCTGGTTCTCCTTGGCCTTCTTAGCGCTGGCCGCAGGCGCGCTGGTCTTGGCCGTTTCCTCGGGGGCTTCTCCTTCTTCTTCTTCCTCGCCGGAGCCTTCTTCTTCTCCAGAGGGTGCACCGTTCTCGCCCTCTTCTTCCTGTGGTTCTCCTTCCTCTCCAGCAGAGGGGGCTGCTTCTTCCTCCTCCTCTTCTTCTTCGGCAGCAGCAGCGGTCTTTCGCTTCTTTGGAGCGGGCTCTGCGACGCATATAAAAGTTAGCAAAAGTACAGATAAACAAATCTAGGGAGGGAGAGCTGGACATACCCTCAGTCACCTCAGGCTCGGATTCCGCCTCCTCTTCCGCTGATTCTTCTCCCTCGGATACTTCTTCTTCTTCTTCTTCAGATTCGTCTACTCCGGAATCCTCATATCTGCGTAGAAGAAAGCGTCAGCCTTGCGTTCCATAACTCCGAAACTAGTGATCTGTGACTTAAAAGTGCAAATGAGAAAGAATTGGGGACGAGATCAAAGCAACGCTAGACAGCGGCGCAACTGTTTATACCAGTTTGCAGTATGTCATCCACAAAGGGCGCAACACTGAATTGAAAGCGCAGAGTGTATGACACGTGCAACGGTAAAACAGGGCGAGAAGAGGTGAAGGGCGAAAAGCGGAGAGACAGGACTTACTCTTCTTCCTCTTCGCTCTCGTCGCTGGGGAGCGCCTGGAGCTCTTCCTCCTCCTCGGCTTCCTGCTTTCTCTTACGGGTAGACATGGTTTCGGGGTGTTGGAACGCGTGAACGTTCGCGGGACGGGTTCAGGAAGGTGCGGAAGGCAGAGGCCGGGTCAATGGGGAGTGGTTGGCGTAGGAGGGAGGTCAGAGGGAGACAGGGAGCGCGTGGGAGTAAAAGGTTCGCAGAGGGGAGGACGAGAGTTTCGGGAGGGAAGGGAAGGGTAGAAGAAGAAGAAGAAGGGAAAGGGGGGGGAGGAGAGAAGGGGATGGAATGGGCGACGAGAGCGACTGGGTCTGGAGGTGGGGGAGGAAACACAGGGTCAGACGGAAGCAGGACCAGGACAGAGCTGATGCATGCTGGGCGTAGACGTACGCGGAGGAGATGACATGACCTGCGGATAACCTGGTCTGGCGGTGCTGGGAAAGGGGACGCGGCGCCGAGGCCGGGCGTTTGGCCGTAGACTCGTAGGAAACGAGACGAGGCTCACGAGACAGACGAGGGAGACCCTGAAGGTCGACAGGCCGGGGAAGAGTGACGACGACCCGGAGAACGAGAGCTCCACACCAGCTGCTGCAGGCGTCTGCTCCCTGTTACACCGCTCCGTACCGTCTGGTACCAGACAGCTCGATCGTTACTTACCGGCGGCTGGATACGCTGTGTGACATCATACCGGTACCTTTTTACCTGGATTCCGGCCCGTTTTCGCCAGAGGACGCAGTGATTACCATACATCCACCGTATCCGCCGGTCCCAGACGCACCGCTAGCAGCCGCCTGGACCTGGCGACGAGCACAGACGCAGCTTGGAACTTTCTTCTCGAACCTGAGCTCATGCCCGTGCAGACCACCTGCGCAGCTCGCAGCTTTTGCACTACTGCACCTCCCCTGCCACTCTATTTAACAGACAGTCCTTGTTGCTTCGGTAGACTCTCCTGCTGTCGGAGAATCTCTTTTATATATCTATATATATATATATTCCCAGGTGTTGATATTGATGCTCTATCAGATGGTCAGCTATTGGGATGTTCCAACAGGCTTCTAGAGTGGAGCTTTTTTTTTGTATCATCCGGTCGGTACCCATAGAAATCCCCCACCGCAGAGCATCGATCCACCATGGAACAATGTATAGATAGAATGGTATCGAAATGCCCAAACGGCTCCACGAGCATTCGCCCAGGTACCTAAGGTCTGGCGCTGGGAGGTGTAGAGGTGTAGAGTCTGGTTCGTCTCTGGCTACAATTTTCAGCTTGGTACTTACCGCATCAGGTAGCACATACCGTGACCCCCCCCCCCCCCGATGTCCAGTGTTACCTAATGGGGTAGTGGCAGGCCAATGCCCAGGGGGAAGGAGCGGTGGATAAGCTGCACGATAGCCTCCAGACAGCCGTTATCTTTCTGCCCTCCTACAGCTCTTCTTTGCGTAAATGTAGAATCCTCATGCTATGTATGTAGATGAACCATCCACTATCTGACCTCCAGTGCAGCAATGGCTGGGAGTGTCCATCAACTCGCAGATAGTATATCGAATGCCAACATCATGAATTTGTCTCTGTTGACTACTTCCATGGGCAGTGCTGAGCAACGAGAAACTCTCAAACATTGCACCGGCGGCCTCCGTTAACTAGTGAATATATTATATTCCCTGCGTACCCTGTGTTTTTTCCTTGGACATCCCATCTCCATATAATCCTCACCCTTCCTGTCACTCTTTTGTTGCTTTCTTGTCGACTGTTTATGACAGATTGTTTGATCTTTCTAGGGATATTTGCTAATATGGCCGTGGCCCTGCAGAGTACGAATAATGATCCCTCCCAAGCCCTGGTCAAGATTGGAGAATATGAAATCGACCCCAATGGCGACGTCCACCTCGCGCTCAAAGATAATACCTACATCTCACCCGGTGAGGAACTCACTGCCCGTCTGCGCGTCTCCTCAAAGATCCTCTCTATCGCATCCCCCGTGTTTAAGGCCATGTTCTCCCCCCATTTCCGCGAGGGATCAGAGCTGCGTTCCAGACAGGACATCACATCGACCGTCGAGGTCCCCCTTCCCGAGGACGAGTTCCTGGGGATGTGGTATCTCTGTCATGTGTTCCACCACCGGGACCCCTGGCAGGACGGTGAGGTCACTTACACTGCGATCGAGAGTATGGCGCGGATGAGCCACAAGTACGACTGTACCCACGTCCTACAGCACTCGTGCGAGGTGCTCATGCGCCCGTTTCTCCCCAAAGCTGGATCTAAGGGCTACGAGTCTGTCATACTGGTTGCGTACATTTTTAACAGCCCCGAGGTGTTTAGGGTGGTCACGGCGAACCTCCTTGCGAACCACGCGGGGAATTTCCATTCTTTCAGGAAGATCGCCGGGTTTGATATACAGCTCCCAGATAGTGTTTTTCGTATGCCTCTCCCTCGTTCTACATCGATATATTTATACAATTTGTACGTACTCACGTAGAACAGTCGCCCTCGAAGAGCACCGCACCAAAGCCCGAAACGCACTCTTCACGCGCATCGAAACCATCTCTCAGCGCACATGCGCCACGACCTATTGGGTCCCGAACACCCAGGCCGAATACTGCCAGAAGACGACGGTGTACCACTTTCGGAAAATGCTGCATGATGCGTTCATCGTCCCCTCCTCGCCCTGGTCGCTGGTAGCTCTATGCAAGATCGTTCGCCTCAGTTTAGACTGGTTCCCGCCGTTCCAGTCATGGCGGTGCGGACGGCCCGAGTGTCCGAGTTGTAAGGTGGATGTGAAGATGGAGCTGCGAAGGGCGAGCGAGGAGACGATGGTGATGGCGATGAAGGGGTTGTGTGTTGGGTGTTTTGATCTGTTAGAGGGGGAGAGGTGTTTGCTGGGGAGGATGTGTGTCCGTGGTGATGTTGATGGTGCGGATGATATCACCTAGCGTCGGCAGGTCTTCATGGTGAACTAGCTTAGGTAGGTAGTATCTACCAAGGTAGAGTTTTGTATGCTCCAGATTTTACAGTTAATACGTGCTGGAAGAGCTTTGTGGCGTTTTCTCATGGCAAATAGCAGTGTCGATTCTACATTTTATGTTACATACATTCATAGTGTTCATACCGTTGATATAAAACACGTGGGGATCTCTGTCTTGTGATCATGCGAAGACTGTATATAGTAAGAGGTATATATAAGGACAAAGAACAAACCTACTGCGCCAAATACTCAAAATTCGCCATGGTCGGATCCAGCAGGTTCTCATCCAACCCGAAACCATACGTCCCCACCATATCATAGATCAGATCCGGCGGCGGGAACCCCTGCGCCATGGCGTTCGCTCCGCCGGGGACCCCATCCCTCCCATTGATCCCGTTATGTCTGCTACCATCGGCACCAGCACCAGTGCCGCCATTACCACCACCACCTGATCCTGATCCTCCCGTCGTAGAATGCCACCCCACCTCCCACGCATTAAACCTCTCCAACATCTTCCCCAGTCCGCGGGCAATATGTCTCGTGAGATGCCTCTCCCCGGCACTGACACTGTTCATCAACTCGATCACCCTCTCGACGAGCCGTCTTACCTGCCGTCCATCGATACTCAAATACGCCGAATTCCAATTCACCGCCACTTTCAACAAAAACACGGCGGAGAAGGTGACCATGGTATGAGTGAAGATGGGAACGCCGACGATGGCGTCCCGGATGTCGGGCTCGTCGAGGACCATACACAAACAAGCCATGGCGGAGGAGATGGCGACGTTGGCAGATTCCTTGCGGTCCAGGGAGAAGATGGGGGTGTTTGTGGGGGATAGGGCGCGGAGGGAGAGGGAGTTGAGTTGGAATTTGGCGAAGTGGTAGTGCAGGACGACGCCTTTGGAGGGGTAGGTCCGGACGTAGGGGCTGTCGGCTGTTCGTTTCGTTTCAACTTTTGTTAGTTGGGTTCTACACGTATGTACCTAGGGTTTTTGGGGAGGGGGTTATAAGGGTATGGGGGATGGGATGACTTACCTGACCGCGGCTGCCACAACAGCCGCCACTGGTCCACGGCGACGTTGTACACCCTCAACTGCCCGAAATCCTCCTCCGTCAGGGCCGTCTCAGTGTCCGATCCGAAGGTGCGGTACGCTTCGGTCAGGATCACGAACAGCGCCACCTGCGCCATGAGCCGGATGTCGCCCGGCACCACGAGCGGCGACTGCAGGAACACCTCGTAGTTCCTGATCGCGGCGTCCTCGTGGATGACCGGCGGCCGGCCGTACGCGATGCTGAAGTGGTGGTCGCAGACGTACAGCAGATACCAGAGCTGCGCGCGCTCGTACTGGTCCGTCCGGCCGCGGGTCATCTTCTGGAAGCTCTGGTGCAGGCCGAGTTCGGTCGCGATGCGCACCGCGTGGCCGGATAGCTTCCAGCTGAGGTCGGACAGCCAGAAGGCGCCGACGCAGAGCGCGCGGATGTCGTCCAGCGTGTGGGTGCGGGTCAGGGACATGCTCGAGACTAGAGACACATATTCGTCGTAGCACCGGTTCAGGGTCTCGGTGCGGTTGGGGATGTGCAGCGCCGCGACGGTCAGGACGGCTGCGGAGAGCAGAGACGATGCGCGCCGGACGGACGTGAGATCCTTGTGCACGAGGAGGATGCCGCCCCAGAGGAGCTGGTTCATCGTGCGGCTGAAGTATGCGAAGAGCTCCTCCGCCTCGTGCAGCGAGACGCAGCCCCGCGATATGAAGTCCTCTTCGAGGAGGGTCGACTTGGGCATCGGCTTCTCCACGGGGTAGCTCCGCAGGTTGCGCAGCTTGGTCACCTCGTAGAGGCTGCGCATCGGCGCGGGGACAAGACCCGGGTCTTCGTTTGGTTCTGGCGAGTTCTCCAGCGTCATGTTGTCCATTGTTGTCGACGCAGGTCTGACAGTACCCGCGTCCGGATGTGGTTCGTCATGGGAATGTCGATGGGTGTGCTGCGATGATGATGCCGCAGGACTCGGGTTGTTGTTGCTCTCGGCGGGGTATGTATACAGCTCGGGGAGGCCGTTATGGCGAAGGAGGTGCGACACCGCGGCTTGCAGCTGTTGTATCGTCGCGGCCGCCTGCGATTTCCAGCTAATCAATGGCAACGAATTGAGTCAGTCGAGGCGATCGCAAGAGTATATATACGCAGATGCATCTGGTTCAACTTACATTACGTCGTCATCGACGAATTTCTGGGAGAAGTCATTGACGACGCATTTGATGCCGCTGCGGATGCATTTCGTGCAACTCGACTCGCCCGGTTTTATCTCGCATTTGATCTTGTGTCTTTTACACTCTGCGCCTGCAGTTCAATTCAGCATTGCTGTTCTATCTCCAGGAATAAAGTCCCTCAGCTGCTGGTTGTGCTGATACTCACATGCGCGCGCCTTGGAGACCCTCAGAGCGGGCGGTCGTCCATCCAGGGCCGGACGATCATCGTCTCTGCGCGGGGTATCCAGACCGGCCTCGTACGCTGTGCGCTTCATCGGAGTCGTAGCCATGGACGTCGGCGCAGGTGACGCTGTTGCAAGGCGCAAAAATGCATTATTGTTCGGCGGCGCAGGAGATGCGTGCATGTGGTCTCAGCAGACACTGCCGCGGCGGGAAACAGGCATTGGAGGACAATGCCTACGGAAGATGCGGTATCAGATTGCAACTGCTTATGGAGAGCGTAAAACGAGTATACGAGCGTGGTGGTGGAGTGGAAGAGTAAGCGGGCGCAGGTCAGACCTCCCCCGCGTCGCGATATCTCCATATCAACCCCCGGGTCTTGGCGCCGCGGTATGGGGTGCTGACTCAGCATTTCCCCGGCCATCGACCGCGTGGGATTTCCCGATCCGGTTTGGATACCGGTCTGTTGGAGCCATGCCATCAGCTCTTAGATCCATCGCGGGCTGCCCTGCCGGTTCACAACGAAAGTCTCAAGTTAGTCTTTTCTTTACCCAGAGAGGAGTCAAAGCTGTATTGACTAACCCCAAACCCTGTGGTTTCCGGTTGAAGGAGACCAGTCAAGTGATGGAAAACTGATCCTTCATGGCTTGCTCTATACGCAAGACTAAGCACAACAACTTTATATATTCTTAAAATTCTAATTACAAACATACCATGCAGCATCCGTGACAGCGAGTGTCCTTCTGTATAACAATTTCAAAATGGATTGATCAGAGCACATATCTGAACCCTTGGGCCCGTCTATCAACATCATTACCCGACTCGACCTGCTCATTCTCTGCACGTTCCAATTTCTTGTTCTCTCTTACATGGACAAAGTGGATGATCAAGGCCAACAGTGCCACCAGGAAACACAAAGCAGCGTTCGCGCTCCCACCAGACACGTACTGCGGTGCTGCTGACGCAGGGTACATGTACGACCCGTAGATCGAGGACGCGTTTCCGATCATGTTACAGATTGCGATGACCGAAGAGCGCTTGACCATCGGCCTGGGGAAGGAGTTGGCGACCCAGGAGAGGATGATCTGGTACGCAGACACGGCGCCCATGGGCATGGGGAACATGGCGAAGAAACGCGCGCCGGCGTGCTTCGTCGCCGTGGCGATGATGTTTCCCGCCGTGGAGAGCAGCATCAGAGTGATGATGTGGATTGATCAATCGCCGGTCCGTCCGGACGTATACGTGACAAGCAGAGACACAAGGAATGTCGCGAACCACACCGGCACGGTCAGCAAGAGGGTCTCGAAGTGGCCGTATCCAAGCGTGTTGACTATCGACAGGAAGAAGTACTGGAGCGTCTGGGAGAGGAGGACGTGTGCTGGAACAGGACGAAGAGGTACATGCGGTAGTCTCAAGGCCAGCTTCAACCCTTCCATCATCGTTGTGGACTTGGAGTTGTCTGCCTCCTTGGCGTCGTGGATGAGCCGCCACTGCGCAAAGGCTCGTTCCTCTTCATCCAGCCATTTTACAGTCGCCGGGAAGTCGGGAAGAACGAACCTGGAGGCTCTTAGTTCTCGTTGACCAAGCTGTTGACGAGACGAGCATACCCTGCAGTAATGGCGATGCCAATAGTGATAACGCCCTCGACGATGAAAAGCCATCTCCATCCGGCAATACCATGGGCACCGTCAAGGTTTTCTAGGATTCCAGCACCCAGAAGACCTCAGGACATGTTTGCAGGCGCACTTCCGGAATAGAGAAACGCAATTCGGCGGGTTAACTAAACAGGTCAATAATGATTTCAGCTATATTCTCTCCTGGGACTTACTTCAGCTTGTGTGTACCAGCTCGACCTATTGATCATCAGCCTTTTTATCTATATTTAATTTGACAGGATTTTTGTTACCGACATTATCATGATTGCACCTGGGAAGAAGGGAGCCTCGACAAAGCCAAGGCAGATCCTTGCTGCGACCAGGGCCCCGAACGAATGGACTGCAGACTGCGTGGTTGAGATAACGCCCCATAGCGTCATGGCAGTTGCAAGATATACGGTGGGTTTCACTCGGGTGAGCAAGAGGTTCGACGGGAGTTGCATCAGCAGGTACCCCTTGGAAATCGAGTTAGGACATGACTTCTTCGCTTGGAGAGACGCTACATACAACGAAGAAGATACTAGTTGCAAGATTGAAATTGGTCTTAGTCATCTTCAGGTCCTTCTCCAGCGAACCGAGACGAGCCTGCGCGAGGTTGGATCTGTTTCGTACGGCATGACCCTGACCTGGATCTCTGAGTTATGATCTTACCTATCCAAGAAATTAAGGAGCTACATCAGGACCATCAATGGCAGCAGACGTATCTCCAGCTTTCGCAGGATCTTCTTCGTGTTGTATGCCTGCCGTTCCTATCTCTCGTCGCAAAGCTTTTGTAGAAGCCCCTCAGCTCTTCGGAATCCCTAATTCGACCATTCCTGGTACTTTTGTACTATCTCTTAGCGTACGGAGACATCAACGTATCACGACCTGGTGGATCCCGGAGCAAGTCTTGGGTAATCCAGAGTCCCCAGAAGTATATATTACCTAAAACGGCGCAGCTCGGCGCGCGAGCGGAGCGCGGAGCAACTCCGACCCCACGTTTCCCGCAATTTTCTACTTCGGGAGAAACAGAAACACTCTCCGCATATTGTTGCAAGGTGCCTTCTTGGCAGCATCTTATCGTCCGGTCTCTGTCCGAGAGATGGAGCTCATCGCGTCGTTTCGCGCCGATACGAATGACGATTGTCGATCACGGCTCGGGAGAGGATGCGATGCGGGATGTCCACCAGGCTCTGATGCCTTTAAATAACGGCATTGAAGGCATTCCAAGGGTGAGGGGTTATCAATCTTCTTTATACTTCGCAATTCTCACTATACCAGCGACAAAATGCATATCCTGATCACCGGCGCCGCGGGCTTCATCGGCCAGCTCCTGGCCAAAGAACTACTCAATGACGAATCCCACCAAGTGACCCTGACCGATATCAACGAGCCCCCGATCCCCAAGGGCGTCAAGTACCCTCAAAACGCGAAGATCATCAAAGCAAACCTCCTCAGTGACAATGGCGTCGCCTCCGTTGTGGATAAATCCCTCGACGCCGTCTACGCCTTCCACGGGATCATGTCGTCCGGATCAGAAGCCAACTTTGAGCTGGGGATGCGCGTCAACGTCGACGCAACCCGCAGCCTGCTAGATGCCCTCCGCAAGACCGTCCCCGGAGTCCGAGTAATCTACTCCTCCAGTCAAGCCGTGTACGGACAGCCCCTGCCCGAGATCGTCGACGACAGCATCACTCCGACGCCCGAATCCTCCTACGGCGCGGAGAAGATCATCTGCGAGACCATGATCAACGACTACACCCGCCGCGGGTTCATCACGGGCTTCACCCTCCGCTTCCCCACGATCTCCATCCGCCCGGGAGCCCCCACGGCAGCCGCATCCTCCTTCCTCTCGGGGATGATCCGCGAACCCATGAACGGCAAAGAATCCATCATCCCGATCGAAGACCGGTCCTTCAGGTCCTGGCTCTGCTCCCCAAAAACCCTTGTGCACAACCTCCTCTTCACGCTGACCCTCCCTGCGGACGCCCTCCCGCGACATATCCGCCAGATCAACGTGCCGGGCATCTGTGTCACGATCCAGGAGATGATGGACGCGTTGGCGAAGGTGGGCGGAGAGGATAAGCTCGCGCTGCTGAAGGAAAAGGAAGATCCGGCCATCAAGCCGATTCTGCTTTCGTGGCCGACGAGGTTTGATAATAGCCAGGCGGTCAGGCTCGGGTTTAAGCGGGATACGTCGTTCGAGGAGGCGGTGGTGGATTATGTAGAGAGTTTGAAGGAGAATTAAGACAGCTGAATCTGCAAGAAGAAAAATGAGGAATGGATCTGATCAGCTTGTTATTGGGACGGATTGTTTGAACCAGGTACAACACAGTACAGTACATACGACATGATATGGATGCGTTATGGAAAGAAGTTCCTTTGTACATCCAACATACATAGGGTATTAGATAGAACCATAAACCAAAGTTTAAATCTCAGCGAACATGACACGCCCAAAAGAAATCTTTTAAAAAAAACACTACCCATATAATATTCCCAATGGATCAGCAAATATCATTCAACGTCCGCCCACCCCAAAACCTTCTTATACACATAAATAATGTAAACATTTTCCGCGACTTAAAAGCATTCAGGGCTTTTTCCCTTTTGCTTTGGTTAGCACTCAGGCAGTATAACAAGTACTAGTATGTACATGTACATGTACGTATACGTGTGGATACCTACCTAATAACTCTCCCAAACCTGTCCCCCCATCGCCACCAACCGATTAAACAGCTCGTCTCTTGCCTTCATCGCCGTAACATGATACGACTTCTGCTGCTGCCGAGTCGGATCATCTTCCTTCCCGATAGTAATGACCAACCCGTCGACAACTTCCTTATGCGCCTCGGACCAACCGACGATCAGCTTCCCCTTCCAGCCCATGCCGCCGACTTTTTTGAGTTCTTGGATTGAGGTGACGGGGATGCTGAACATGATGTTGATGCTGTGCTTGTGTTCCTTGTCATTCCCGTCCTTCATTTGATGCTCCTGCAACTCCGTCACCTGTTCCAGGTCCTTGGTGAAGTATAACGTGGCCGGTTCAGTAGACGAGTCGAGAACCATCGCGCCCTTCTTCCCTCTATATCGTGCCTCAAACTCCACGGGACCACTGGGCGAGACGATCCTACCCTTCCGGTGCAAGATGCCGATATTGTTCTTCGCGTGTCTCGACCCCGCGACGGCTTTCACGCGGTCGACGGCCAGCTTGGTCTCGACGCCGGTGGCGGTCGTGCCTTTGAGGAAGTGGATGAGGGATGAGATTTTGGATTTATTCTTTGGCTCTTGAACGTCATGTTTGGCTGTATCTGTCTGATGAGGATCCGGCTTCACAGCCTGTTCGATCTCTCTGTTCGATGCGTCCAAGGGCAGGTCTTCCTTGCGGAGAGAAGCAGGGCGGGACGGGGCTCTGTGTAAGGCGCTTGATGGTGGCGGGGGTAAGGGGGCACCGCTAGCCTCGCCGATCCGGAGGAGGGTGATGGTGAGTTGGGCGTTTGTGGGGATGTCTTTGAGGAGGGAGCTATACCACCAAGTTAGCACGCTCTTGTGTACCCGGGTATACCCGGGCAGATAAAAAAAGAAAAGAAAAGAAAAGAAAAATTTGTTGGGAGGAGCTGGTCTTACTTCCGCAACTCAAGGAGTTTCTGCCAATGCGGAAAGTGGTGATTCAGCAGGCCGCCGATGTATCTGATAATAGGGTCTCCGAAGAAACACAACCCGGCGAGGAATGCGCTCGTTTTGACGAATACGTATGCAGATGTGAGCAGGGAGGCCCAGAGTGCGAGGACTAGAACGCTCGCTAGACGCAGACGGGGTCTATCTTCCGGGAAGGGAGGGGTTGGAGACAGCGCGCTGCCCAACAGATCAATAAGATGTTCGTTAACATTACTTGATTTATCAGATATATACTGTACTTACTTCCCAAATCTCTCATACATATCAGTGACATCGCTAATAACATGCATCGCCCTTCTCGTCTGCGTCCAAACAGCCTCCCTCATCGGCTGCTTCGATTTGTCGTGCTGCGGAGATGGAACTTTACCATGAGCAGCAGCCTGCGCATCCGCCGTCGTGGATGTGATCTCCATAGGATCCGGGATGGATCCCTCTATGGGCGCGTTTTCCGGAACTCCCTGGTCATGCTTCCCGGCAGCGCTTCCTACCGCGACGCTGGCGACGCTTGCGACCAAATTGCTAGCCTCCTGCTCGGCCGCCTCGCCTTGATGCCTCTCCGGAGCGCCGGTGATGCTGTCGTGAGAGCCGAGTACGCCTGCTCTCGGCCTCTGGACACCACCCGTCTCAGAACTCACTAGGGCTATTGGGGCTGGGGGGAAGAGCAGCTCGCGTGACGGGGGGTGCACGATCAGAACGATGAGTGTGGTGAGGAATGTGGGAACAATAAGATCCAAAATCCAAGCAAGAAAATAGACCTATAAATAGACAGATTCATTAGCCAGCTAAGTACGATAGTGCGGTCAACGAATTGCATACCATGCAGAACACCGCCGTCCGTCGAGGTTCTCTCCACGAACGCAATCGTGCAATGTGCTTCCAAAAACTCGTCAACCCTACAATAACCGTCATGTAAAACCTCTCAATATCCGATCGAAGTCGATCCGGCGAGAACTCTTTATTTTCGACGACATTCAGGTCGAGATTATCGAGAGGAGGATGGGGGGCCGCCTTGACGTAGTACATTTGCTAGGCGACGGCGTCAGACGATCGAATCCTTCTCTAAAGGCTCAATTGGAAAGATGTTATATAGGTACGTACCTTATTGAACCGCCGAATCAACATCCACAGCTCCTCATTCGATAGCCCCCCGATGAGGGGTTCTTCGATGTCTTCTGGCGCCAGTCCCCATCCAACGTCGGTTATCCCATCCGTGTCTGATGCTTTCTGGACCAAACCTTTCTCATTGTACTCGATCTGAGCGAGCGTGTGGCTTTCGGTTGGAGCGTTCTCCTCAATTGTCTTTCGACGAGCGATATCATCTTCGTTGTTGTTTCTTACTGGGATTTCGCCGGGTACTGTTATCGGAGGTGGTTGTTCGGGACGAAAAGTGGTATCTGGTGTTGACATATTGGCATACAATTTCAATATCTAAGACAAACAAAAGCATTGAATTGATCTCGTATTGTAGTGGACCCGGTGTGCTCCGTATTATATCCCCCATGACTGTGTCAACGTTCCCTGTCGAGGTGGGGAGTAGTCGACGTCATCCTATCTCAGCTTGACATCCAAGATCGAGAGCAAATCTTCCCTGATCTGCGATTGCCATTGTGGATCCGACAGCTGCTGCCATTGACATGGTCCCAGGAAGAAAACCGGCGTGGACATCTCACTCCAGAAGATTCTCCGTCTGTTCGAACATGAGTTCTTGTCATTATCAGTTACTGTCAAAGGACCACCGAAGGCATCAGTCGTTATCGATAACCACAAGTCACGTGCGATACGAGATGCGGCGCGCCGGACGCGTCTGTGGCGATTGTGGCGTTTAATCTCACCATCGCCGGGGAGAGCCGCGCTGTTTGTTGATAGTCAACGTCTATGGCTGGCTTGAGCCAGATCTACGTAGCTGATGAATATTTCTCTGAAATGATAATGAAACCTACTAGCGACTAAATTTCCGAGTAACTCAACGACTTTGAACATCATGACCGACACCTGCGCAAACCCCCTACTGCTGGGGTGGATCAAGGAATGGCTGGACCAGGCACGAGAACGCAATTCGAAAGGTGTCACCGTGTATGTTTTCTGATGTTTTGTCTCATTTTTTTAAACTGATTTACTAACATTTGTTTAGGTACAAGAAGGCCTACGATTCAATGAAGGCTTGTCCGCTGGTATTCAACCATCCATCCGAGGCGCAGCAGCTAAACGGACTTGGACCAAAACTATGCGATCGTCTCACGGAGAAGTTGAAGGCGTACTGTGAGGAGAATGGGCTTCCGATGCCGGAGCCTCCTCATAAGGGTATGTACCCTTTTAACATTCTTGTATGTCCTGTGAAAGCAAGTTCTAACGATATGATATAGCCTCAAAGAAACGAACATCCGGGGACGCTCTACCGGAAAACGACAACCAGCCAGCCAAGAAACCCAAGAAAGCAAGACCATACGTTCCGGCCCTACGGTCCGGTCCGTACGCGCTGCTACTGGGCCTCTCAACTCTAGACGAGAACTCGTCTCAGGGCCTGACCAAGGCCCAGTTGATCGAGCTCGCGCAGCCGCATTGCGACTCGTCTTTTACGGCTCCGCCGGATCCTACCAAGTTCTATACGGCCTGGAACTCGATGAAGACTCTCATCCAGAAGGACCTGGTCTACGAGCATGGACGGCCGCTCCGGAAGTATCTTCTGACGGAGGAAGGGTGGGAGGTGGCGAAGAGGATCAGGAACTTTGCGACGGGGTCGTCGTCGTCGTCGCTGAATAATAATAAAAATAAAACTGTGCCGGAAGATTCCAGTCGTGGTGGTCGAGCAGGAAGCCTTCCAGTCAGAGCGGGGAGCTCTCATCCCCGAGAAAACGACAACGATGATGACGATGTTGTACGTCTGGGATCCGACCCACCTCCTCCAGGTCCTACCCCTTCAACAACCACAGAGAGACCAGCTCGTCAAGATCGAGACTCTGCTCGCCCTCCACATGGCAATGGAAGACCCCCCTCCACCGATCCCACCACAACCATCAAACCCATCCCACTCCCCCCCGGCAGCTTCAGCGTCCAACTCGTCCTCGACACGCGCGAAGTCCGCACCTCCACCGACAGGGACTACATCTCCAACGAACTGATCAAAAAGGGCATCACGCCGCAGGTCCGCGCCCTCGAACTCGGTGACGCGATGTGGGTCGCGAAATGCCACGACCCGACCTTCCTCTCGCGGCACTGCGGCGAAGACGCAGCCGCAACAGCGGGCGAAAGTGGAAACGACGAAGTCATGCTCGACTGGATCGTCGAGCGAAAACGCCTTGACGACCTGATCGGCTCGATCAAAGACGGACGGTTCCACGAGCAAAAGTTCCGTCTGCGCCGGTCGGGGATGAAGAACGTGGTGTATCTGATCGAGGAGTTCAACGTCTCGCACGGGATGGACCCGAGTAATCCCAACGGCGGGATGAAGTATCAAGAGATGGTGGCGTCGGCGATCGCATCGACGCAGGTCGTCAACGGGTATTTTGTCAAGAAGACGCGGAATCTGGACGATACGATCCGGTACCTGGCAAGGATGACGTTTCTTCTGCGGAGCATGTACGAGTCTTCCTCTACGACACCAGATCCAGCGCATAAAGTGGCCCTGATCCCAAGCACCCACCCCTCCCTCTCCTCCTCCCCCTCCTACCTCTCCCTCCTCTCCCACCTCCGCGCCACGGACCCTACCACCACCTATGCCGTCACCTTCCCGACCTTCTCCGCCATGACCTCCAAATCCGACGTGCTCTCCCTCCGGGACGTGTTCCTCAAGATGCTCATGTGCACGCGCGGCGTGACGGGGGACAAGGCGCTCGAGATCCAGCGGCGATGGCGCACGCCGCGGGAGTTTGTCGAGGCGTTTGAAGCACTGGGTGATGGTAAAGAGAGGAAGGAGGTGATGGTGTCGGAGAAGATGAAGGATCTAATCGGGAGGAAGAAGGTCGCGAAGACGCTGAGTAGGAGGATTGCGGAGGTTTGGGGGGAGGCGGGATGATAAGAATAATAAATGATACATAGCCAGGCGGAGACGGTTTTCGGTCATTTTTCTCTTCTACTTCTGGGACTGTATTTGTAGGTGCTATTATATTTTGTACTAGATGGAACTACTAAGGTGTACTATACTATGAAGTCACCCATCTCACTGGACTAGACTGGCGGTTTACGGGATGAGCGAAATGATATATCATACAGTTGATTAAGAATCGTGAACCCATTACAGTTTGTAAAATTAATCATTTTTTCTCAACTGCGTGCCGATACCAATTATTGCCTAGATACGTTACTGCATACACATCACTAAGCAGGTAGTAAGAGACTTAGACACGGGGAGAATGGAACATAGCAGCACACGAGGATAACAGCAGACAGATATAAAAGAACACATTATCAGTATTCATGTTTTCCAAGTGTAGAACAAGAAACATGAACGGGTATCATATCCAGGGAAGGTAAACCATCTCGTGTACGTAAGGAGCATATGTAGCGGGTGCATTTGCTTTCCTTTCCTTTGCTTTCCTTTCCAAGAGTAAGGTTTGAACATGAGGGGTAGAGTACAAATTAGAAATTAAACACAAAAGGAGTTCAGATAAAACCACTCAGCAGTGGGCATTGTCCAGAACGACTGATTATGCGCTTCTCTTCTTCCCGAAGAAGTTCTTGATATCCCTCCAATCGATCCTCAGAGCCAAACTGCTGCTCACGACAGAGACACTGCTCAGAGCCATCGCCAGCGCGGCCCACACGGGGCTCAGCCGCCAGTGCTTGTCGACCGTGACAATCTCGTCTCCGACCATGATGTGCTTCTTGCCTGAGACAATCGGGTACAGCACGCCTGCCGCGATGGGTACGAGACAGATATTGTACACTCCAGCCCAGAAGAAGTTCATCTTGACGCGGCGGAAGACGCGACGGCTGAGGGTGACGAGTTCGAGGATGGTGGTCAGATCTGAGTTGAGGAGGATGAAACTGGCCGCGTTGATGGCCACATCGGAGCCGGAGGCCATGGCGATGCTGACGTCTGCGGCTGCGAGGGCGGGCGAGTCGTTCGTTCCATCACCGACAAAGGCAACGATCCGTCGCTTGGACTTCTTGTCTTTGCTACTCAGTTGTGCTTGAAGCTCAGGATCGTCGAGTTCCTCAGATCTCTCCTGGACCTTGCGGATGAATTCTGCTTTTTGGTTCGGCAAGACATTGGCCATGACGTTGGAACGCGGGATGCCCAAGACCGCAGCAACCGCGTGAGCGGTGGTCTGGTTGTCACCAGTGCACATGAAGACGCTGACATGGCGCTTTTGGAGCTGGGAGATGACATCTACAGCTTCGGCGCGAATTGGGTCAGAAGTCGCAAAGATTATGGCGGGTTCGAAGCGAGATGCTTCCGGGGATGCATCTGAGACCTTTCGGACAGACAGAATAGCAGTAGACCTGCCGCCAGACTGATATCGCGAGAGCAAATTCGATAGGTAATACGTGTCCGCATCAGAGGAGGCAAGCGACTGCAGAAGACGCTCGTTGCCGATTGCCGCTTCATACTTGACCTGCGTCCCTTTCTGATCTCTATCGGAGCCATCAATCGAAAGGGTAAAAGTCCCCTTCATTCCTTGGCCAGAGATCTCATGGATGTCAGACGAGAGGACCGAAATGGGTGCCGCCTTAGCACGACAGAATTCTGAAATCGCTCTAGCGATCGGATGATTGCTGCTCTCCTCCAGTTCGCGTGCCAGAGTCCAAGCAACATGCTGGAGCTCCGAATCGTGCACAAGGATTTCGTGGTCAGAGACCTTCAGGCTGTCACCTTCGGTCAAAGTACCGGTTTTGTCAAAGACAATGGCGTCGAGACGGCTTGCTTCCTGAAAAGCTTCACCACCGCCCTTGACAAGGATACCATGCTTCGCAGCTAGTCCACCGCCGACGAAAAGGGCAGTCGGAGCAGCGAGAGCCAAACCGCAAGGACAGGCTACAACAAACACTGCAACAGCAAATTCCAAGCTCCAGAAGGTCCATCCACCTTGAGCAACATCGAGATAATCGGCAGGAAGAACTCCGGTTTCTCCAAGAGTAATCCAGAGGACAAAGGTGAGGATCGCTATGAGAGTGATGACTGGCACAAAGTAGCCAGTGAGGAGGTCGGCAAATCTTTCCAGAGGAGCACGCTTAGCCTGACCCTCTCGTACGACCGCGACAATTTGGTCCAGCATTGAAGAGCCAGCCAGTTCGGAGATCGCAATGGATACAGGTTGGCCAACATTGACCGAGCCGGTATAGACCTTATCCCCAGCAGACTTCTTCACAGGCTTCGACTCTCCAGTCAATGAGCTTTCGTCAAACTGGTAGGAGCCATTTCCTACAACAAGACCATCTGCCGGAGGGGAAGCACCATGGGCTATATGGACGGTGTCGCCGACTTCCAAAAGATCAACACTGATCCTCTGAATGCTGCCACCAGCAGAGCCCTCAGATCCGGATTGAATTCCGGCAGCCGGGTCCACGACCAGCGATGCCTCCGACGGCCTCAACTTCCCCAGGGACGCCACAGCATCTCCAGTTTTTGCCTTACTGTAGGCTTCCAAGAACCGGCCAGCGAGTATGAACAAGGTGAGGAAGACAACAGAATCGAAATACGTCGAGGTACGCGCGCTCGACGGCGTCTTCGCCACTGCATCGAGTATCAGGACGGCTAGAGATGCGATGTAGGCGACCATGGTTCCGGCAGAGATCAGAAGATTCATACTGCCAAAACGATAAAACCTGCGTAAGATTGGTACCCTGCTTCCTGGTCGCCACAAAGCGCGGATCTCCTTCACAGCTCGGACGTGGAAGACATCTGTCCCGTAGAACATGATAGGTGTGGTCATGATGAAGAGCGCCCATTCAATCCGAGACACTCTACCTGCCCAGATTGGCTCTTCCAAGTACATGCGAATTCTGTTCTTTGGTGACACGAGTGACATGAAGACGATACCAATAATGAAAGTTGGAATCGCCACAGCTAGTACGAAGAGCAGTCGAGACAGCAGCCGGAGTCTCTCGTGCGTCTGCATCGCACGCGACCGATCCTCAATTGACGGTGGATGATAGATGCTAGGTTTGAAAGCGGGGTTTGCACGTTCGATAGTAGCCAGTATGGTTCGGATTGTAATCGACGGTTGGCGGGGTGTGTAAGTGACCTTGAGGATGGGTTCTTTGAGAGACAGTCTCCGCTGAATCTCAAAGGATGCATCGGAAAGAGTATCCAGAGCCTCGATGACCTTCTCTGGACAATGATGGCAGAACATGCCTTCGACCCTAATCATGACCGTTCTAGACGGAACGGCATCGTGAAGCTCGTCATCATCTGCAGCAAGAGGGCTGTAGGAAGTTACGGTGGCATCATATCCCATATCCCCAATCCTCTCTATGATCTTATCGAGGTTGTCCCTGCCTTCGAATGCGATTTTTGCGCTGTTAGATAAGAGGTCCACGGCGGTATTCCGGATAAACGGCAGCTCATTGACTCCTCTGGTGATGGTACCAACACAGGAACCACAGGTCATGCCACCGATAGTGATTTCCGCGACGTATCCAGTGGATACTCGTTGAGGCTTCGATCTCGGGTTGACCTCGTCAATTGAAGCCTCGTAACCGATGTCTTCGATCTGGTCGACGACCTTGTCGATGTTCGACTTTGGACCGGAGTAAACTACCGTCGCACTGTTTGTCAGGAGGTTCACAGTAATGCTCTTCACACATTCCAACTGCTGAACTTCGTTGGTGACAGTATTGACACAGGAAGCACAAGTCATTCCGGTGATGCTTATACGTGCATCGAACTCCTCCGGAGGGGGTGGAGATTTCGCATTGAGCTCATCAAGAGACGCTTCGTAGCCGATATCTTCAATGTGACCGATGATCTTGTCTATGTTTTCTTTCGGACCAATGAAAGACAGTGTCGCGCTGTTAGTTAACAGGTTGACGGTTATCGTCTTCACATAATCCAGCGATTGCACTTCGTTGGTAATAGTGTTGACACATGATGCGCACGTCATTCCCTCAATGCTGATGCGGGCATCGAACTGCTCGGGCTCAGCATGTCGTGCTGCTGGCACCGATTCGACAGAACGACTATCTGAGAACTTTGAATCCAAACTTTCTGGTCTTATCAAACTTGACGAATCCGGCTCAAATTGTGTGGCCCCATACTCGGATCCTGTCGAGGGAACTGGGACCAAAGGCTTTTTGGCGTCTAACAGAGCAGAATTCTCCAGTTCCTCCTTCCTACAAGCGTCGCAATTCTGGATATGCATCGCTCGGTACCTACTCCCGGTTCTCTGCTCTGGACTAGCAGAGGACGAGCTGGGAGATGCAAGACTCCAAGTGGAATCGAATCTCGAATCGCGAGAAGAAGCCCAGAAAGACGTATCGATATCAGCAACGGTGGATCCTACGCTGTCGTAGGTCGTGGCGTTGTGGACCTCAAAGGCAGCACGGATCAGGACCATGGCCAAATCTGAAGCCCCAGTTATCGGTCCATGGTGCACGCGCACCTCCTGGGTCAGGACGGAGACGTCGACGTTCTCGATGGCGGGTACGTCCAACAGGACTTCTTTGATGTAGGTGACGCAGGACGAACAATGGATATTGTTGACCAAGAGGACTGTCATATAGGATCTTCCATCCCCTGAACACCGGCGGAAGCTGTGGGACAACTGATGGACCGCTGGGGGTCGGGGTACGGTAGAATTATCCGCCATGGCGCCGGACATTCCTGCGGGAGGAGAGTGGCGGATTGTTGGACGGGCAAGTCCAATGACTTGACAGCTCCCCCGTCGCGTGATATTTAAGAATGCAGCGCGATGATAAGACAGGTGAGAGCCCTCGAAAAGAATGGCGCTGGTTTGGAGGAGACAATGTCCTGACGGGACCGTGTAGATCGGCAACGTCAAGCCGGGACTGGAATGCTGCGCAACAGAAAAGCCTACGAAGAAAAATCTGGAGTAAGGAACCCCTGGGTCGGAAGGAAAGGACCTTATATAAAGAGATCCTTGGGAAAGAGGCAGGTGCAAAATGCGGAGTTTGTGCGTGGTCTAGAGCCATTCACCTACAAAATACGCACAAATGCCTCAAACCGACTCGGTATGCGGAGACGATATCCGAACGGAACCGTCCGTTAAAGGCGACAATGGGAAAAGAAAAGGACGAAATAAAGGACAGAAACACTGAAGGAGATCCATCATGCAGAAGCAAAGCAGCATGAACGCTGGAATTGCGGCCAGCAGAGACGTTACAGTGATCAAGATAGCGGTGGTGATGACGTTAAAGGCCCACTCTAAGAAGCTCTGGTGGTGAGTCGGAAGCCGGAGAGTCCACGGGGTTCCTGAACGCGGTCGATCCAGGAAGCTCCACTGCCATCTGAATGGAGCGGTCTCTTGGGACCCTGCTTGAAGTGAAGTTAGCCGTGATGAACGGCTAGTCATGGTGGACGATCTCTGAGCAGAGCATCCAATGGCTGACTACCATGGACATGGTCTTGACAGCGCAGCCTCATCGGCCCGATAAGGAAGAAGCATGGTCTGTCAGACAGCGGAGAATTAATCGGGCGTACATGCGTCTGGAAGGAAAAAAAGATGCATGCAGCGGGGATCGAACGTGCGCCGTCGAGCGAGGCACAGAGCACGTGACGCGGCGCGCGCCCACCCACTGGGCCACGGACGCTCCACGCTCAGAGATTTCGCCCTCGCTTTGCCCCCGCCGCCATGCTTTTCTTTCCTCCATCGGTCAGTTCTCCATCCCGCCCGATCTATATGCCCGTTACGGTTATCTCCTGCTGCGGTACGCCTCCCTGTATTCGTCCCGGATTGCTGGTCTGGATTCTTCCCTTGTTTGATCCACGCGGGGACGTCCGGTCGTCTGTCCAGGTCCCCGCCACCGGCAGCTCGTGCTTTGCCATTTCCGGATAGCTGAAGATGTGATGTCTTTCTCTGTTGATACCCTTGTCTCTCAATATTATTCTGTTCTCTAGATTTCCTTCTAGCTCTTAAAAGACACGTCATGTCTGCCCCCAGGGCGGGTATGCGTCCTCCACCCCCCAGGAGCGGGCCAGGCCCCAGAGCGCCTCCCATGGGACGTCTGGCCAGTCTCAAAAACCCCAATCCCACCCCTATCAGACGTCCCCAGGCGCAGGCAAGACCCCAGCCCGCCAAACCCACGACTCATCCTACGACTACTACTTGTCCCAACCCTGGCTGTCCGGCTCCCCACATTGTCGAGGATGACGGCCAGAAGGTCTGTTCCGGTTGTGGTACGGTTATCAGCGAGGCGAACATCGTCTCCGAGGTCACCTTTGGCGAAACCGCGTCGGGTGCGGCTGTCGTCCAGGGTACTTTTGTCGGAGAGGACCAGACCCATACGCGGAGCTTTGGGCCCGGCTTTCAGCGGGGTGGCATGGAAAGTCGAGAAATTACTGAACAAAATGGTAAGCTATCCCCCCAATTGCTTATCCTTGGTGTTTGCTTCTAACATCATCCAGGCAATCGATACATCCAGCAGCTCTCACGCGCCCTGAACATCCCCGAGAGCGCAACGAAGGCTGCAGGTCAGGTCTTCAAGCTCGCTGTGGGATTGAACTTCATCCAGGGCCGCCGGACCAAGACCGTGGCCGCGGTGTGTCTCTACATCGCCTGCCGACGACAGGAAGGTAATACTGTCATGCTCATCGATTTCGCTGACGTCCTGATGGTAAGTTTCCATCCTGAACCATCTACAGCATCTTCTCTAACCGTTTCCTAGATCAACGTCTTCAAGCTGGGTCGGGCCTACAAAGCGCTGCTAGACGAGCTACGGCTAGGAGGCAACGTCTTCCTTATGAATCCCATAGACCCCGAAAGCTTGATCTACCGTTTCGCCAAACAGCTTGAGTTTGGCTCCTCCATGATGCAGGTCGCCAGCGAAGCTGTTCGGATCGTCCAGCGGATGAACCGAGACTGGATGACTACTGGTAGGCGTCCTGCAGGCATCTGTGGCGCTGCCTTGATTCTCGCGGCACGGATGAACAACTTCCGTCGAACCGTGCGCGAGGTCGTCTATGTCGTCAAGGTCACCGAGATCACCATCAACCAACGTCTGAACGAATTCAGCTCAACGGAGAGCGGAGATCTCACCGTCGACCAGTTCCGCTCGGTGCAGCTGGAAAACGCTCACGACCCTCCTTCCTTCACCCAGGCTAGAGAAGGGAAGAAACCCGGAAGGGGCCGCAAGAGGAAACTCCCTGAGACGGCCGCCGAGATAGAAGGCGATGTGTCTGAGACGACCACGCCAGCCGCATCACCGCCGCCACCGCCCCAGAGGCGTGTTGACGCAGATGGCTTTGCTATCCCCGATCCACCAATCGATCCAGCATTGACAGCTGCAGATGCAGCCAATCGAAAGCAGTCGATAACGAGCGCTGTGAACGAAGTTGTCTCCGAGATTGGAGAACAGGCGCAAGCGGAGAAGCCAAAGCGTAAACGAGCGCCGTTACCACAACCGACTGCCGACCAGATCGCGTCCGAAGAGGCGCTGGAGGACGAGATGACAGCGTTGCTGTCGAAAGGATCCGACATGGTCGAGAGCGCTGTCGCTCCCGCCAAAACTCCGGCCCCAGCCCCAGCCCCAGCCCCAGCGCCCCGGAAGCCCGTCTCCGAAGAAGCGGAGATTGACGCGTCGGAGTTCGAATCCGACCCAGAAGTCGCCAACTGTCTCCTCTCGCCGGCTGAGGTGGAGATCAAGGAGCGTATCTGGGTCCACGAGAACAAGGACTACCTGCGGACGCAGCAGGCGAAGGCGCTCAAGCAGGCCCTGGCAGAAGCGGCCGCGGGTCCTGGAGGGATAGTTTCCAAGCCTCGCAAACGCCGCAGGGGCCGCCTGGGCGACGTCACGTATCTCGAAGGTGAGGAGGATGAAGAAGGTAGAAGCACGCGTGCGACGACGCCCGCGGAGGCGACGCGCCGGATGCTGGAGAAGAGAGGATTCAGTAAGAAGATCAATTACCGGCTGTTGGAGTCACTGTACGGTGACGAAGCTGCGGAGGACAAGTCGAAGGCGGAGACGGAGAGTGTCAGCCGGAGGAGTCGCAGCCAGAGTGTCGTCTCCCGGCGCAGCGCCAGCGTTGAGCCAGAAGCGGCGAGAAGACGGTCCAGACTCGCGACACCTACCACCACCGCGAAACCAGCCGTCCCTGCAGCTGCAGCGGCAGCACCTAAACCCAAACCCCAGCCAGCAGAACAACCACTCCCAACACCACCATCAACCGCAGCAGCAGCAGCAGCAGCAGCAGAAAAACCCCAACCCCCCGCCCCGGGTCCCACCGAGGAAGTCCTCGGTCCCGCCCCAGGCCAGCAGGAACAGGAGGAACCTCGACTGGGCCACGACCCGTCTGCGTACTCGGACGAAGACGACGAAGAGGAGGACGAGATGGAGGAGGAAGAGGAAGACAACGATCCGGACGGGATCGAGGCCGCGTTTGCGGGACGGTACCATGATTATTATGACGATGAGAGTGATTATGGGAGTGATTGATTGGTCTGTCTTTCTTCTACAACTACCTAGGTAGATACCCAGACGGTTGAGAGGCGATTTATGTACAGTAGACGGGTCTGGATTGGATTGTGATCGGGTGGGCTTCCTCGGTCGTTCAGGAATAGAACAAAAAAAAATCACGATGGATGGATGGATGATTGGTTTGGATGCGCGAGCTCTGGATGAGTATCGCTATTATGGCACTTGCGTGTGCTGTGCTGTACGTACGTATGTACATACATTACCTCCGGTTGAGGCAGTCATCCTCCCGGACCTCCGACGTCAAAGAGGTTAGGTAGAATCGAATCAAAAAAAAAATGTTATCACTATTATTCCGTCACAGATCAGAGTTCATACCTCCATTCTAGATAATCCGTCAGATACCACGACACGACTTTCTGGACGCTACCTTGTAGCAGTTTATCTACCTAGGTATCTATCTATCCTCCTTCCACCGTCCCACCCATTAGGTACTATGTGTGTTACACCGTTTAAGGTCCGGTCTGAGATAGACTCGATTAGGACTCAGCTGCAATGTAACGCAATCCATGCGATGCAATGCAATGCAATGCAATGCGAACAGAACAGACTAGCACTAGGTGTGAGAATTCCCTTCTCGACTGCATTTCTACTGTATTTGATCGGCTACATCCTACCTAGGTGGGTAACTGACTGTGGCTGTACGTAATATGCATGCACTCCATACTCCATACGCACTGCGTAGAGTAAGTAGTAAGGGGTACATACATGCGGACAGCTGCATCTTGTGATGTCCTGTCACATCATATTGCAGTTCAGATGGCGATGCAGATATGTGCTGTGCAGAAATGCAGAAATGCAGAGGCTCAAGGCCGTGTTTGTATGACTAAGCCACTACAGCCTCAGGACTCTACACCGGCGAGTCCAAAGGAGGGGCTACCCGAGGATGCTGGGTGGATGGATGCCCGACGTGGCGGTCAACCTGGCAACCTTACAACCTGATCTGCTGGATATCATGGATGATGACAGTTCCACTCTACAAGCATAGGCAGGACGAAATCCATCTCCTTTTAACTTGATTCATTATTTCTTTTTTGTTTTTCTGTCTGATCTTGACTTTTGGATATTCTTATCCTCAATAGATAGCGGTGAAATAATGATAACAAGGCATGCGACGAGTGCCGAGTACGTGTGCGCAAACCCAGTCTTCCACAAACGACAAGCTAACTGGTGAGATGCTGTCTCACGAAAAAAAGAATAAAACCCTGACCCAGTGAAGGATATAAAGACAAGTGAAAGGAGAGAAATAAAACAACTCCCGAGAGCTACGAAAGTGTGCCGTCCATCCGGATTCCGACAGAAGACGAAGGAGACTCGAGCGAACTGCGCCGAAAAAAATAAACGAAGGGAAAGAGAAAGTCGGTTGATACGGTCGCGATCGAGGTTCGCGATCGGGTTTACGCGTCGATATCCATTCCTACTCCCATTCCCATGTCGCCGTTCAAATCACCGCTCCCGGTACCGGTGCCGACACCGCCAGCCGGGGTGACTCGCGCGACGGGAATGCCGTTGCCCACGACGCTGTTGACGGGGACGCCCTTGTCCTCTACGGCCCGCTCAGGGGTGTGCTCCGCGGCCCTGAGCACTTCAGTGCCCTCAAAGGCGATGGGCGATGACCGAAGGTTCTGGAGGGTGATGTCCCAGTTCGAACCGACCAGCTGAGCTTCGGTAAGCTCATCGCTGAAGAGGTAGAAAGACACGGAAGCTTCGCCATTCATCTGAAAGCCAGAGGGCCCGACAGGCCGCGCAGAAACGAGGTACGCATTCAGGCCTCGGTGCTTCAGCAAGATCTGAGCACCTTGAAGGTGCCTCGAGTAGTGGTTGTTGATATACTTCTCCCAGCCGCGCACCGCAGGTGCCAGGTCGTCGTCGTTACCGATCCGCTGCCAGCTGATACCGAGCATGTGCGTGAAGTCGTCGACCCGGGGCTCTTCCGGCCTGAAGGAGGTCGAGATGGAAGAGTTGTCGTTCAGGGCGCGGCGGTTGTCGTCTCCGTGGATGCCAGCCTGCAATTTCTGACGGATCGAGTTCAGGGCGATGTCATCCAAGCCGGGAGCGGAAGGGTCGAGACGCTGTGACTTGCGGCTGGGCAGAGTCGAGGGGTCCACGGCGCGGAGAGCACTTGACCTGGACGAGACCGGAGCGGCAGCAGCCTTCTGTTCGACGGTTTCCTCGTACCACGTGCCCGTCTGGCTCTCTGCGGAGAGAGCCAGGCCGGTGCGAGGGTTGAGAAGCACCATACCCTCTCCATAGATCGGCTCCTCAGGGATGGGAGCTGGGGCTGGAGTCGGGGTAAGGTTGAGGGAGCCGTAGGACTGCTCGCCATTGGCGTCATCAAAGGCAGCCTCATCGCGGGATCTCTTGCGCGACGCGCTCGCGCACATGGAGGAAGACTTCCACGAGGAATGGTTGGCGCCAAACTTGGACGAGCTTGGGTGCGCCCCGTTCACAGCGTGTGGACTACGATCGTTGCCATAGGGCTGAAGACCCCCGGAGGCAGTGCCACGCATGGACTGGGAAGGGAATTGAACGAAAGCATGGTCCTGGGGAGGAGAAAGGACCATCGCGGGACCGTCCGAGACCGGATTGAAGAGCATTGGACCCATTGTGGCGGCGACGGTGATGATGTCTTCGACGTGTGGGAGACGATGGAAGGATCTGTTTCTAAAAAGAAAAAAGGTGAGCTAGACACAACGAGCTATAGCAACCTTATAAACCACCAAGACCGCAACAGCTCTGTGGTCAGACGAGATGATGGCCTGAGATGGGAAGCCAAGACCCATACGAGAGAGGACCGGCAGTGTCAAGCGAGAGGAGATGGAAGGAGCAGCAGTCACGAGGGAAGATGTGAGGCGCGAGATAATATCCTCCGGGGATAGGGTAGTAATGGCAGGACGTGAGAAAAGGAGAGGAGGATTGTAAGGATAAGAAGAGAGAGAAGAGGGAGCGGAAGAAAAGGAAAAAAGGGAAGAAAGAAAATGGGGCGCAGGGAGGAAGAAGGGCCAGAGAGAGGGTTTTCCTGGGTGGAAAGGAAAAGGGAAGAGCAGACGAGAGGCTGACGAGAGGGTCTGGCGACGGATGCGGATGGACTCTGCGATGCCCTGCGATGCGGAGAGCAGCAGAGGCGCCGGACCTGGGCGCGCCCTACTGGCCGACGCACCGCGCCGTGGAGCCGTGACGCCCGTAATACGCGTTCATACGGCGCCAGACGCCCGCCCAAGCCCGCTGATGGGCCAGCCACCCCGGCTGTCCGTACTGACCATACCGTACCGTCTCATACGTCTGTCTCACCCCCCAAATCCTGGCTCAACAGGCCAAAATTTACCATACCGGACGACCCCGTGACAGGCAGGACCTGCTGCCCGGCAACCGAAGCCGCAGCTGCGCTAGGCCCAGACGGGTTGTCGGCCCTCCGGCCAACCGCGGGACGTGCGGGACGGCGTGACACCCGGCCCGCCTGTGCGTCGTCTGATTTGCTCGCTTGAGGCAGCCTGCGGCAAGGCGTTCTGGGGCCACAACGCCCTTCCGGCCGCTCACTGGACAGGGCGCAGGCCGGTTTCCGGGTGGCGCCTGTGCGCCGGCACGCCTTGCGGAGTTGGGCCCTTCGAGACGCACGCTGACTGGCTGGAGCGGCGCGGCCGACCTCAGCCTTCTGTCACGCTCTGCGAAAATCACCGGTTGCCGGGGCTGTGAATGCCCTGGTTGCCTGGCCAGGCATCAAGGAACGCCTGCAGAAAGTTGGCCCCGAGTCCGCTTGGCTCGGCAGATAAGCTCTCTCATACGCACCGCATGACAGGATGATGACGATCGCCTTAAGCATTAAACATTCTATTCGGAACATTCTCAAATAACCACACCCATGGTGCGCGTTCTAGTCTAACATGTCAAAAGTAGATGTTTCGTTGGATGGCGGGTAAAAGAAATATGGGCACAAGTGTATGCGTCGAGAATGTAATCGGGGGAGGCAGGCTGCTTGGAGCGAGCGGACAGGCTGTAAAGGCCACGTAGAGAAAAGCAACGCATGAACTCCTTTCCCCGCGACACTGGCTGCATTCCCAGCGGCTTCCGGCCGTGCCAGGTCACAATCTCAACAGAAACAAAAGACGGAATCCGTTTCCCTCCCATGCCACATGTACTGCCTCTTCAAGTCAATGTCATCGTTGCGCCGGCCTCCACGGCCAAACTAAACCCGTAAGAACGGTAGACAAAAAGGAAATATTAAGTAGAAGGGGGAAAAAAAAGAAGTTTCCATATGCCTGCTTCTCGTCACCCTGCGGATGCAAGGCAACCCCTCCTGACCCGACCCTCCCGTTGCTTGTCCAGTCTCGGAGACTGTTAGCAAACAGAAGTAGTCCCCATTGGCTCCAAAGGGACCGGCGGGGTTTCCAGGTCATATACTTCAGACAGTATGAATTTAGGCGTTGCCAGCGGACGCGCCACCGAGGTAGCCCTTCACCCTGTCGACAGACTCGGGCGCGTAGCTGGGGGCCATCGAGCCGATGAGCAGGAAGAACACCAGGACGACAGCGCCGATGACGATGCCCTTGCGCTGGGCCGGGTGCTTAGCACCGTACTCAGCCCACGAGCGGTTGGCCTGACCGGCGTACTCCCTAATCTTGTCCGCACCAAGCTTGTAGTAGACAAGTCCAGTCAGCGCGATCGAGTAACCGAAAAACTGGGTCATGGTGACAGGAGTGTGCCAGATGGCCATCGAGGCCACGACCAGGAGGATATCCTTGAGGACACCGCAGAGAGTCATGACCAGAGAGGACGTCTTGCCGATCTGCAATGGATTATCAGCATCCGAAACGGTTGCAAATGATCATGAATGCTACTTACCAGGAAAACGACGGAGACGTTCAGCAAGAACGCAACCATGGCGTTAGCAATGAGGGTAAGGATGCCAACGTTGTAGATGTGGTCCATAGTCAGGTTCGGCACCTCCAGGAACAGAGAAGTGATACCGTTCATCACAGCGCAGACGGGGGCGAAGTAGTACAGAGACACCAGAGGGTCCATCTTAAACTCAGCAGAGCTCAGCAGACGCTGCACCATGACCAGCCTGATGGCCTCGAAGATGATGCCTCCGATCTGGAACAGGAATCCGATGAAGACGAACTTGATCTCACCGAACGAGGCGATGATGACACCGACAACGATGACGGAAACGTTCAGCAGGACCTTCAGGTTCACAGGAGCCATTCCCAGACCCCATGTAGCGAACAGAACTGCGACCGGAGTAGTAGCCTATTAAACCGGAGTCAGATATCCGCTCCAACCTCGGAGAATCCGCTTCTTGAGACGTACCTTGAGCATCTGGATGAAAGCGACACTCAGATACAGGTAGGTCACATTTCCGCAAATCAAACTCAGACTGAAGAATAGACCGATCGGAACAATGGCGCGCAGGTAGACACGGCCGGTCATCTTCACCGTCTTACGACCATCGAGCAGAGTGGTGGTGCGGGCCAGAATCTGGGTCATCAGAGTCGCGAATGCCAAGTGCCATGTTGTGAGGATGATCGCTGGGGGGACGTTAGAGCTGGAATACGATCAGGGAGATTGTTTGGGGACTGCATACGGAAGCCTATGCAACTGTTAGCAAACCCATACCTCCACGTCACTCAAATCCATCCAAACGTGTACTTACGGAAGTGAGCATAGTCGAGGATGTGCTTGTTGAAGAGAATGACACTGGAACTCAGAGCAATCCAGGTACTGCCACACCGTCAGCGACCCATCTTCAATTCATCCAGCCGCCCATGTATCCCAGTGAAATATCGTCGCGGCGGGGTTGGAACTCACGTCACGTAGAAGGCCGGGTGCAGCGCAGGCTTCTGCGGCTCCGGCTTCTCGACAGCCGGGTTGACGGTGGGAAGCGTCGGCTCGCGGGATGCCTCGCCCGACGTCCGGGCCTTATCACCTTCGGAGCTCATAGTGGTGTACGCGCGAGTCTGGTCGGAGATGAAGCGTTGAAAATCGAAAGGTCGCGGCCGTAGGAGGCTGCTCTGGCCAAAAGCTGCGGAGGCCACGGGGAAAAGATGTTTGAAGAAGAGAAGAAAAAAGAGGCGAAGGAGCGAACGAGTGGAGTGGGCTGGAGAAGAAGAAGAAAAGAAGAAATTTCCGAATAGGGCTCACACACGCAGAGGCATGGAAGAGTATACTATTATTTATCCAAGGGATGGATGGAATGGGTGGAGCTCGTCGAGGGCGGAGATGCTGGGAGCCGCAGAAAAAGGTTACGTAGAGGAACCAGGGCAGGGAGAGAGTCGCCAGAGAACGAGACCTGTGCCTGGGATAGGGTGTGTCGTTCGCAGAGGTCGTCGACCGGAAACGGAGGGCGGGTTAGAAGTACGGGAGGACTCGTATGGAGCAAAAGGGGGGAGGAGGGGCCAGGTCGGAATGAGAGCAGCTTTGAAACGCGGCGAGCGGCTACGACATGCGGGTTCGAGGGCAGGCTTGACCACGGCTCGACGGTGCCACGGTGGAGTGCGGTGAGCCGTGGGCTTGTGGACACCTGGACTTTTCTGCTTCACCTCTCGGACGTCCCTCGGGTGCCTCGAGAGAAATACAGAGCAGAAAGCTTTCAGTCCGTGGCATTTCCCGTGGGGCTATTATTCTACTGCGTTGACTTGCTGTGTGTTATGGTTGTGCTGCTATAGCTAACCACACCGCGCTGGATGGCAAGATCGCAAGATGACTGGCATGAAGCTGCATGGACGTCCCCTTAGCGCCCACCAGCTGTCAATTCCGACGCACTATCTCGACGCACAAGTCTGAGACAGCCGCCGGACAACGATCCAAGCCCTTATCCGTCAGCTCGTCCGATAGCAGCTATCTGCGTTTAGATCTCGTGTCATCTGCTGTGTTCCTTGTGTTCCCAGGCCAGCTGGGGAGATGATCAAGTGGCCAGAGCCTGACGCGGCCGCATCCTCCCAGCTGTGTAGACGATCCCCCATCGATCTCCCGACCTCCCGAAGGCAACAAGCAGGCTGTGCTGGCGGTCCGCACCTCTCAAATTTTGTCTTCTGCAGTATCCTGCGCAGATCCAAATACTGCGCGGTGCGCATTACGCAAGCTGCCAAGAAACCAATTTGTCTGTGTTCAGCGGTCACTTTCCCAGACGGTGATATCGTCCCTTGCCGGTGGGGAATGCGGCGATCTTGGACCGTAGCTTGCGCAGCTTGACATCCATCGCCCTGGTTCGCGCTCTAGGGATTCAGGGACCAGGACCCACTGCCTCTCTCGATGTAGCTAGAGTTGACTGATGGAGCTACAGAGTGGAGTCGCGTCGTCCTTGGTCCCTTCGCGGGCCCGTGACGGAATGTGTCCTGTTCGATCTGGGAATCATTTCGACTCGTTCAAGAATCCTGCGCCGTAGACGTCACAAAATGGATGCAGAGAGCAGGCCGTCTGAAACGAAGGACGGAAGTACGTCTCACATCTCCCCTTGATTGGAGCGGAATCGACAGATCAAGTCCAACGGCGATGTGAAGAAGCAACAAGACGCGCAGCGATTTGCTGTGCCACCTCTCGAGCCAGGACAGAGCACTCAAACTGCGGATTTACAGTTGTCCTTCCCGGGACGATCTGCCTCTTCCCCTTTTTTTTGATAGGATGGCCAGCCGGTGGGCCCGACCCTTACCCTTAACCAGGTGGATATCCCGGGAGATCGATAGATCGGTCCTTGTTGATATGCTCCATCGGGAAGCCCGTAACATCCTCGTGGCAAAAAGGCACGTTGGTCGTCCGTCGTCACCAAGGGGATTTCTGCGCAACAGGGGCCGTGATAGGGTCTTGTCGCCCCGTAAACCGCTAAGATGCAGATGCATGGAGTTGATGCCAAGCCGCTTGCGTGAGCTTCGCTTCGACGCTGCGATAAGTCCCCGGGCGATAAACCGCCGTCTGGGACCAACCAGGAGCGAAATGAAGAATCTCTGTAGAAGCTAGAATCCCCAGTGCGGTGTAGCTGGACAGCGTTGTCCCTCTGTCAGCCACTGGTTCGGGCTACGTGGGCTCGCCTTTCTTGGCCGGCCCTTTAACGCTTTTAACGCAGCCCCTTTCCCTGGTCCAAAGGCCTTCTCCGCTGCCCATAGCGCACGCCGCACGGTGCGGTCAAACTTGAAACAAGCACCACCTCCCCACAGCGTCGCAAGCTTCGAGATACCTTCGAACACGGTCCCTTTTCGCCTCATTCTCACCACCTCACCTCTCTTTAAGCCTGCGCCCTGCCCTCCACGCTCCCTTTTTCATGCTGAACATCGCTCGCAAAACCCTGAGCCGCGTCCCTAGCTTTCAGGATATCCTACAAGGCAGGATGGCTAAGCCAGACATGTAAGTGACAGCTGGCCTGAGTGCCTTAGGACTGACAACTGACAACATGTGTCCTTAGCAACGTCGACGTCCTCGTCATCGGTGCAGGCCCAACTGGATTGGGTGCTGCTAAGCGCTTGAACCAGATCGTACGATTGTCTTGATTATCTTATCTCAAGAAAATGAGTGGAGGAATTAACTGTTTCGTAGAACGGCCCCTCGTGGTTGATTGTTGACGCCAACGAGACTCCCGGTGGTCTGGCCTCCACGGATGTGACCCCTGAGGGATTCGTACGTTTTCCTTTCCATTGAGATACATTCGATTGAATCGTCGGACGCTGACAGCAGAACAAAACAGCTCTACGATGTCGGTGGTCACGTCATCTTCTCCCACTACAAGTACTTCGACGACTGCCTCGACGAGGCCCTGCCCAAGGCCGACGACTGGTACAGCCACCAGCGTATCTCCTACGTCCGTTGCAAGGGCCAATGGGTCCCATACCCCTTCCAGAACAACATCTCCATGCTTCCCAAGGAGGAGCAGGTCAAGTGCATTGATGGCATGATCGACGCCGCTCTGGAGGCGCGCGTCGCCAACACCAAGCCCAAGACCTTCGACGAGTGGATCGTCCGCATGATGGGTACTGGTATCGCCGACCTCTTCATGAGACCATACAACTTCAAGGTCTGGGCTGTTCCAACGACCAAGGTGCGTTGACCCGTCGAACAGCTCCCCTCAAACGATCCCCGCGGAATGGGTGTCGCTGACTGGGATCCTGGAAATCAGATGCAATGTGCCTGGCTGGGTGAGCGTGTCGCTGCTCCCAACCTGAAGGCCGTTACCACCAACGTCATCCTCCAGAAGACCGCCGGAAACTGGGGTCCTAACGCTACCTTCCGTTTCCCCGCACGCGGAGGCACTGGTGGCATCTGGATTGCTGTTGCCAACACCCTGCCCAAGGAGAAGACCCGCTTCGGTGAGAAGGGCAGGGTCGTCAAGGTCAACCCAAACACCAAGGTCGTCACGCTGGCGGACGGCACCACCGTCGGCTACGACAAGCTGGTCTCCACCATGGCCGTGGACTTCCTAGCTGAGCAGATCGGTGACCAGGAGCTGATCGATGCCAGCAAGGAGCTCTTCTACTCCTCCACCCACGTCATCGGTGTCGGTATCCGTGGCTCTCGCCCCGAGCGCATCGGAGACAAGTGCTGGGTAAGTTTTATTCGCCGACGGGTTTTGAAGTCTTAACAGGTCCTAATAATGCGACAGCTCTACTTCCCCGAGGACAACTGCCCCTTCTACCGTGCCACCATCTTCTCCAACTACTCCCCCTACAACCAGCCCGACGCCTCCAAGAAGCTGCCCACTCTGCAGCTGGCCGACGGCTCCAAGCCCGCGGACACCGAGCCCAAGGAGGGCCCCTACTGGTCCATCATGCTTGAGGTCTCCGAGTCCTCGATGAAGCCCGTGAATCAGGAGACCATCCTGGCCGAGGCTATCCAGGGTCTCGTCAACACCGAGATGCTCAAGCCCGGCGACGAGATCGTCTCCACCTACCACCGCCGCTTCGACCACGGCTACCCGACTCCCTCTCTGGAGCGTGAGGGTGCTCTGGCCAAGATCCTCCCCAAGCTGCAGCAGAAGGACATCTGGTCCCGTGGCCGCTTCGGCAGCTGGCGCTACGAGGTCGGCAACCAGGACCACTCGTTCATGCTGGGTGTCGAGGCCGTCGACAACATCGTCAACGGCGCCGTCGAGCTCACCCTCAACTACCCCGACTTCGTCAACGGCAGGCAGAACACCGAGCGTCGTCTGGTCGACGGTGCTCAGGTCTTTGCCAAGAAGCACGCGCAGTAAATGTGTCAAACAAATTTACCACGCACGCACGCTTACACGAACGCCGGGACGTTTTTTTTTTCAACGTTTACAACGACGTAAAAGAAACCTAACTACCTATACAAAGGGCGTTGCGAACGAAATAAATGGAAATGAGATGGGGAGAAAATAAACAAAACCTATGGAAGACCTTTTTTACACATGTCGTGGGGACGTTTTATTGTACCTTTCTAGATACCTTTTTTTTCTTCCACTTTTCCCCCCTTTTACTCTTCTATTTTGTTCTCTTAAACAACTCCCCATAACACCAATTTATTATCGATAAAGCAATAGAGCCCGACTTACATTACATACCCTTAGAAATAACTTTTATTAGCTATTCTAGAGAAAGAAGCCTACGGGTGATTTTCTTTTCGAGGCTTAGTTTCTGCTTCCATTATTTCAGCGTTGAGATTCCAAACTATGTGCGATGATCGGACAGGCAAGATAAAAAAAGGGGGAAATTAATTGATTTGAACCGAAATCAGTACTTCTCTGTCACGGCTTATCCGCCCGCTTATGTGCAAACAATCAGTCAAAAAAAAGCAGACAAACAAAAACACAACCGAAATCCATACATCTCCCAAAACAAAAACAATAGAAAATCGAGATCCTGTTATTATTAACCTTAACTACCTACAGAATTTCACTTCCAATTAATCCTAACAAAGACCCGAGGGACAACTTATTCAAATTCAAATTCAAATGGAGGGGCGGGCTCCTACCTAGCCTTCCTCCCGCTCTACTCCCACGAAGTCGGCGGGAAGTCCTTAGTATTCCTACAGCAGGAAGTCTCTAACTTAGGTACCTAGTACCTACCTAACCAAACTGCGTACCCAACGGTAACACGTGGGCGCAGATCCAGGTCTACAGTACATATGAGGGGTCGGGAGGCAGGCTGGACTGGAGGCACGAACAGTGCGCCAAGCTACAGTAGTTAATGTACTAACGAAGCTGAACCTGAAAATGTGGTGTCCGTCTTACGATATGCAATGGATTTAAGAAACAAAAATATATAGCTTTGGAACTAACTATTACAGAGAAAATGAAAATATTCCCATACTAAAATTTTTATGACATTACTGTTGTGGAAGCTCAGAATTCAGAAAATCCAAGTCCCGGCGGCAAGAAGGAGAGATACATATATAAACCAAACCAATCAATAACTAGTGAGCACTTCAACTTACGTCACACCAACAAAATCAAAATTAAACCCAATTAAAACTTCAACACTATTTCCTGGAGGACGAATACACATAAAATAGCTTTTCATTTTAGACATAGGGAAAGATTCACGCGCATCAGATGGCTGTGAATACTAGTAGGTAAGGTGGCAAGGGTACGCGTCATGATACGATAATTTCCCTATCGGGAAAATATTCTTTACGGGCGGCCTTGCAGGTACCCGATAATAATAGTATCATCGCAGTCATGACACAGTGCGACATGGCGTATCGGATTTCCAGACTGGACAGGCAAAATAAATACTAAACATAGATGCAGGCAGAATAAGAGCAAACACGTCAATTCGGATTGATTGAGTATTTTTCGACTGTCAATTGGGTATTGACGTCAATTGATAATGCTAATACACCGTAGAGCCTGGCGTGTTCATCGAATAAGACAACTCATCAAGTAAACATACCTGTAACATATGCAGCCAAAAAGAAAACACGCGGATGGGTGCAACAACAAAGGGGTACGCGGATTGCTGCCAGCTCGCAAGTCCGTTCGTCCGATGAATTCATAGAAATCAACACCAAAGAAACCCACGCCGAAACTGTGATACATTGGGTATCAGCCCTCCCTTCAAAACCGACCTCAGAACTCCTAAAAACCTTGGCAAACTACAGTAGCCATCGCTCAACGTCGATACCAATCGCCCATCGGCCTGCTTCTAACTTCTGCTAGGCCAAAATCTTCAGGCCCATCATCCTCATTATCGAGTCTCGCAACAAGAGCCCTGAATCGTCTCTGAAAAGCGATCGATTCCCGTAACACGCGTTGAAATACATTTCGGTCCTACATGGGAGTTTGAATTAACACGGCCGATCGGATACACGTGGGGAGTTGAACATACAATATCTGGTCTGAAGGATAGACCGTTATGTGCACTCCTATCCATATTCGATGGCTCCGTTGCATTCCCGAGACTAGGGACTGCTGACCTGGGTCTGTCTAGAGTAGCAGTCCCTGGAAAGCTCATCCTTCTACGTCGTTCCCTTGAGATAGGTGCCGCGGGAGATGAATCTATCAGTCGGTTTCCCTGAATAAGCCGTCTGTGAACTTGACTGTGGGCTTCGTGCTCCCAACCAGGGAAGACGGTATAGGCAACCCGGGTCTCTGGAACAATCTCAATGCGAGCCATTGGAATAGGTGCCTATGGCTATCAATATCAGAATAAAAAGATAAGAGATCATGTTTTGATGATTACACCAACCTGATCAAACCCAAGAAGAGCGTCATCGTAATTCTGTGTTTCATGAGAGTGGCGACTATGGCGCGTCGGAGTGGAGCTAATTGAGACTGGCCTAGAACGACGGGGTCCTGTGAATCTCATCACATTGCCTTCGTTATTTGAATCTTCTGAGTCAGTAATCGCAAGCACAGTCGAAGCGGTTTCTTCGTCGGTTACATAGCCAGAGCCTCCGTAACTCGGAATTTGGGACAGGCGGATGGAAGCAACGTCAACTCTGGGCGTGTCTGACTTATGGAATGGCTCTGCAACTTCAGAATCACTTGAACTCGAAGAGTCGTAGATCTGAGGACCGCTCGTGACAATCGATGCAGTTAATCCTAGATTCAGCTCTCCGGCCGGATAACCAAGATCGGGGTCTGAACCGTTCGTAGACACTGTTAGCTCACCAACGATGTCCTTCTTATCTTCTGTCTTTGGACTCTTGCCAATCCTCGTCCTCTCGTATGCAGTTGGAAAATAGGATACCGAGAAAGATGTTCGAGGCAAAGAGAGGTCAAGCATGGCGAGACGCGTTTCCAGGCTTAATTGCAGGTCAGGGGATCGGAGCCAGGAGAAGCTTCTCCTCAAGACTTCAGAAGAACAAGTCTTGTTTGTTGACAGAGAAAAGTACCTGGTGTTTGGATTGTAGCCTGATGGCAGATACGCGGGCAAGGATGGCTGTCGCCGAGACGATGCATATAACAAGGAGGCTTTTGCCATGTTAAGGGCATTCACCTGTTCATGTTCTTCTCTGTGAATATCAAACACGCCATCTGAGCAATTTCATCAGCAAATTCACAATCAGATTATTGATGAGCAGCAAATATACCGCAGCTGTTCTTCACACCCTCTGTTGGCAAACCCCTGACGTCCGCTTCACAGACTGAAGTAATATCAGAGGAATCAAAGGAAGCACTCTGAGCGAATCTGAGCATTGAGCCCTTACGAACAACAGCATGCTGATACAAAGGTGTCCGTGGAGGCAGTTGCACTAGGGATGCACCTTGTTTGTCCTGGGAAACCTGCAAATCGAGCATATACTTGGAACACATGGCTGTCAATTTTTGAGACTTCCTTCTGATCTTGAAGGAACATGGACGCTCAAGATCAAAAGAGCCAACTGCTGGATCAGAAAACGAAAGATGGTCGGCGTCAACAGGTGACAAACGGACCAATGGATCTGGAGAATAATTTCGTTCCTCAGAGGCACAGCTTCCATACCCCTTCCTCCCAGCAGCTCCTCGACCTCTTATCAAGGATTGAAAATGGGTCGTAGGTGTTTGATCAGTCGAATAGAGCCGGCTATAAGAGTGGTGAGGAGAGGCCAGCATGGCGTCAAAAACATTCTCGACGTTAAGATCAGAGCTAGCGATGAAGGACGCCCCATCTAGCTGCGGCATGCTGCTGGAAGAGCCTGCCTCTGGCTGCGGAGTACCATCCCAGTGAGAGGTCTTATATCTACAGCCTATGTACGACCTTCCGCGGATGGATGCGGCCTCCGCGATGATATCCGAGCCCGAGTCCAGCACAACAGAAGACGAGCAGGATTCCTGGAGAGAGTTGGGGGAATCCAGATGCCTTTTTCCATCCTCGTCCTCGTAAGAGTAATCTAGCTCGAGCTTCTCGAAGTCAGCAACGAGGGCGTGGCGCAGCATAACCCGCTGGAGATGGTAATGGACATCGCTTTCAGACAGCTGGATACTGGTTGGTGGCAATCGTATCATGACAGGATTCCCCTAGCACGTGAATCAAATTCTGGTAAATGAAAAAATGTTCCTTTTATTTGTCCCAGAGGGAGATATCTGAAAAGATGGGAAGAGTCCTAGGATCAGAGGGGTGTCTGAAAACACAGGACACAAGACGGCAAGCAGAAGAGAAAAGACGCCATCAGATCCGTTGCACTTGCCATTTCCCTTTGCCCATGGATTGCAAGTGATTGATAATACAGGAAGTAGCAACAGAAACCAGAACAGCCAGGAACAAAACCCAGGGACAGAACAGCCTGAGAAAGATCCATAGGTGAAAGGAAGATGCTCTGCAAGGGCGACATGTGCATAGACAAGGGAGAACCAGAACCAGAGCCAGCAACACCATGATCAGGACGACTGAAGAGAGGTGAAGAGCCACGGGACTGCATATACAAAGTTTGGATCCATTGCATAGCGAACTGGTGATGGCTCAACACAGAACACCGATGATCCGGGCGGTGTGCAGATACACACCGGACCCAGCGACAGCCGATGGAGCAGCTGAACGACATGAACCGCTACAGGATCGACATCAGACTTTTTTTTTCCCCACGAGATAAGCCCGAGATATTCAGACCTCGTCGTTGTTGTGCTCTGTTGTCTGTGGAGCGGCGCCCGTGCTGCGGCCCGCACGCCCCTAGGCCGGATCCATCGAGCCACGACGCCGCCGCGCTTCACCTCGAGAGCACCACCACCATCACCGAACGTTGTCCCATGCTGAGCCTCTCTCCTCCCTCGCCCTCTCTCTCCATCCCTCTCCTCTCTTCCTGGTCCCTGTCTCCCCGCTCGTGACGGTCTACGAGCTCACCTCCCGGCCACCCTCCTTCTGGCTTTACCATGTATCCATTGTCCATGCGACCGCCGCCATAGTCCCTCGGTACTCTATTTGTACCCTTGAGGCTATCACCACGCATCTCAGGCGCCACGGTGGCGCCTCTCGTCGTCACCGTCTGTGCGTTCCACACTTCGATCTCGAACCGATACAGCTGTGCTTTTTCAGAGGATAGGGATCCGTTGCTCCGCCCGTCATGGATGGGGATCTTAGTCTTTCTCAGTCGTTGGGTGGTCTGCGGATTGCGAACCCGGACGACTCGTCCCTGAACGACGAGGAAGCCGTGACCTCAGGCCTGGCGACTCTCGTTCCTTCATCCTCAGATACACACGCTCACTCGACTATCACTGAGTCTTCCGCCTCCGTTGCCTCCCCACCTCCGCCGTCCTCGCCCGCCGGGCACGACCCTGCCTCCGAATCATCCAACGATGCCGTCCGTGATCATGCGGGATCTGCCGACTCCAGGTCGCTGGAGTCTCATCTGCAGCGCCAGAATACCGGGTCCTCGATTCCCTATGCGTATCCAGACCAGCAGGGCCACTCGTCCTCGCAACACTCTACTATGATGCCGCATGTTTACGGCTCGCAGGGTAGTACGTCCCGCCCCGCCTCTACCTATTACGCTCAACCTTCGGCTAACGGCTCATCAGCGGCTGCTCGAGAAGGTTCTTACCGTATCCGTACCGATTCCTCTGCATCGTCCATGATTGAGAACCCGACGCGCGCCGATTCACGAGCTAGCACCGCAGCCCATCAGGCGGGAGTGCCAGCGATGGACAATAGCCACAGCGATCGCTCCTATAAGCAGGCACAGTTTCCTGCGGGTAACGGGCCCCTGCCGCCGCGACAGAGCTCGAGGCCTCACGGCAGTGGCACGTCCCAGCTTTCAGGCTCGCCGTACGGGATCGAGGGCGGTCCGTTGGCAAGCAGTGAAGAGTGGCAGGAGCGTGGTGCGGCGGTAGCGGTCAGACAGGAGACTGACGCAAATGGAAAGACTGTCCAGCGGTACATCAAGAAGGGTGTCCGGGATTTTTCGTTTGGCCATACCCTTGGAGAGGGCTCCTACAGTACCGTTGTGCTTGCGACCGACCGCCAGACGCTGAACGAATACGCCATCAAAATCCTCGACAAACGGCATATAATTAAGGAAAAGAAAGTCAAATACGTCAATATCGAGAAGGATACTTTGAATCGGCTGACGGAGCACCCAGGTGTCGTCCGGCTGTACTACACCTTCCAGGATGAACGGTCGCTCTACTTTGTTCTGGATTTCTGCAAAGGCGGGGAGCTTTTGGGCGTTTTGAAACGGATGACAACTTTTGATGAGGAGTGCACGAGGTTTTACGGCGCACAGATCCTTGACACCATAGACTACATGCACAAGCGTGGCGTTATACATCGCGATCTGAAACCGGAGAACATCTTGCTCGACAGCCAGATGCACACCAAGATCACCGACTTCGGCACCGCAAAGATTCTCAAGACCCAGAAGAAACCGGAGGAGCATTCAAACGGGATGCCGCCAATTGATTCCACAGAGATACCCGAAGAAGAACGAGCCAGTTCGTTCGTTGGGACTGCGGAATATGTCAGTCCGGAACTACTTACCGATAAAAACGCTTGTAAAGCAAGCGATTTGTGGGCGTTTGGGTGCATTATTTTCCAGCTCTTGGCTGGTCGACCGCCTTTCAAGGCAGGAAATGAGTATCAAACCTTCCAAAAGATTGTCAACCTGGATTATGAATTTCCCCCAGGCTTTCCCCCCGTTGCCCGTGATCTCGTCGAGCGCCTTCTGGTACTGGATCCCACGAGACGTCTACCAATAGAACATATCAAGAATCATGAATTCTTTGATGGCATAGTTTTCGGCCGAGGATTATGGAAGCAAAAAGCCCCACGGCTAAAACCGTATATTCCACCCCGCGAACCGATTAAGCTGAACGGTTCGAGCGATGGTGATAGCTTCCCCCCGAGTATTAGTACCGCTCCTGCTGGCGCCAATGCCAATTCCAGGGGCCTCCCCCGGGTCATCACCGAACTTCCTCCCCCGAGCCAACTCGATATCGAGTGGTCCCCTGTCTTGACGAAGACAAATGAAAGGATATTGAAGCTGGGAAATTTAGTGGTCCTCTCTTCTCCTGCTCCTCATAGCCCTTCTTCAAGGAATGGGAATGGCGAGAATGAAGCAGCGAAGAAGTTTTCACGTTTCTTTGGAGGAAGCACGACCAAGAAGCGACAGCGGTTAGTCATGGTTACTTCTGCCGCTCGTATAATCATAGCCGCAGCCGGAGGCGAAGAGAAGAAGGCGAAGCTCGAAATTAATCTTCTCAACCCTGGAACACATTACCGGAGTATCACTGATTCGAAGGGGTTTGCCTCCTGGGTTGTTGATACGGTAAGTGAGCGCCATCTCTGAAAAATGTGATTCACGTCTGACAGCCGTCTAGCGAGACAAACATTTCGTCTTCGAAGACCCCAAACCGTCGTCTAGCAGTGCCGGGGCCACCGTCTTTCAGACGCAGGAGTGGCTGGACACCCTTGAACGGGCTAAGGAAATGGCAATATCGCAGCATGGCGGAGGCGCACAGTCCGGTGATGAGGTTCTACCATCTGGGCTATCTAGCCACACCAATACATTTGACCACAGCTCAGAGTTCCACGCCGAAGGTTCGACGCCAGCGGGCCGAGCAACTCTTGTCAAGCATCAAGCTGCCGACACAGAATCTGTGAAGGGAAAGAAGCGGTTTAGCAGGCGTCATTCGAAGAATGGTCTGGCAGCAGTGTTCTGAACTTCAATATCTTCGATTTTTCTTTTTTTTTCCTGTAAAGATCTTTTTCTTGGATCGATCACTGCGCGGAATCCGCAAAATGCCACTTTTTTCACCTGTATTCTGACGTTTCTATTGCATCGCTTCTCCATTGAGAATCGCCTGCGGACATGATCAGCACTGCTGAGTTGCACAGTTATTCTTTCCTACCCTTACAGAGATATCTTGGCCCTATCGCCTCTTTTCCTAAACCTTCCCGTGATTCCTCCTATCAACGAACTCCGATCGGGAACCTTTTTCTTTTCTTGCGTACTCTAATTTCTCTAATCCTCTGCATAACCAAAATCCTTGGCCGGGAGTTCTCAGTTATCATCCACCCTCTTCCGCTGTTTTACCATGACGAGCGTGTTGTTCATCCTTCGGAAGACATTGCTGCATTTAGATCAGGAGGAGCATGCATTTCCTTTTGTCATTTTCCTTTGTCTGGATGATATATTCACTTCTCTTGGTTTCGAAGCATCATCATGTCGAGTGTCTCCTGATTTCTTTTTTTCCTTTGTCGCGTTGTATCTTGTATGCAGCAGCTGCAGCAGGGCAATAATCGGCCCAGAATGACATGCATGGTTCTTTTGTTTTTTTTCTTACCTATCCTATCTAGTATTCTCTCACCATCCTGGCTCCTCTCTCTAATCATTTCTTTATTTCGCCTCTCCCGTCTCATATTACACCCAGAGTACCCCGAGCAGTTGGTTCCTTTATTTCTTTCCATCGTCGGTCCGTACGTGTTGATAAGGTTTTTATAGCAGACTTGAGCGAGCGATTTTTTTTACTGAGTTCCAGTTAGGTTAGTCGACACTGGTTTCTTTTCTTTTTCCTTTTCCCCATCTATTTCCTCTGTCTTGTCTTATCTTATCCCAACCCAACTCGATACACATCACATTACATCACATATGTCTGAGCAGAGCAGACCAGATCGGACCCTAGCACACGTCCTGTTTTTCTCTATCTTGTTTTCATTCACGTAACTATTATTATAGTTAAACTGAGTACAGTACCTAAGTTATATCTTTTCTATCGTCTGTCGAAACTAAATTAGGTAGTTTGCTTACTAGGTTATATCGCTCAATCAATCAAAGAAAAGCCGTTGTTTTTGTGTGCTTTGATTTTTGGTTCTTTTTCTTTCACAGTTCTATGGCATACTTGCAGTATTAATTGGAGATCCTTTCCGTAGCGCGTAGGTTGCATTAGTTGTTTGGCGGATCCAGCAGTGGTTTTCTGCTGAAAAGCCTGGGCTAAGAATGCAGTCTGAAGTCTATACTTGTAATGGAAGCAAATAGTATTTGTATTTATATTTATAACCTAATATAATTTAATGTATAGGATAGACCTAAGTAACCAAGTTAGGTAGATAGTAGTTGTATGATAATTCCTCTGTCAAAGGGAATGTAAAAGTGGAACATAGACTATAGACTATAGAATATAATAGAAAAAATCATTAAGGTGGGGTATGGAAGAACATCCATAGACTTAGACATAGCCATATCCAAAAGCCAAACCAAAGCCACATCCAAAAATCAGATCAGATCAGACAGATGAGATGGGATATCATAACTTCGTGGGCACATTTCATAAAGATCATAAAAGCAACATATATATAAAAAAAAAAGGCTCGGAGTGTGGTTCAGGATGACGGGGACAAAATAGACCTAGTCATAGTCATAGGTAGTAATAGTCATGCGGATGTCGTGCTTGTTCATGTCCATGTTCATGTACCAAGATAGCAAGCAAGTAGGTAGGTAAGTAGACCATGACCTCACATACTCATTTTCTCATCTCATATATATCACCATGGGGTTGCATCCGTGCACCACTCGAAAGGAACAGACGGTCGTTCTATTCTTTCCAATCACTGAGTTGAGAAGTTTTCAATCCCACGGGAGATCCTCATCCTCGACCCTCGTGCACGTGAGATACGGCAACCCGCCCAGGGTCCCGTCCCCGACGCCGCCCCCGGATCCCCCGCCAAGGTCCAGCTCGAGGAAGTTCCGCATGAGCGGCTTCACGATCTCCCGCGCCAGCCGCTTGATCTCGTCCATCTTGCGCTCGAACCGTTTCAGGTTCTCGCGCGAGTACAGCGAGTCCGAGGACGAGGACGTCGGGTGCAGCTTGAGGAAGCGCTTCAGCTCGTCGTGCGGCAGGTAGGCCTGCGTCGAGGAGGAGCCGATCAGGCGGTACACGCGGCCGGGGTAGAAGGGAGGGGTTGTCGATATGGTAGGTCTGGTGGCTGGGTTTTGATCTTGCGATTGGCTGTTGTTATTGTTGTCGTTATTATTATTACTATTGTTGTTGTTGTTGTTGTTGTTGTCGTTCGCGGCGTTGTTGACGTTCCGGGGAGAGTTTTTGAGGATCGGGGCCGGCGGAGGAGTCATGTTTTCGACCAGCCATTGTCGGAACAGGGACACAGCAAGCCAGTCGAGGTATGCGTTTGACGGGCTTACGCGCTCGCCTCGTGAAGTCGTCAGGGTGAGCCGGAAGAGCTTCGCTTCGACTCGCGCTTTGGCGTCTTCGAGATCCTCGACCTTGTCCTCGATCAGATCGAGGACTGAGTCCGGGATAGGCGAGTATGAAGCGTTCCGGAGGTGAGGAAGTGCTGCTGGCCACTGGCCCACCACGTGGATGAGCGCTTCGGAGAATATGACTCGACTCCGCGCCAGGTATCCCAGTTTCAGATAGCTGGGCGGGTACTTTGCGATCTGCTTGAACAGTCGGGACGAAAATCCGAGAAGATGATGGTCGACTCGGGGTCCGGTGACTGGCAGGGCATCGTACATGTCGGCCAATGCCAGGAGAGACTTGCATTCCGCATATGCAGTGGCTATATTCACAGTGTTCAGGATTGGAGGATAGTTGTAGAATATGCGGAAGAGATTGTCATAATCTCGGATGATGGGATCGACGGGAGCTTCTTCGACGGCCGGAGTACGGGGCAGGTGCAAAGCAGACTGCATGCCCGCCAGATTGGCCATTGAACGGAAGAAGCCCGTATGCGGCGCGGATGGCTTGGTCATATTCGGAGAAGCAGGAGTGAAATCGCCGCCAAACATACTATTAGAACTTGGCGGCTTCACAGAAATAGAAAGTCAGCTTCCGTCAGCTATATGTGAAGGATTACCAGGACTTTGACCAACCTTCTGCACCAATATCGGCTCCTCATCCTCTTCCTTGTTCTCCCAGTCTAATTCGTACCTCCATCTCTTCTTCACTAGCGGCCCAGCAGCATTTCCATATTCTGGTCGAGGGGATGTCATTCCCGCAACCTCGGATTCCTCTTCCGTAATTCCTGATAAACGCCTCTCTGGGTCCGACGGTCCTGGAGCGGCGTCTGTCTCCTTCTGGGCCTGCACGCGCGACCACTCCTCGCTTGTACTCGCCTCGAAGAAACCGGAACACTGCGCCAGGATCAACCGATGTAGCAGATATCGTCTCTCTTGCCCACCCGCGCTGATCACGATCTCCACGTCCCCCGTGTCAGTGAAGATGGGGAATTCATTCTGCGGTTGGGCGGGATAGGCGCCTTGTTGAGAGCGGCCAAAGCGATGGCGACGCCGCGACGTGGATACCGACGGCGGAGGGCGCACCTGGACTGGGCGGCCCAGAATTTCGGGATAGGACACCATGGGCGATGTGATAGAGACTTCGGTAGTCATAGCCAGTGTGGTTCTCTCATCGTATGGAAACTCCCGGGGAGAACCTTGGGGCGTATTTTCTGCCCCAGAGTGCCCGATCAGCAAATATATAGATTCCTCCTCCTTTCTGTAACCGGCTTCTCCGATGCGCTGTTCCAAGTTGAACTTCGCGAGTGAGGCGCAAGTCGCCTGGCCTGGTGGAGTTTGTGATTGTCCGCTCTAGCTGGCTACGCCGGGCGAAAGAGGCGTTCCCCGCAGCGACCACGCGCTCTCTGTCGATCAGAAAGAGAGATGGGAACGATCAGACGAAAAAACCGAACTCACAACGAGGGGCAGGAGGATGAAGCCGGGACATCGTAAACGGGAGCTTTGATAGTGCGGCGGGCAGAAGACGAGCTTGCTCGACCGGGGGCGTCGCGACATGGCTCCAGCCCCCGTAAAAGCAAAACAGCTGCTTAGCTTCACTGTTTGTCGACTGCGTGCAGTAGTGGCAAGCGACAACGACACGCCGGCCAATGCGCCTAAATATACCAGAACCACCTTCGCCCAGCTGGGCGGATACTCGTCCAGAGCGTCGCCAATGAAGCCGTGAAGCCTCCCCCGCTGTCCGTCGCCAGCTGAATCCGCCCCGTTCACCACCACAGGTTGGCTGTGGCCTCAGCGACGGCCCAGCAGGGGCGACAGCGGGTGCTACAGCCTCGCCAATCGCACCGCTGTCGCCGGCCGTGGCGGAGGGGGGCTCAAACGTCCAGATGGTTGTTCGGACTGCAGGGAAGAAGCCAGCCACGCACCGGGCCTGATAAAGAAACGATCGATGTCCACATGAAGAGCTGGGTCTGCTGCCATCTGCATATCCTCCAGCATGAAGGATGCGTCGATCTGTCTAGAGGATCAATCTGTTGCTGTTCAACCCACTATGGTCGACGGTGGATCCATGGAGGATCGAGACATCTTGGATACCTAAGTGACACTTTACACTACCCAAGTTCTTTCAAGATGCTGAAGGGAATTCATTACCCACCCACAGCCACACTGGGTTCTGCAAAGCATTCCTCCTGCAGCCGCGTGGGAAGGTGCCTGAAATATTGCCAACTCGACCAGACTGTGGATGACCCGTATGCCTATCAGAACTGTCGAAGGGAGACCATCAATTCACTGCTCGGTACAGGAAGTGATATGCGCAGTCCATACGTCGTCCCCAACCATGAGGACAAAGGGAACCACTAAAGGAACCGCACACAATGACAAAGAGCATGATACCCGTACGAGGACATATGGCCAGATGTGGACCGGATTTGGAAACAGGATTCACTCTCGTGTTACCTTGCCGCTGCGATCAAGTCTGGCCGGGAAACGACATTGCTGCGTAGCACATACTCAAAGAGGACAGCTTGATCCGAAACCCCTGGGATAATCTCCAGGCCCTATCCATAAGGGCCCCCCAGAACTATCAAGGTCACCATGGAAAATTCGACCTACACATGATTAAGGACGCTAAGTAATCAGCCCTATTCGTCTGATATACTTCGAAAGCATCCGTCGGAACTGACTCAGGTAGGATTTTTTTCCCTAAGAGCCAAGGTGGAAATTGTTGACAACGAAGCCCGTGCGCCATACTCCGCATATGAAGGGCACATACTGTACACCCGCATTTATGAATGCCTACCAGCCTGTGGAGAGGTTGGTTCTCTTGGAAATAAGCACCTCTTCAGCTTCTAACTCGAAACAGCAGCCAAGGCGAGACCGCGACTCACGTGGCTGCCATGATACCCTGAGGACAGTATTTAAGAAGCAACGTAGGGACGTCCATGAGAGGAAGAACTGCTCCCAAGGCTCTTTTCTAAGGACCTCTGAACTCGTTTCCTCGGCTGTCTGCACGTTGGATACCTACTACCGGGAGATTAGATATTGATGCATCCTTTCCCTCTACCGTCGGATTCAGACACAGCTGAGAGGCTGCTGTGTGCGGTCCCTGGTACCCGCACAGTAGGTATACGCCATGTATATAGGAGGTACATCCAGGCATTCTCATATCCAGCACTCTCTTGAGTCGATCAGAAGGAATAACTTACTTCTCCGTCGATATGATGACTAAGCCACCGTTTAACCGCCCGTGGTCCGCAGCCCCGCTCGGCTGACTTGCACTTCTCACTCTTCACGATGCATCGCTTCTACGTCTGCGGCTCGACCTCTGGCTGTGACACCATCTAGATGCGCCGGCGACTTCAGTGGAGTCTTTTTCTGTGAGCTTCTTCAGTCGTTGAGGATGGCGATTCCGGCGTCCAGGCAGCAACTCTCCGTGGTCTGGTTGTCGAGACAGAAACCGCAGACGTCCGAGTAAGCAGACGTGAGAAGCAGAAGACGCCTCGCCTAGCATGACCAGAGGCTGCTACACCTGTCGCCGTCGACGTGTGGTTTGCGACAATGGCCTCCCGACCTGTCGCAAGTGCCGCGATGCGGGCAAGGAGTGTTTGGGATATCAAAAACCGCTCGTCTGGGTCAAGGGCGGTGTAGCCAGCCGCGGGAAGATGATGGGCCTGAGATTCGAAGATGTCATGGAGAACTCAAAGGGTGGCAGCGGAGATCGGCAGCAGCGCGGGATCGGCAGCTCGAAGGCTTCTCGATGTCAGCAAGGCTCTATCCCCGCGTCCACAGGAGACTTATCGTCCGCGCAGGATCATTCGGGTAGTACTGAACCTCGGACGATTGGTGGTGTTGACAACTCCACGTCGTTGGACGATGCTGTTCAGCTACAGTCGGGGCCTGTAACGGCCCCTCAGATTGCAGACGGCAACCAGGATAGATCTATAGCACATGTACGAGCGCATATCCCGGAATCTAGTTATACCCCGAGTCCATGGGGATTAGTGGACCCTCTCTTTCAAGACTTGGACTGGCTCTCAAGGCTCTATATCTCTCACTGTAGGCTCCCCTGTTACCTGTCCATGACTTTCTGTTTCTCATGCTAACCGTAATCCTGTCTGCAAGTCAACCAGCAGTGCCTCCGTGACCTCGCATTGTACGACAATGTCAGAAACCCCTACCGGGACCTCATACCTTTTATCAACGACTCGCCTGTTATAGCAGATGCCCTTGCCGCCGTTGGTGCGGTGCATTATGCCTCCATTGCGAATGGAAACACACCCCCGATTCCACTGGCTTCAAATCAGCCAACGATGTCCGATACATCCCTAACGTTCCAGAGTGCTGAGGGAATGGTCACGACGCCTGTGCCGCGGCAAGCAGCTTCCAAGGCGTATGAGCATTTCCTAAGGTTCAAGCAGCGTGCTCTCCGTCAGCTGTCAATGGACCTACAGGACCCGGTGACACGAAACGATGATAGGACGGTGGCTGGTATCTTGGTTTTCATTCTGCTTGATGCCATGGAATCGGGAAGCGGTGCATGGAAGTACCATCTCGAAGGAGCCAAAAACCTGTTGAAGAGTCGGCAGAGCGCTGCCAATGACACCAGCGTGAGGAGGGTTATTGATGGACTTGACACATTCGTTATCAACAGTTGTCTGATGTGAGTCCCCATCGGGCACACTTTGTTTATCTCTACTATATACTAATTTCATGTCTAGCGCCGAAATCATGGGCTCAACCCTTGCACGACCAGGCGCACTATCCAAGCCCTTCTACTCCCACGCAATGGGACCTGCAACCCTGAAACGTCTGGAAGAGACCTCCTGGGTAGGCTGCCCGGCTTACCTTCTCGAAGTCATCTTTTTCGTTCATGCCCAGCGATACTCGGACACGGACCTCTACGCGGAGTCTTCATCGACACTGCTGTTCTCGACATCTTCAACGTTCCCCTCCCCAGAACCACCCTGCCACCCGGACTCGCCCGCCTCCCTTCTGCAACACATCCAGGCCTTCGACCCCGTCGCCTGGGCGGAGGAGATGCAAACCTTCCTCTTCCTCCCAGACATGTCCGGCCGCATCGCCCTCGCGTCCGCGTACAAAGCCGCCGTCTATATCTACGCCAGCAGAGTCCTCTCGAAATTGAAACTGAAACCAAACGACGACGACGACGGAGTCGGACAGAGAAGAAGAAGGGGAAGGACGACCTACGGCCGCGCCGGAGACCACGACGCCGTCGTCGACGAACTCATCTACCAGCTCTCCCTCATCAACCCCACCGACCAGCAGCATTTCAAGTGCCTCGTCTGGCCGACCTTCATCGCGGGCGCGGAGAGCCGCCACGCGGCCCAGCGCACCTTCGCCCTGCAGCGCCTCGGCGCCCTCTGGAACGCCATCTCCAGCGTCAACGTGCGCAACGCGGCGTGGGTGCTGGAGCTCATGTGGCGGAAGCAGGACGAGAGGAAGGTCGAGAGGGAGAGACGGAGAGCAGCAGCAGCAGCGGCAGCAGTAGGTGTTGGCATTGGCGTCGCTGACTATGACGACGACGACGACGACGATGATGATGACGAATTTGATTGGATCCAAGAGCTGGATCGGTCGAGGACGGATTGGCTTTTTATTTAATTTTCTTTTCTTTGAGTTTGGCATGGTATGATACGATATGGTATGATATGGCACTGCGATAACAACCCTGGGGTCAGCACACGGAATAGGGCTCCGGCGCGTTGAGGCCGCTTTTGCTCATGTCTAGTCTAATCTTCTTTGATGGATCTTTTTTGATGGTTTAACTAAACCGGGGCCTTTATTGGAATGATTTGGATGTATATATAATCATTCACTGATTAATATGCTATAATTAACGGATATGGAACACTTTTCATGTGCATCATCATTTCCCGCTTGGACAACACATCGGAAGCTGAAGGGTGGCTTGCCTACCTAATGTGAGCAAGAGCTTGCCTGGATTATAACTGATTATTTAAATTGCTACAGGCTCCTCGAGTAAATTCATTCATGACATAAAAAAAGAAAAAAAGGAGGTCCCCAGAAAAACGTAATCCTTCCCTTCATATACTCCATCAAGATATACATCTTCTACTTCCTCCCACCAATAACATCAACCCCACCCATATACCCCCTCAACACCTCCGGCACCACAACCCCCCGCCTCTCCTCATCCCACCCATTCTCCAAGATCGCCGCGATGACCCTGGGAACCGCGACTGCGGTCCCGTTCACCGTGTGCGGGAACCGTGCGTCTTTGATCCCGCCGCCGCGCGCGCGCGTGCCCAGCCGTCGGCTCTGGTAGTCCGTGCAGATGGATGCGGAGGTGAGTTCGCCCCATGCGGTCTCGAGGTCTAGATCAGAGGGATTGTTGTTGGGGGTGGTGGAGCGAAGGCGGGAAGGGAAGAGAGCCTCGATGTCGCGCTTGCGGGAGGCGCTGGCGCCGAGGTCGGTGGTGGGCATCTCGAGCACGCGGCAGGGGAGGTTCAGGGAGGTGAGGATCTCGGTCTGGATGGAGAGGAGTTCGTCGAAGAGGGCTTCCGACGTCGGTCTGTCTTCCGACTTGCCTGACTCCTCAGGGACATTATCCGCCCACGCGAACAACTCCACCTTCGTAAACTCATGCACACGATAAAGGCCCTTCGTATCGACACCTCTCGCACCCGCCTCCGCGCGATAACACCGACTCGCGCCGACCAGTTTGATCGGCAACTCCGCCGCATCGATGTCCCGTCCCGCGTACATCGCCGCGAGGGGGATCTCCGCGGTCCCCGCGAGGCTGCGCTGCGGTTTCCCGCTCGCCTTGTCCTTCTCGCTCTGCTCGATGGCCCAGATCTGCTGCTCGTTGTGCTGGTCGCGCGGCTGGAAGCCGCACGCCTCGGCGATGTACGAGTACACGATCGAGGGCGGGGAGACGACTTTCCACCCGCGGCGGAGGGCGACGGAGATGGCGTACTGGACGAGGGCGTGTTCGAGGAGCGCGCCCTCGTTCGTGAGGAAGTACCACCCCCAACCGGTGGAGGTCGCAGAGCTGGTGAAGTCGATGAGGTTGAGGGAGGTGCCAATGGTGACGTGGGAGCGGGAGGAGGAGAGGTTGGGGTTCTTGACCCATGAGGGAGGGTTTTCGGGGTCGAAATTGATGTATTTGACCAGCTTTGGGTCGTCCCCCACGGGGGTTTCAGCGGAGGAGAGGTTCGGGAGGGATAGTGCCAGACGCTGTATCTCTTCCACGCAGTCCGTCTTTCTGGTCGTCATGGCGTGGGATTCGTCTTTCAGCTTCTGCGCCTCCTGCCGGAGAGCAGCCAGCTCTTGTTGACTCGCGTCCGTATCACTGTTCCCATCTTTCTGCGCGGCCAGCTTCGCGATCGACTTCTCCAGCTGCTTGACCCGTGCCCGTGGCTCCTTGAGCTCGTGGTCGAGCCGCTTCGCCTCCTCGCTCAGCTGCTGGATCTTGAACGGGCTGTCCGCGTGGGCTGCGTAGTTCCGCTCGATGCAGTTCTTCGAGTACAGCTCCGCGTTCTGGCGGATGTGCTTGACGTCCGGGGTCTGCTTCGGCGCTGTCGCGGGGCGAAGGACCTCGCCGCGGCGGGTGGCCGTGGTGGTGAAGTTGCGCAGGGACCGCCGGGTGGTCAGCCCATGGCGGAACCTGCAATTGAGGCAGACGTAGGGCGCCCTGGGTGCAGGCATTGTCTGGAGTTGTCTCGAGGTTGAACGTCGAAAGAAATCTACAGTCGTGAGATCCGGAGGTTGGTTCTGCCCGCCGAGTGGAGCTCGGCGTTTCCGCTTTGGGTGTCCCGCGTCGACCCCGGACCATGGAGAGTACGACAGACGACGACGAGCTTACGAGTAAACACGCTGCTTGCTATATAGAAGTCTCATTTATGAGGTGATAGAATCGTAATATACTTTACCAAGCTCAAATCCATGCAAAGCGATTACCTCCCATTTCCTCGTTCCGTATTATTTTTGCCCTGAACTAAATCAGATATCATGTGCATACTATCCGGTAAGTAGAGAAATGGCACATAGATTGCAAATGACAACTTTTGAATAAGAAACCCACTTGACTGTAAATCCTTTGCAACAGCAAAGCCGATAAGCCTGAGAGGGAAATGTCATACTCAAGAGGTCAGGTCTCATCACATTAGTTTAGCCGCCGCTTCATACTGCCATAAGCGCGCTACGATCGCATATGCTTCGCGTTCCAAATATAGCCTGTTCTTTTAAATCCGGTCCGCAGCTTAAAAGCCCAGCTTACGCTTCTTGATCCGCGCCGCCACGCCCAGAACCACCAGGATCGAGGCAATCAGCACGGCCCACAGCTTGATGTGCAAGATGGCAACGTTGTAAAAGGTCTGCGTAGCCGCGCAGATGGTCGCAAGCTCCAGCACCAGGAGGGCATAGCCACTCATGCGGTGATACTTGTAGATCGTCTTGCCCCTCTCGACGCTCCCCAGGATCTGGGCGGGGAAGAAGTACTGCACGACACCCACGAGCACCTGCAGGACGATGCAGATGTAGGTGATCAAACCCAGTACGGCATGCGGGGAGGTGAAGCGCGGGTATTTGTCCTTGCTGATCTCGACGACGACGAGCGCGGCGATGAAGGCCAGGTTACTCAGCGCGTGGAGTCCAAAGTGGACGCGCGTTCCAAGGGTCTTCTGCTTGGGCGTGTGGGTTGGCTGCAGGGTGAGAATGGCCTGCACCTGGACGAGCACGGCAGAGGAGTTGAGAAGCTGGGAGATCTGTCAGAAAACGAACTGGAACATGCGGCCACGACGCGTAGAGGCTTACCGGATGGGCCGAGAAGAAGACAAGGTTCTTCGAGAAGATGGCTGACCAGACGAGGGCGACAAGCTATTGTACGCATTCTGTTAGTAAAACCTGATCAATGGCAGCAGACAGATGGTTCGACGCGTCACTCACGATCCATATGCCGGCCTGCGCAACTATGGCACTGCCTATATAGAAAGCTCCGGTCAGTAACGGGTCTTGGCGGTATACATGACAGAAACAACAGGGAACAACCTGTGACCAGATTGTGATGGATTCCAACGCCCTCTCCCTGCGTGGCACCTCCTGGTTTCCCCAGCAGAGGCTGGTCTTCTCTGGCCTCGACCGCGGGGGGATGTTCCTCGGTGCTTGTAGCGGAGGACATGATGTCACTGCTTTTGTAGATGCTTAGAGCTCAGCTAAACCTCAACGTGAGATGGATAGCACACAGATTGAGCAAACCAAGGGACAGAGGATGTCAGCAATGTATACTACAGCGGATAATAAGGGGACGAGAGCTGATATCTCACATCGCTGACGGCATCTCGACATGCTCTCGCTGCAAATCGGGCCAATAGGCTGCGGCGGATTAGCGGCTCGCTCAGCAAGAGTCCCATGGGCGTTTCCGCGCGGGGTCGACGGAGTCCTCCTCCGCACATCTCTCTTACATCTACAGCTGCTCAGCTTCTTTGCCCAGGCCTTCAAGGTCGTTCAAGTAGATGGATTATATGAATGCAGACAGATTAGGAGCCATCTAGGATATCTGTCTGTACATGATCAATTCATATGTTCACTACTGGTACTGTACTTCCAGAGAATGTCGGTGTGATGAATATAACGCGGCAAGGGTACATATACTGAGGGATATGCATGCATCGATGGACGGTGATCATGTTGAATCCTCAGGCAGGAATCCCTTTTACAGCTTTTAGGTGCTGGATGCCTTACGTTCTTCGAACAGTGATGCCTTTCGACAGACTTGTATATCCAGGTACTACCCAGTACAGGTAGGGAAGTAATGATATCTTTGCATACAGCATGAGATTCGACAGCACATCTAATGACTGATTGATACAGTTCTTGGCCACGGGACCCTACACGTAACTAGCGCACGAATCATGTTACTCGAACAGGGACAGCAGTTGAACCCGCGTTACACCCATGATAGATACTGCATTGCCACGCCACAATAAATGACGCACGTCCTTGATATTCGGATTGCTTTAGAAGTCTCAATATTCGGACTCCACAGTCTTGTCTGTTTGCTTCTCAACCTGCGTTTACGTATGTAGCATACGCAGCTGTGCCACGTCGGTTACACACAAGCTTCAACTTTCAAGAAATCGAGAATGGATCTCTTCTGTCGACTGTTGCTAATCAGATTATTTAAACCTCTTCATTGACCGGATAGAATAGCCGTTCAGCAGGACCAGAGGAACCCTCGAACTTGTTTCAATTGTCACCACGACATCCCCAGGTTCAAATCTCTCGTTTCCTTGAGAAAGCTTGAACACTTCAGATCAAAGTATCTTCTTAAGAGTCCACTATATAAGTGTATACCTTCAGGATACTGACAGCCATCATGAATCTGATTCTGCTTGCCGCGTCCATTGCCTATCTGGGACTTCCAGTCAACACCATGGCCGCAGCTTTGGTACGTCTGTAATGTTAATCCCTACCCCAAGAACACACACTGGTCTGCTAATACTGCTACCATTTTTCTCAGCCGGACGTGCCTATCACTAAGCCGGGAGATGCTAATGCTAACCCGGATGACCCTTCCGCTCGTCCTGGGGACGACACCTCTTATCCTGGATATCCCAACATTCAACCTACTCAATCGCAATCGTGGGATACTGCCTATTCTGGCATTCCTACTTACCCTGGAGGTTCTAACAGTTATCCTGGTGATCCTAACTCGCCTCGGGGTAATTCTCCTTATTCTGGAGTCCCTAACAGTTATCCTGGCGATCCTAACTCGCCTCGGGGTAATCCTACTTATTCTGGAGTCCCTAACACTTACCCAGGAGACCCTACTAAACCGGGGTTTCCCACTGCTCCCGGAGTCCCTCGCGTCTATCCTAATAATCCCAGCTCTTATCCAGGTGGCCGTACTTATTCCGGATTTCCTAGTGTTTATCCAGGGTACCCTACTCAACCGTGGGATCCTGCCCGTACTGGAGACTCTAATACCCGCCCTAACGACCCCTCCGCTTATCCAGGGGACGGTAATATTCAACCTGGTAACCCCACCATCTACCCAGGCAATCCTACCACTTACCCCGGGGGCCTTCCCCGTCCTAGAGGCCTCCCAGGAGACCCCACCATTATCGGAAATCCAGGGTACCCTGCTCACTCCAGCATCCCTACCACCCGCCCCAGCAGTGACGACCACGACAGTTCTGACGATGACGACCACTCCACCAGCTGCAAAGCCGCATACCACATCCCCGCCCTCGACGACGTGAAAATGGACATGCGTGGCTTCTTCAACCTCGGCGACGATGGCGTCCTGCGGAGCATGGACAAGGACGCCAAGGTCATCGACTACAGACAGTTCAGCCCGGACGAGATCAGCAAGTACATCGCGAACTATCCGGCGGATCTGAAGAAGCGGAAGGAGGAGACGTTCCGGGGGGTCGATGGGCGCCATGTTACGAATCCGGAGGATCTGTGGCGGACGCCGGAGCAGTTTGTGAAGAGGGGGGTTGATGAGGATGACGACAAGGGGCGTGATGGCGACAAAGCCCACAACGGTTCCCAAGACCACAACGACACCAACAGCCACGGCAGCAGAGACGACGACAAATGCCCCTCGAAGCGTACCCAAGAACTCAACGTAAAGCCCGCAGCCTGCGCAGTCCACGTCTGCACCGACCACTACGTCTGCCACGACATCAACTGCGCGTACTGCGACAAGCCACACGGGAACCCGGGCCAGTGTCGGCCGAGGAAGCGTTGAATTGAGAGAATTGAGTCCGTTGTGATGGGCTATAAGGTACAGTTACAGTTATGTTTTATGGTCGGAGATTAATGGATGTATCAGGTGAGATGCAGGGCAACGAAATTGAAAATGAAAATAACGGGCACATGCCGTTTATTATGTTATGTTCGGGTTATGGTTTAATTTAGTCTAGTATGATCTAGTAGTTTCTCCTAATACGAAGTTGTGTTTTTGGACACATATATCGCGTGGAAGACATTTTACGGAAGTAAAGTATTAAATTGGACGTTCACTATGGCCCACACAATGTAAAGGATGAGGGAAAAGAGGAGGAGGAGTTGCGCTTCTCGAGGCTTCATGGAGCGGGAGATAAGAGCTCTACAGACTCTAGCCGAGGGAAAATACTGAAATCTTTCAAGTTTACTCACGCACCCTAATTGGCGCAGTAGAGGAATAGAATAGAAGCGAAGGGAGAAAAAGAAAAAAGCAAACTCATAATACTCAACTGTCCATTTTATCTAGTTCGACGATTCTATATTGTTCATTCTTCTTCTCCCTTGATTTTTTTGTTACTTCTTAGCCTGAGACACAAGGAGCAGTATAACCGGCGAGAGTCCTTGAAGTGTCGGAGGGAGTTGCCACCACTCTACGTGGAAGATATCTTGCTAGTGCTGGTGGTGCTTGTGCTGTTGGGGGAGGGTATAATAACTTTAGTAGTAGTGAAGTAGTGACTATGACGGTGATAGTGGTGCCGCGGAGGAAGATAGTAGTGAATAACGGTAATAGTTTTATAGTGACTTTCTCCATCTCTGCAGGGTTGCGGTCGTGGTCGGGACAGTCTGAAATATTGTCTAAAGGACCCGGAGCCGCAGCCATCGATAGCTTGTCTCTAGGAGAGATTTGCAGCATAGTGCGAGGCAGAGTTGGGAGGGCGGAGGGAGGAGGGAAATGTATGTATCTCCATCTTCACCTCCTGATGCTACTGCTGCCGCTGCTGCCGCTGCTGCCGATGATGATGATGATGATGATGATAACAATAATGGGTCTCTTCTCTTCTGTCGGACTGCGCGAACCTCGTAATCCGAAGGTATGATGATGAAAGCTCTGATTATTCGAATCTACCTAACTATCTGACCACTATTTATGCACTTAGGGGTTAAGACCTTCCGAATACTTCTTTCTTGAATGATCCCGAGACATTTTCGTGAAATAACAAAGGAAAATAGGTGGTTTCAGGTATAGACAGTATGACCCCTTTATTGCAGGGATTATAACCTTCGAGATGCCTGGATCGGCGTGTGCTGAATAGGCTGATAGGTCTCTTGGTATACCACTAGGGTATAGTGGTAATATTCGGCTGACATCTTCTCTGTCTCTTGGGTTGCTCATGTTTAGGTAGAAGAAGAAGAAGAAAAAGAAGTAAACAACAAGTCCTCTTCAGGACACAAACCTATGGAGCATACCAACCCCCCTAGTTTCAGCAAAAATAGCAGATGACAGATCCCGCTCTGGAGAAGATGCACGTGCCCAAGTACATACATGAACACATCCCCATTCAGGACACCTGCAGAGCCTGAGCCTGTGACTATAGTCCTCTCTCCTTCTCATCCTTCTTCGCAAAGAAGAGCAAACACAAAAGCATTAGTATCACCACCACCAATATAAAAATAATGGAACATATATAACTTGAGATAGTAGCCATATAAGACTCATCATCATTGAATCCTCCTCCAGAAGGTAATTTATACTTCCAGATCCAGATCCAGATCCAGAACCTGGCTTGCAGGTCATAGTGTCTTATTAAAATAAAGTCCACCCTTCTTCTTCAACACAGAGATAATACGGATGTGAAGTTACCTAATTTTCTGCTGGATCTTAGCTACAAGAGTTTCCTTTCTCACTAGCGAAAGCAGGACTAGAGGTCAGTTTAATTGGCTGGAGATAGGGTCAACATTCCTCTTACTTAGAGACTTACTCTCGGATCCAAGTTCAAGTCTTCAAGATACCTAGGTAGGTAGGCACACTGTACTGGTTGAAATGGGTGCTGCGTTTGTTTATAGCTATGGAGGCACTACTAGTAGTCCACTCCAGCAGCGAGGGGCTACTTTGTCATCAGAGCTAGGGTTTCTTTCCTCTTTCCCTTACGTTGTGGGTTTCGCCCGAAACAACTGAAACAGGCTATGGAGGGGCTGTCACGCCCTTAAAAACCTTATCTCTTGGGCTTGAGCACTACGGGATACCAATCTAAGAGGTTGTCGGTACTGTTATGGAAAAGTATCACACGCTGTGGCTTGCATATGAGACCCTATCCGGAAACGACTGACGGCCCGTCTTGCTGTCTTGGGAAGATATTCCCGACTTGCTACGATTCAAGGCGTGGGGGTGGCCCACAGAGGATACATCTATTACCCGAAATAGTACCAGAGATCGCTCCAACGTGGGGGGCCAAGCCTCTGCCTTAGATCGGTGCAGAGTATGGCCCATTTGGGCAGGGAGACACACGGCCAAGGTCTCAGGATGGCGCGAGGCCTCCACTTTCAGGCACCAAACACGGGGTTAGGCGCCAGGGGGGGGGGGGGCGCGAAGAGCGCGGCAGAGTCAGGCGCTGGCTTCAACTACAGACGCAGGGGAGGCCGGCCGCAAAAGCGGCAAGGGAAGTGGTCCAAAGCGTAGGGTGGAGCGGAGCATGGCGGTGCAGGGGTGCCTGTCCGCCGCTGGCGGAGTGGGGTCGGCGGAGAGATCGAGGACAGGACAGGGGGGCAAGACAGGGGGCGGAAACGGACGGGAAGACAGCCACCGCGAAGTTCTCTCACCGCGAGGAGACGCCGTGGAAACCGCGGACATCGCCAGCGGAGAAAATCCATCGTGGTGGAAATGTGGCGGTGCGGTTGGGCAGGTGATGTGCCCCAGGACGCCCAACTCTCCATGAGGCAGGTTTCTGTCCCCGCAGGACGTCACGAGAACAGAACCCGATCGTAACCGCAACAACAGGTTCTCTGCAGAGCGCAGTTTGTCTCTGCGGCTCATCCTCGACCAGCAGATCCGATCTCGTGCACATGACGCTGGATGGGGCTACTTCTCACGGACAGAAGCGGAAACTTGAACGTGCGTATATTTTTTCCAAAACAGATGCGTTACCCCAAATGACGTCGCCGAACCAAAACAGAGACATAAGCTGTGAAAATACCAGAAATGACAAATAAGATCGTGGGCCATAAACATCGAGAAAACACAAATCCATCAGACAAGCCTATCCAGAAAAACAGAAGCAGAAAGCCAGTTTCTGTACCCTTCCTTGAAGCATCGTTACATTCATTAAAGTCGTAGGAACGCGGAAATAGACGTGAATGGACAAAATGACGCGCTCGTGGGGCCGTCAGAAGTCGTCGTCGTCGTCATAGGTGTACTTCTTCGTCGCTCGTCGGAATTCGTCGGGATGTGCGCTTTCCGCTTTCGCCTTCAGAGCGCTGCAGTCGCCAACCATATCAGTCTACGCTCCTACAAGACACGTATATCATGCAATTCGGTACCCTCACAGGCTCCGCGTGGAAAACGGCCTCTGAGCAGCACGATCGCAAAGATTCCGAATCTGCCAAGAACAGCGCCGACGGCGGAGCGCGGCGGAGATGCAGTTCCGCTGAGCGGAGCGGAATCGACACAAGAGGTAACGATGGGGGTGTCCTCGCGGAGAGTGACGACGGCTATAAAACTCACCTAACGCGCTTCTGAGTCCACTCCAGATCACGCTTGGTCTCCCTGGCGGCCTTCAAACCCTCCGAGAAGTTGGCGCGAACGCCCTTGAGACGGCGCTGAGCGAGAGCCTGCAGCTCGAGAAGCTCGCGCTGCTTGGCGTTGAGTTGACCGGAGCTGTGCGCGGTTCAGGGTTAGATCTCTGCAGTTGCAAAAGAAAACGCTTTTTTTTGGCAAATCTCGCGAACACGCCAGTGCAGACTCTTGACATGGGACTGCCCTGGTTCCACCGGAGATGGGAAACTCACGCTTGCGCCTGCATTGCCAATCCCTTGTCCAGCGGCGTCGGGTCGAAAGCATTGTTCATGCGGTCATTCAGCATGTCGACAACATCGACTCCGGAGTAAGAGAGGGTGCTGTCATAGTCGCCGCTGGCGCTACCGGCGTAGCTGCTCGAGCCGGCGCTGAAGCCAGAGGTGCGGCTTCCCGCGGTGGTGCTGCTGTCCGAGACTTCCGGAGGCGAAACCGCGACTCGGGTGACCGGGTAGTAGCTGGCACCCGCAGGAGCCTTGGACGGCATGTTGATGGGGAGGGTGGTGGTCGGCTGGTAGATCCGCTGGGTAGCCATGGTGACGGTTTTCTTTGTTTCCGGCTAAGCGGTGGAGATATATACTATATAAAGCAGTGGGGATATGGAGACAGAAAGAGGCGAAGCAGCGGAAAGGCGGGAGATCGCAGGAGAGATGCTTGGTCCTTGACAAACAGAGAGCCGGGAAGAGCAAGCACGGAGCCCGCCAACAGTCAAGATAGGAGGACAAGCGGGAGGACGGTGAGCCTCAGGGCAAGTCAACAGGGGAGACAGACAGACAAAAGACGATGTTCCCAAAGAGGAAGGGGGTAGGTATATATCCACGGGGGAGTATAGGAGCTTGGGGAGGGGGCTTTGGGCTGTTGGGGGAAGGGTCAGCGCCGGTCAGACAGGTCTGCCTAAGGATGAAGAGATATCCCGGAGTGCGAGTGATGGAAAAGGAAGAAAGAGAAGAACGACGTACGGAGGAAAAGGAGGACCCTTTTATAGCCGTCGCCGGAGGGTCTTCCGTCCGACCCCCCAGGCGCTCTGCTTGCTCGTCGAGGGTCGGAGGCGCCAGGACGAGGGCCATGGAAGCGTCCCGGCGCCTCGAGTTGCATCCTCCCACCCCCCTATATCCCCAATCCCAAACCCCGGCGCGTCCCTTCGCCCCTATCCCGTCAGCCAATTCGCTCCCTCCTCGATCCGACCCCGCTCTGGGCCGGAGGAGCACGAGAGGACAGGACCAGCCATCTGCATTATCTTCGCCATCCCCCCACTAGGGCCTCGTCCCGCTTTCCCGTGCTCCTGTGAGAGGGCTCCCAGACCCTCCACCATCGTGTCGGTTCGCGAGGCCCTCGTGCGGCGGCCGCGGGGGACGCATCCCGGTCTTGTCTGCGCCTGTTCTGCCCCGGTCCGCGTCTGTCCGTCGTCCTCGTCCCTCTCCGGGGCCTTTCCCTCGCGCGGCGTGCCGTCCCAGAGGGGGCTGGATGCTTGGGGGGGGGGGGAAGGGGAGAGGGGAGAGGGTGGACTTGGGCTGATGGCCGGAGACGGGCCATTGGACGTGCGAGAGAGTTGCGCGGTTACGGAAGTCTAAAAAAGTCCTCGAGTCCAATTACTTCTGCGACCTTTCTTCCCTTTTTTTACCCTCTTTTTCTCCTTCTCCAGGGCGTTTGCCTCCTTACTCACCTCGGGTGCTGTTTTTCTACTCGTGCCAATGGACGGAGGCGAGCGGTGCGGTGCGGCTTAGTTGATATGCTCCGTTCTGCGTGCAGGTCTGACATCAGGTATGGTTCTGTCTGGCCCTGCTTCCCTACGGCCCCCGCGGAGGAGTGCATCAGGGATTGAGAGGCATCCGAGGTGCGTTGGAACCTCATCAGAACGGCTGGAGAAGAGGAATGGGCACAGGCGCTGTAGATCGTGGCTGTTGGACATCTCTGCATGGGCACGAAGGAACAACCTTTTTGTTTTCAACCTTTCCAAGCGAGGCTTGTGGCGCCAGATACCTGGCGGCGCGGTATGGCGGATAGGGACTTGGCCGGACGCGGCCAGAGCTTTTGGACTTTCTCTCTGCTGTCCGCCTGCGCCTTGTGTCGCTGTTGTGCGCGTCGAACTCCAGCTTCAAGCAGCGAGGGAAAACGCCACGAACAGCCAAGGCTCGAGCGGCGACAAGCGCTCTAGACGCCGCCGCCAGGAGGTTTAGGCCGCGGCTGGCAGAAGATCATCGTCCTACGCAGGTCTCTGTCTGCTCTGCCCGATGCTGTGCCGCTGCAGGGCTGGCATTTGGGGATCGCGGCCTGAACAGGGAGCGCGAACGCTGCCTTAACAGCCTGGGCGATATGATCTGCGCAACAGACCGCGCGGAGGTTGTGCCTGCGTGATATTCAACTGGCCGGTTTGGGACTCGCGATGGAACTTTACTGCTATTACTCACTCCCACACGACATGGCAAGGCATGCCTTGGTTACCCTGGGTTGGGCATACCTCTCGAGTGACACTCGATTGATCGATTAACTACCTAACTACCTATCGACCATCCTGTCTGCAACATCTCCGCCTCATCATGCCCATCCAAAAAAAACGGGGTGAACGCAAAAGATGAAGAACCCGTGGAGACCAGATGAGATGGAAATCTCCGACGAGCCTTGAAGCATGATGCAGGACCAACTCCCACTGTTCCATATCAGCCTCTGCTTCACCTGTTGCTTTGCGACAGAGGATGCTTAGGACAGCCGTCCCCAGTCCAGAACTCCAGGCCAGGCAGACCGATCACTCCCAGCGAACCAGAGGCTTGTGTCTGCAGGAAAACGGGCCATCCTGGCCTGGCTTTTGGGGGTCTACCGTCTCTGTCCTGCACCGCTTCGCAGGACCCGCACAGGCTACTGCTCGACGTTATCCGAGCTGCACGGCTGATTTGACCAGACTCCGCCTGGGCCGATGCAGCCTTATTTCCTGCCTTCCGGCTGGCCCATGGAAGCGGGTTCACCGTTTACGCCCAATGGGCCCAGAAGACCGGGAGAGACATGGGGAAAAAGGGAGCAGCTGACAGTCGAGTGAAGGCGAGAGAGAGATAGAGAGAGCTCACTGAGTCGAGCCCAAAAGGCCAGCAGTTCGCGCATGGCGTCCCTGCCAGACCAGAGCACCACCCGCTGCCGTCTTACTCTCTCTCCACTCGCCCCAGCAACTTAATTGAAATTGCAACAAGGCAACGTCTACATGAACAGGGTATACCTCCTGTTCTCTGCCTTGTTTCTAGAAGACCTGATTGTGATCGATGGTGGGTTGTGCTTTGATCAGGGCTCCTCCCGTCGGCAGCGGGTCTCATTTTCCTCACCTCCCTCTCACTCTCTTTTCTTCACCGCCACAAGCCGAGCAAATCGATGCTGACAGACGCCGGTACTCTTTGCCCACGACTACTACCAGGCAAATCAGATAACCAGATGGGCTCCCTAAAGCTTAAACAGGAATGCATGATGTATGTCTACGACGATCGAAGTGGTGAAAAAAGTAAAGTTCCCAAGACATATGCAGAACGGATCGACCTGGCTATGAGACAATATCCCAAAAAAGGTCTCACCCACTCACTGGTAAGTTAGGTGCCTAGGTAAGTAGGTACCGTACGATCTGCATACGGGAATAACAGGAACACATACAGTACAGAGTTTTACTCGCAGTTCCGACTTTGCAGTTCTCTCTCCTGTATTGCATACTGTATGTACCCCGCAACTCTCATGACCCCCTTTCCCGCACGGGTATACGGAGTACATTCTAGAGATTTACTGTGTACAGTACTATCACTTCAACAGATAATTACAAAGACCCTAATTAATTAAATAATTAGTCTGATGAATCAACCACCCAGTCAGTAAAGACAAATAGAAATAACGACTCCAAACTTCCCAACCAAACCCACTGGAACCGCTCATTCTCACGCTCACACGCTCATGGGATCATCAGATCATCAGATCAAAGTGTCAATATGCACCATCATGCAATGCATCGCAGATCCCCTCCTCCACACTGCTACAACCTTTCCTTGCCTTGCCTTACCTGGAACGAGCTTTCACTGAGATGGGCTGAAAAGAACAGTCAGACGTCATGTGAGATGAGATGAGGTATGTGTGATTGCCGATCGAGACTTTGCAGTGTGCAGCGATCTACATAGCATACATTACATGTACGTACGTACTACTGCACTGTACTGTATAGGAGATTTGGATACGTCAGATGAATGTGTCAAGGGGTGGGAGGTGGGTTATCTTATCATCTACTCTACAAAGCTGAGCTGGTAGTGGTATAGAATAAATGGATGGATGGGTGGATAGATATAGTACTCACTCAGTCCGGTGCAGGATTATCTCAGGTTCTAAGTGGAGAGGGGTGCACGACCGACTCGATCGAATTCGAATCCTAAAGATAACAGAAAAGAAACAGCTTTTTGTTCACAATTGTATGTGTTTTATTTGTTTTACTTTTTTTCCCTATCTCGGGTATATGGTATATAATTCATTCATCATCCCTCTTTCTCCCCTCGTAAATAATAATGGTGATGATGATGAGACGATGATGAAATAATATACAGGCCACACAGAATGCATAATGTAGACGAAAGGAAATAGAGCAAAAGGGGTGGAAGGAACAGAACAGACTGTGTAAGGAGAGAAAAAGGGAAATGCGAGAGAGTGTTTATATGTGTAAGGACATCCCTTGTCCTGTCCTCTCCTCCACCCCCTGGTCTCCTCCTTTTCCATCCATCGGCGCTTTCAGACTCGATTTCCTTATCGTCGTTCGTCGTCGTGATTCCCCCTTCCAACAGACAGACATCCATATATAGAGGTATAATATAAATAGATAAATATGGTTGCCCATCCGTTCCCGTCCTCTCCCAAATTCTTCAGGACATGAGATGTGCGCCGTTTCATTCCATTCCATATGGCCTCGGAAAGGGAGAAAACCGAATCTAAGATGATGCCCTGTCACGCCATTACCCGCGCGATAACCAAAATGCTGATGATGTCATGTCATGTCATGCCAAATACAATGTTGACCCATGCGATACAGGACCAAAAAAAAACCAGTCTCGCGCCCGTGGGCACAATGATCCATAACCCCTGATTAAGACTGATAAGAAACATATCGAAAAAAAAAGGAAAAGAAAAAGAAACAGGTGACTAGTCTGAGGTGAATCATAACTCAGGACATGCCAATAGTCAAATATTGATTGGGAGAAGAGGAAGGAATCCTATGGTCAGGGGAGAATAAACATCGCCACAAGGTATATGAGTTCACATCAGGTGACATGGATGGAGCAGGTTATGAATGAAACATGATGCAGACGGACGGAGCATGGGGTATGAGTGGTACGAGGAAAGAAACACAAAGAACAACAAGAAAAAAACGTCGGCACCCCGCCAAAAGGCCGACCACAAGAAGCACGATACTCCGGACGCTGATGCAAAGAAAATGGTATAAAAGACAAAATGCTGAACGCGGCCGCGATGTGGAATCGAGCGCTCGTAAGAAACAGAAGAGCCGGGACGGAGAACCGTTAAAAGGCGCCTTTCCCTTCTTATTCCCTCTCTCGCCAGCCCACAGCCCGGCCCAGAAGAATTAGTTGCGACAGTCCCCGTCCGCTCCAGCATGAAAGTAGGTTAAAAAAAAGGCAGTGCCCCATTCGAGGTAGGGAGTCGGCCGGGTCACGCGGGTCAATCGGAGAGCCAAACTAGAAAAAAATTAATTCAATGGCTCAGGTCCCACGTTGATTATTATTATCATCCTTACGCCTACGGTCTCGGAGTAAGACTTGAGGCGTGCTGGGGTCCAGCAGACCCATCATCATCTTCCCGAGTTCGTTGTGCTTGATAGGCTTCGTGACATAATCATTGAAGCCAGCCCGTGCAGCGTCATCGATCTGATCCGTCATGGCGTTGGCGGAGAGAGCCATGATCGGGATCTGAGGGAAATGGTTCTTCTGCTCCCATGCACGGATCTCACGACAGGTATCATACCCATTTTTGACAGGCATTTGAATATCGCACTGTAGTTCGAATTGTCAGTTTTCGAGTGAACGTCGCTGACGACAACAGGGGGGAAAAACGTACTATTATCAGAGAGTAGTAACCCGGTTCTTTGGAGAAGACCAACTCAGTACATTCTTGACCATTACCGGCAGTCTCAGAGACCACTTTGATCTTGTCAAGATATTTCAACATCACCTGCGATCCATATGTTAGCTCAGTTTTCGACACTAAAAAGAGCCAAGTCGTGTCGAACATACCATGCGGTTAGTCTCATCATCCTCGACGAGCAGTATCCTGTAGCCTTTATTCCCGATAACCTCCTTAACGATCTTGGACATCGTTTTGAAATTGTTATTAACCTCTCTTGCCATGTCCTGGTTGCGATCCTTGCTCAAATCGCGTCGGTTGTCAGGGTCAAAGATGTTTGAGAATGCAGATGGCTTCACCGGCTTAGGCACAGTGTGCACCTTCCTACCCGCGGCTACCAACTCCTCGATCTTCGAGTTGATCTGTCGCTTCTGATAAAGGTCCGAGATGATGACGAGGGTGGGGATGACCTCGGCGTCGGAATAGAGAATATGCTGCATGACCTCCAGAACATCATCTACGGCTTGCAGGCTGAGGACCAGGTGCGTCAGGGTAGGACAATCACCGAAGTTGATCAGGTCTTTCCAATCCTCGACATCGGGAAGCGAAGTGACCGTGGAGGGCACCTCGTGTGGTATCACCTGCTCGATATGTTGCCTGATGGCTTCGCGAGCGTTATCAAGCGGGCACAGGATAAGGACGGAGTACCCGGATGGCTGTGGTGAATCCGACGTGACGTCAATTGTCGCCTTTTTGGTCAGCGCTTGAGCTTCTGTCCAAATTATCGACGGGATAGAGGGACATACGGTGTCGCCACTTGCTGATGTTACTGAGCTCGATCTCTCCTGAACTCCAGAGTCTGACAGACTAATGGATCCTCTCGAAGGGTCAAGTTTTAAGGCCTGGTCGTGAGTTTGAAGTTCGGGGGTTGGGAGAGCGGAGGACACTGAAGAGTGTTCAGAGCGGTAATTCGAAGTGGAACGGCCTGAAGGGTCCGAGCTGCTCGACGACTGAATCACTGGAGAGTCATGACCGGGAGAGATGTCGTTGATCGCCGATATCTTTGAATCAGTCGAGTCCTTCGACACGAGAGGCAGTCTCTGCTTGGGGCTGGAGCTTGATACGGTCGTAGGTGCTTCAGAGAGGCTTGAGGATTGACGTGTGAGTGGAGGCTCCTCTGGAGTCGGAGGCGGCGGAGCATCCACTCTAACGTAGAAGGAGAACTTCGCTCCTTGACCCTCCCTGCTGCTAGGGGTCAATTTGCCGCCGTGCATTTCGACGAGCTGTTTCGATAAAAACAGCCCCAGTCCGCTGCCGGCATGCTGCTGCGAACCACTTCCACCGATTTGGCTAAACCTCTGCATCAGACGCTCGGTGTCAGCAGCACTGAAGCCCTTGCCGGTATCGACAACTTCGAAATACAACAGAATCTCGGTTGGTTTGAGGGAGACGGAAGGGTCGTGATGGATCGAACATCGCGTGTAGATCTCGCCCCGCGACGTAAACTTAACCGCGTTGCCCATTAGGTTAATCAGTACCTGTCTGATCCTGAACCTGTCTCCAATGACCATGGAGGGAACGTCCACGTCCATGAGATAGTTGATTTCGAGACCCTTATCGATGGCCCTCGACGCAATTGTGTCGATCACATCCTCGACGACCGACCGGACGTGGAACCAAGCGTTCACTAGGCTCATCTTCCCTGCCTCGACTCTGGACACATCCAGAATGTTGTCAACCAGTTCACGCAGATTGGTTGAGCTATTCTGAATGGTGTCGAGCATTCGCCTCTGGTCGTTGTCGAGCGGAGTGTCAAGGATAAACGGAATGGTACCGAGTATCCCATTCAGCGGTGTTCTAATCTCATGGGACATATTGCTGAAGAACTTGGTCTTCGATTCCATCTCTTTGTTCAGCTGATGCATTGCCTTGTTCAACTCGCGCTCCAAAAGCTTCCGGTCATTGATGTCAGTGCATGTCCCATACCAGGAAGCTTCTCCGTTTCCAAAACTGCTGGTTTCGACCTTGACTAGTCGAACTAGATGCCACCGGAAATCACCTCCCCTGGATCGAAGGCGGACCTCTGTCGAGTAGAAAACACGCCCGTTCTCATCCTGCTGCACCGCGACGACTCCTCGTCTCACGAGATCTTCAAGTGCTGGGGTTACGCCGCGGGAAAAGTGCTGCCCCGAGACATTCGCTTTTCCATGGCTGACGCCATTCTTCTCAGAAGGTGTGACAGAATCTGTCGCATTAGTCTGTGGCACCCCGTCAGGGTTAAGCAGAAAGCCGCATTTCTCGAGATCATCCTCGTGGATGTGCTTTGTGAAACCGAGGTTCATCGCGTCTTCGATCTTTTGCCCAGTGTACAAATGCCATTGTTCATTTGCTGAGATGAGACCACGATGTTCGGCCGCCTCGAACACCACCTGTGGTATCGAATTCGCTAGGGCTCGATATTTCGCGTCAGTCGCAAACATCTCCCTCTCTTGTGCAGCCTTCATCTCAGCTATATGCTGTTCGTGAATATCAAGGAATGATCCGATCCAATAGAGGAGCTCGCCAGTTCCGGAGATCAAAGGATTCGCCCGGAAAATGAACCAACGGTACGCGGTCTCGTCATTGAACCGTTTGACTCGAACCCTTTCAGTGAACTGCGAACCGGTTCGCAAGGCTTTGGCCCATTCTTTGGAGATGTGATCACGCTCACTGGGGTGAATATTCTGCCAGGGATCTCTCACTCGTTGCTCCTGCGGCTGGCTTCTCCGGTACGCATCAAATTTCGCATTGGTCCAGATAACTTCGCCCGACTGGGGTTTGGCGAGGAACAGATGTAGAGGCACCGAGTTCAGCATCAATTGAGCAATCGTGTCCGGGAATGGCCGCGGGAGCTCACGGTGGAGCTGAGCCATGATATTCGCTGACGTATTGCGAGAAGATGCCTGTGTCGGTAAGGGTGCAGGCGCAGGCCTTCCTTCCTGGCTAGAGGAAGTCGCAGCGAGACCCGGATCGTGAGCAGTGGTTTCATCGTCGCCCACTGTTTTCCCCTGAGCTTTTCCTGGGGATGTGGGTATCGATGCTGAGAGCATGTTTTGCTTACTCTTCGGTAGCCAGGCTCGGTTCTGAGCCGCGGAGCCATTTGAATTCCTGGATTGTTCTAAATTGAAATAGCTGTCCAAGGCCTCGCTGCTGTGTCTGAAACCCAAGCCAGAAGAGCGGCCAGATTCGTCAGGGAAGTTTGTGAGATCGAAGCCAGGTGTACCGGACAGCGATAGGGCAGGGGCGAACTTCATCGTGCCTGAGCCGTCATCGGGGCAAGAGAGGCTTGCACGGGCGGATAGGGAGCCTTCGTCAGTTATAGCGTAATTCACATGCCCACTGAGTCCAGCGACCAGCTCCAGCTCACTGCTCGCGTCGGAGAACGTTCCACCTAGGCCGAGGAGATGTCCATAGCGCGGATTTTGGGCGCCCTGGGCGATTTGTTTCTCCAGCTGGCTATACTGCTGGGCCAAACAGAAAGAGTTGGTGAGGTGCGGTGTCAGGTACGTGAGGGACTGCCTCAGATTAGAGGGGAATGGTACTATGGGCGACAAAAACGATATGATCGCAACGGGAAATCTCAATGTCTTCGAAGATGCTTGCTTGGATGACGTAGCGTGCAAGAGTGGGATATGGACCACTGATTTTGCCCTGTCGATGCCAATGGCCTCTAGAGGTTGAGCTTTGGAATAGTCATGGGCGGGAGGATTCTTCGCAAAAGCCTCCTCGTCGACTCTGTGGTTCATGAAGAACGGGTTCTGCTCAGGATGCGACCTGGGTGCTGGAGAGGGAGCCGGGGAATGTGACCACGGGGATGGAGGGGTCTGCTCGTATTCTTCATAGAGCTCAGGCTTGACATGGATGTCATCGCTTGCTATTATCAAAGAGGCACGATGACGGGTATCTTTTGCGGAATGCATAATAGAAACATGCGGATTTAGGTTCGAAGTTGAACTGGAACGTGCGGAGCGTGTTGGCGTCTTCACGGTCTCTCTTGGGGGTTCAGAGACCGGGGTTGTTTGGACCTGGTCGTCAGAGGCCTGCGACGCAGTGGCCTCATATGGCTGGGATGTCGTCCAGTCGTAGGCATATTCTCGTGTTATCACCGCCGGTTTGGTGCGTCCAAACAGCTTGACAACGCCCGTCCGTTTGATAAGCGGATCCGCTTCAACCTCCAAAGCCCTAGGAACAGGGAAGACTGCCAGTGGGGAGTTACGACGAGGAGCACTTGAAAGGCCAGCAGCTTGCTTCGAGGAGCCGTTGATTTTCCGACTGTCCGGGGCCACGCCTGACGCAGGTTCGGCCTCTGCGACGGCAGGCTTCTCGTCAGAAGGTTTGTCGTGTTTCTCCTCGCGTCCCAATATGCTCTTCGCTCTTGAATGTAGTTGCGGGCGGTCGAGTCCATGCAACACGGAGTGCCTGCCATCTTTCCCAAAGCCTGCAAATGAATGGCGTGACATAAGAGGGGGTCGCTTGGCAGGTGATATAGGGCTGCTGACTCTCTTTATCTTCGGTGAAGAATCAATAACGTCATCCTTCCTCTTATCGAGACTGCCATCCTCTTTCGGCGCAACTTTTCCCGGCTGGCACGCTTCGCTGACAGCGGCGGCGGCGGCATCATTACCACCACCACCATCATCATCAGGCTCGTTGCTGAAGTTAACGTTGAAGGTCGCCTTCTGGCCCCAGGGTACATTCTCAAGATCCGTCAAGTCACCAGGCACCGCAAGCGTTGCTCTTTCCGCACCGTAGTGCGTCTGCAAGATGTGGACGACGTTGGCCCACCATGCATCAAGACCCGGATCTGCATTCAATCTCAAGGTGAGATCATACAGATTGGGACTTGGATACGTTGGATCTTCGGGCACCGTTGTTGCTCCTGGCGGTAGGAATATGTTTTGGGGAGCCGTGGAGGTTGTCGACGGGTGTCTCGTCTGAGTCGATATGGAGGGCCTGACCGGCCGGGACTTGATCTTGTCAGTTGGGAAGGTCAGCTTGAAGGGCTCTTGGGAATGTACGGGAGGATCCAGGGCTGTTTGGGGCGACATCGTCGGGAAGGGATACGAGGGCGTTTGTGCGACATTCTGATCAGGTGTCTGTCCAGGAGCACTGGCTGTGACGGTGTTGCTGGAGCCAATTGAGTCCGCATACGATGCCGACGGCACGGATCCCGCCGATGCTGGTGGCCCTGGAGGGGAAGAAGGGGTCGACACGCGACTCTTCCACACAGACAGCCTGGGCGACTCTGTAACTGCGTGGAGGGGAAGACACTCTTGGCCAGAAGAGGAGAGTTTTAGTTGCTGCTGCTGCGTCTGCTGATGTACAAGCTTCTCCTCCATCCGCCTCCGCAATTCATCCAGGGTCCGCGAATTGCTCTCCTGATTTTCCTGCAAACCCTGCCCTATATCAGTGTCTCCATTCCCGGTCAACGGCGCTGTGGCAGGCGTGTCCCGGTGGTGGTCATCGTCATGGTTGGCGGCGGTACTCGCGTTCACGTCGTGCCGATCACCACCGACGGCCGCATCGTCCTGGGCCGCAACAACATGGCCATCGGGAGTGCACGCGGCAGGACTGGCAAGGTCCGGTCGGGACGAGCGACGATGGTGAGAATGGGACGTGGCCACAGGCGAAGGTGCCTTGGCCGGCGATGGAAGCGGAGGAGTCTGCATGCTGTGGACGTCCCCTAACGCTTCTCCCCTCCACCGCCGGTCGGAAAATTAGTTCTCGTCGGTGAGTCCAAGTCCACAGGAGTAGACTGACGCGTGCATCTCTCGGGCGGGACAGCAGTCGAAAAGAGGGACGTGAGAGAGCAGCTGCAGAAGAAGTGAGTGAAGGGGGGGATGGCGAAGTCGAGGGGGATGGGCAAGGTGCGATGGGGATGGTGATGGCGATAGCGATGTCGAGGTGAGGGATCGACTTTGATGCGCTGGAGCAGGCTCTGCTTCGGGCCAGCGAGAGCGACGGTTGTGGTGAGAGAGAAATGGTGTCCCTGGGGTCCAACCTATGACGTAGGCGAGACTGGGGAGCGGCTCACGACCCCTGTGGGCGCAGGACGGGTAGCCTCGCACAGAGACTCGGGAGAAAATCCGCAGGACAGAGGGGGGGCTGGGGGGGGGGAGGGGGGGGTTTCGAAGGAGTTCGTTAGGTCAGAAAAGGAATGGGAGAGGAAAAGATGGACCAGGAGAGTGTGTGTGGGATGCAAGTCTCTGCACGGCTGAAGTGGGCTGGTTCTTTTTTTATTTTTTTCTCTTTGGTTGGAGGTTGGGAGGTTGGGGGAGAAAAGAGAGAAAGAGTGAGAGAAAGAGTAGGGAAGAGGGTAGGTTAGAGGTAAGAGATGCAAATCAAAACAGTATGTTGTGTGTGGTCTGCGATACACTTTGGCCTTCTACGTGAACAGAGGGCTGTGGCTATCTACGAAAGCTGACTCCTAACTGATGGGATTATCACAATGTCTGCTGCTGGAACAGATCCTTCTCCTCTCTCTTCTCCCCACGAGCACTGAGCCAGTCGCCTTTGGGCCGCCGGCCGTGTTACCTAGGTACTCCCCTAGTCGTCCTTGGTTGCGCCCAGTGGAGTTTTCTCGGGTTCCTCTCCCAATCTGCAGCATCGTCGCTCGTCATGTCCACGCGCAACGTGAGAGAGATCCCTTCCCTTTCAACCTGCTGCGGATATTCTCCCCGGCCAGTCGACGACGACGACGACGCATACCAGCGCAGCGTTCCGGGACCCCGTCGCCGCCTGTGAGAGCGCTCTCACCGCGTCTGCCGGGGCGCTGGCCTTTAACTGGCACCGCTCCCCTCCTCCCCCCCCCCTCTGCCGCTCGGTGCCTTTGCGGCCCGTGGCATCACTAAACGGCCCCCCGGCCCAGCTGCGATCGTACCCTGGACGCTCTAACTGCTGCACCAAGACGTCAATGGCGCCCTTGCCGCTGGTCGTAGTGTGGCGCTCTCCCCGACTCCAGAGACTCGGGTACAGATGCTGCGCGAGATCTCTGTGGAAATTTCGGCATTCCAGAAAATGCCCCTTCCTGTGGTTTGCGATCCTGCCATCATCATCACCTACCCAGATAGGTATGGAGGTATCCAGGTTTTTTTTTATCTATTTTTATTTATTTTTGGTTTTCTTTGTTCGCATGTCGCTTGTCGAACGGCCGTCTCTGACCGTATCGATCTTAGTTAACTAAGGGCCAACCTACCCTGCTAGCAGCTCATCACCACGCAGGCTGACGGAAGTCTCTTAAAGTAGGCGAGCGCAGAGAACATCTACTATGACCCTTAGACGCCAGCCCTGTCGCAGGAATGTGGGGGGTGGCAGCTCTTTCGCCCGCACTATGGAGAGGGCTTGTCAAACGGGTACTTCCCACACACTCTCCCTTTTCGCAAACCACCCTTTCCCGAGCCGAAGGCTGCGCGAAGTGCAGGTGACAGACAGAACTTGGAAAAAAAATATAAAAAAAAATAATAAAAATAAAACGTACAACGTACAGTAGTGTCCCTCGTACACTAGTCCGGTGTGATGCATATCGCATACCGCCTGTTCACCCTTGATTTCTCTCCCTTATGCAGAGTCCTTTCATCACCTGTGCGATCTAAAGCGGTCGTGGTGCCACTATTCCGGTCCACCAATGTATGACTGACTGCCTGAGGCAGACAGATCGTCCCATTCTCCGACACCGCTTCTTGGTAGGACGGAGACTCGGATAATAATACCCTCGAGTTCTTGATCATGCCACGAAATACAAGGTACAAGAAATCCGCCATAGATGTGGGCAATCTATAGGGATTCATGAGATCAGACCAATGGGACAATGATCTTGTGTGCAGCCAAGATTCAACTCTGCTTTTCCGCGCTCGACCATCCTGTTCAGAAATATATATCTTAAGATGCTGCTACCAACCGCCACCACAATGGCTGATAAAGTGTGGCAACAGCTTCGAACAGGGACATACAAAGGCTTCAGAACTAAACACCAATTACAAAAGGAGATCTACGCTTCCCGTTTCTATCGCCTATCTTCTCCGATGTTCCTTCAGAGTTTCCTCCTTGAGACCGTTTAATTAATGCGCGAGACTTACAGCTAGGTGCTTTAATATGACGCAAACTCACAGATCACACAACCCGTGACCCGGCATGGATTAACATCGAGATGTTCTGCACCCAACCGCTGCAAAGCGATGCCAATTGTTACAGGGGCGAAAAGAAGAGTACGATCTGCTGAGGTCATCTGCCGTGTATGCGAACAAACCCATCAGCAGATCCGGTGCAGGTATGCGAGCAATGCCAGCTGTCGAAAGGGGGGGGGGGGAGGAAAGATCATGGAGTCGCCAAAGGACCATAAAACTCACGACATTCCCATCTTTATCGATACTGACCGGAACCCTAGTGCCGACATGAGGCAGTTATGGGCATGAAATCGACGTCAACCGTCCCACCAAGCTGGTATGGACCAAGAATGGACGAACTATTTCTTTGTTTGCCCGGGAGTCAAGCATTCACTGATCAGAATTAGGCGCTTGGCAGCTGGACTGTCCATCTCCACCTTGCCAGAAGGGCATCGACGGGGGGAATGCCAAGTATAGTATGTGTCACCTTACAAATGCTGATTACTCTCTACGAGAAACGGACAGAGTGACTCTCAAAGTCCAACCAGGGTGTTCATATCTCGCGCTGGCATGAGCAATAACTGTTTTACCTACCTCACAGGGACCCAGAGACCATTAGAATGTGGATCAACTACTTCCATCCAGTAGATAACACGTCGTCGGATAATGCCATTGAGCGGTGTCAACTGGTCGATCCTCGACATTCTATACAAGGCTGAGCGGACACAGTCCACTCAGGTCTCAGGAACAGGAAGCCCGACAGCCACGCGGGCGGCGGGTCCGTCACGGGAAACCGCACCGACAGCATGCGGATATGTGGCTGAGATCTCACTTTACAGAGGATTAGAGTAAGACGGATCTGATCTATCAACAGTCGACCCTGGAAAAGGGGATCAGCCAGCCGTTTTCAGCAAGGTGGAGGAGCGCGCTTCTCTTCACGGACGCGTTGCCGTTCCACTGGCGGTGAATCCCTGCCTTCAATGATGAAATCGCCGAAGATAGCGTTATCGTCGCATTTGGAATCTTTTTTTTTCTCCGGGAGTGGAGGCCAGATATTCTTCAGCCCTGGATCCTGCGTAGTGCGAATGAGACCATTGCTGATCTACGGAGTAGACTACGGAACGACCAAGACGGTGGGAGGAGTCTCCTCTGGCTGATTGCGTTGCCTGAAACAGGAACCTGTCTGCAAAAAATAAGGCATACAGAGTACTGTAAGACCCAGCAGGACGCGGTGCAGCTGGCCTGCGGCTTCGACCAAGCGACGAGTGAGAGGAGTAGGTGACGTACCGTATGTGAAATGTGCATTTTCATATCAACCCGTCCAACGCTTATACAGAACAAAGTAGATACATGTTATGACCCCTTCGATGCTCCGTAAGTTATGCGGCGAGCAGCGCTGACTAAGCGCACTGCCAAGCCCCCCTTCCGGTCCCGGTCCGGCCCATACCCAGAGCGGTGTGGGTGCCTGGTGCATCAGGCCCCAAGGCCGTCAGGCGCTCAGGCACCCAGGCTCGCAGTCAGCAGGCCGACAAGATCTTGTCACGGAAACCTTCGAGAGCCCAGAACGTCGAAACTCCCAAGACGCCCTCCCACATGCGTCGAATTCTCTCCCTGTTGCTCACGCGCTATCTGCAAATCCTTCAGCCCTCCAATCCTTTACCTCTAGGCTGTTCCGACCTCCAGATACGCGCCATTTCTCCGTTGAGCTGATAGCTGCTTTCCTTTCTCTCGAGCGATACTCCCTCCACTGACCCACCCCCCTCCGCCGGGCGCAATTCCTCGACAGTCTTCTGCGGCATGATCTGATCATCTTTCGATCGTTTTACACCCCGTCCCGCACGGCCCGCGCCCCTGTCAGATCTGCTCTCTCGCTCTCGACGGGTCCCCCGATGACCATGCATTGAGTTCTCGGTCGAGATTCCTCCAGGCTGTTTTGAAATGGAGGAAAACCACATCCTTGGCGAGGACCTGCCGCTGCCGCCAGCACGACTGTTCGAACGACTGGCCCAGCTGCCTGGCTACACTTGGGACCAGACGATCGAACCTTTCCACTCAACCTACGATAGCTGGCACGTCTTTGGCATCCGGCATTCGGCAGAATCAGACGTCTCGACCCCCGCCGCGACATCCTCCGGACCGTCCAGCTCGGCTCGCAATTCTCCCAGGATCGACTCCAGGCCCGCCTTTCGCCATCACTGGCGAAGCAGCCTGAGCGAGTCCAGCAGCGAGCTTTCCCTGTCCCGTATCGAGCATGAGCCGACATGGATCCCGGTGGTGGCCCGCGTCTCGACCCACGTGGTGAGGCTGGAACGCGAGTTCCATATGATGAGGTCCATCGTCCAGATCTCCGACCCGGACTGCAATCACACCATACGACCGATCGATCTGTTGCGACTGCCACCGGATCCGGAGGACTCGGGTCCCATCCTCGTTTCGATATTTGAATCGCCTGGCCAGGATTACCTGAAGGAGCTTGTGACGTTCGGCCCCGCGTGGTTTGGAATCGGGCACAAAGGCGACAGTAATGATTCGACTCCTGGGGAGCAGGTCTCCCTTCCGCTTTTTCTCGATTTCGCGATTGGGGCGTGTGACTGTTTGGAATTATTGCATTATGGCCTGAAGACGGTTCATGGAGAGATTCGTGGAGATGCTTTCCATTTCAACCGGGACACCGGCGAAGTGAAACTGATAAACTCCGGCAACGGTGCCAGAGCCTTTGATAATGCGCTCAGTGAGGGTTGGTCGGCACTGTCGCGCGAGCTGGGAGTGAAGAACAAGCTGCAGTTCATTGCACCAGAACAGACGGGAAGGATGCCCACGGAACCGGACAGTCGAACGGATATATACGCGCTAGGAGTGCTTCTTTGGACGATGCTGGTCGGAAAGCCAGCCTTTAATGGGAGTGATCCGGTTGAGGTGGTGCAGAATGTGCTGGGCAGGAAGCTCCCCCCCGTGTCCGCCAAGCGAATGGATATTCCGGATGCAGTTTCTGCCGTGATTCAGAAGATGACTCAGAAGGCGGTCAATGAACGGTACCATACGATCTCCTCCGTGAAGAGGGACTTGGAGCAGATTTCCAAACTCCTTGGCGATGGGGACAGTGAAGCCTTGAGGGATTTCCAGGTTGCACAGCGTGACGTGCCGTCGTTCTTCACTCTTCCGGCCGGCATGTTTGGCAGGAAAGAGGAACATGACAAGATCGTTGGCGTGGTAGAGAAAGTCCATAAGCGCCAACAGTCGGCGTACGCGAAGGCCGTCGCTCAAGGCAACCCGCACGGGCTCTATGCCATGTCCAATTCCTCTATGTCTGAGGTCCGTGAGGGCCGTGTTGACAGCTTTGAGATTGGTGAGGGGTCGAGTGACTCCGGCTCATTCAATATCGCAACTTCCAGGAGTAATTCTAATGTTGGCCCTTATCTTCTCGGACACGTCTCCACGCATGATTCTGTTCATAGCACCGAGTCCTCCATCTCGACGCAGAAGCCAGGCCAAGTAGCCAATAGGGTCAAGAGCCCTGCTGATTCACGTGCATCCTGGGAGAACGCTGATCGAGATAGCCACCTTTCGACGAGTGCTAGCACCCAGAGCCACGGGGACTCGCTGAATTCGCTGAACAGAACCAAGGCCGGACACAAGTTCCGCCGCGGCGGACGTTGCGAAGTCATTACTGTTTGTGGTGCTGCCGGAATAGGGAAATCGGACCTTATACAACGTGTGCATCCCGCAGTTCGCAGATTTGGCTATGTTGCGATTGCTAGACTCGATCGGGCGCGGAGGATCCCCTTCGAACCGTTTACGAGGGCACTAGCAAGCCTCCTCCGGCAAATCTTCTCTGAGCGTGATGTGACATCGGACTATCACAATTGTATTCGGTCAGCTCTGCGTCCCGTCTGGTCAACGCTTCATAAGGTTCTGGAACTTCCCGAGCAGCTTATATATTATCCGGGAAACAAGGACAAGTCGCTATCGCCCAAGCTGAGCGTGGCCCAGCACATCCTGAAGGATGGCCCCAAAGGGGAATCCACAAAACGGGCGGGCCTTCCTGTCCTGGGTCAGGGCCAGAGTTCAGTGGATTTCTTCCTCTCTAATGCTGCATCCAGGAACATGCGCTTAATGGAAACGTTTCTAGAGATTTTGAAAACATTGTCTCACTATAAGTTGATCTGCGTGTGTCTCGATGATCTTCAGTACGCTGATGATGAGAGTTTGGAGTTAATTCTGAATATTATCAAAGCCAAAGTTCCATGCGTGCTGATACTTACCAGCCGAAAGGAGGAACTTAAAATGCCGGATATCAAAGCTCTCTTCGAAACAGAAAACCAAAATGTGACAAAGATCGTTCTGAACCCGCTTGGCGAGGATGAAATTGTCAACTACGTTGCGGCTACAATGCACCAAGACCCAAATGCGGGGTTAATGCCCTTGGCAGCTGTCATCCAGGAGAAGAGTCGTGGGAACCCGTTCTACATTCGGATGATGCTCGAAACCTGTTATCGCAAGAATTGTATCTGGTATTCCTGGAGAGACTCGAGTTGGGAGTTCGATCTAGATCGGATCTTTACCGAGTTTGTGGCTCCAAACTATGGAGAAGGGCTCGGAACTGATTTCATCGCGAAGCGCTTGCAGGAGATTCCCTCGGCCGCTCGCTCGATCCTGGTCTGGGCTGCAGTGTTAGGTAGCCCTTTTTCATTCTCCTTGGTTCAGAGACTCGTTAGCGGTGAATTCTTATACTATAGTGAAGAGGACAATGTGGAAGATATAACATGCCCAAGAACAGCCGAGCTCTTGGAGCAGTCAGAGCCTGACCTGGTTGTTGGCCTCCAGTATCTGGTCCAGGCGTACATCATTCTTCCGGGCGAGACAGATGACCAATTTAGGTTTGCGCCCTGATACTTGTTTCCGGAGTCTAACCATCTATCTACTAACGCGTTTTGTTTCAGGTTTGCCCATGATCGATTCGCCCAGGCCGTGGCCTCCATGAAAGAAAGTCATAACGTGGAGAAGATGCATTTCATTATTGCCCAGGCTATGATGAAATACTCACATGATCCCAAGAGCCTCTATGCGAAAGCGCGCCATATATGCCTTGCCTCGCGCCTCATCAAGCAGCGTGTCGTTCACAGAAGCAAGTACAGAAAGTTGCTATACCGCGCTGCTCAAACTGCTGCCCAGTCGGGAGCACGGCCGACTGCCCTCTGGTACTTTCGCCATTGCCTAGGGCTTTTGCAAGAAAACTGCTGGGATGACAGTGGTACCGATGTCTGCTACGACGAAACCAGACAGCTACACGTCGCGACTGCGGAAATACTCTGGTCTCAGGGTCACAGTGGGGAGGCTTTAGATTTGCTCGAAGAGGTCTTTGATCACGCCCAGAACGCAGTATGCAAGTCAAGGGCCTGGATTTTGAAGAGCAAAATATACGCTCAGGCTGGCAACCATTTTGGTGCGATGAATTCCCTTCTCACGGGCTTAGAGGAGCTCGGTGTATACCTCAGGGCGCCGAGTTCCTACGAGGAGTGTGATGCTGCGTACGACAAGCTTAGGGCGTACCTCAAAACGGCCGACTTTGACGAAATCGTCCAGAGGCCTGTCAGTGAAGATCCAAACGTGATGGCTATTGGGACTGTCATGGCGGAGGCAATGGCAGTGACCTACTGGGATGACGCGTTGACCTTTTTGCGAATGGCAATCGAGATGGTAAACCTTCATCTCTTCAGAGGCGGCTTTACACAGATTACAATTGGCTGTTCGCACCTCGCGATGATCTCATTCAGCCGTTTCAAAGACCTGGAGCTTGGAGCCAGGTTGAGCGACCTCGCGTTATCTCTGCTTGAGCGCTATTCAGACACGTGGACGCAGAGCAGAGGCTACACTGTTAACAACCTTTACGTCAGTCATTTACGGGTCCCGATCCGGAACGTCCTCCCTGCTTTGGAAACTTCACTGGAAGCTTCGTTTTCGATCGGCGACCCGTTCATGACGCTAATAAGTCTCTCTTCCATGGCGATGGCTCGGCTATACCTGGGCCAGGATATGGCAGAGTTAGAAGCATTCTGCAGTGAGAGTCCTGAGGACATCTCTGATTGGATGGACGATACACGAGGAGGTGCCTGTCTTCTTGCGGTGAGGTAAGAGCTTTGCCTTCTACGCTTGCAAAATTATCTCCTGGCGCTGCTCACATTTCGGTACAGACAAGTTGCGCGAGCTCTCCAGGGCAAAACCTCATGCCGATCCGCCGAGTATGTCATGTCGGATGACCATCACAAGACTTCTGACTATATGGCGTTTCTAAATCTGCACGCTACGAACGCAGATCGACCCCGTGATCTCTACTGGGGTCTTGCCATGATACCTCTTTACCTCTTTGGTCATCACGAGAAAGCCATCGAGGTGGGGACCAAATTGATGGAAACGATTGATAGGTTATGGTCCGTGCGAGTCTCGCATGTCGCGTACTTTTACCTGTCATTGTCCATTCTTACCGTACACCTTGAATACCCCGGTCGAGAAGGTCTTGATGCGAATCTTGAAGCTGTTCTAAAGTACAAGACCGAGATCGATTTCGCACGGAGTGCCTGCGATGCGAACTATGGCATGTGGTCGATGATATTGGAAGCGCTGCTTTGCGAGGTTCGACAGGATTTCACCGCTGCCATTCAGACTTTTGAGGTAAGAAATGGGTGTAAAGGGGCTACAGAAGATCTAGAGCTAAGCTATATCAGGCTGCGATCGACCATTGCCAAGTATATGGGTGGCCATTAGAGGAGGCTCTTGCTCTCGAGCTAGAGGGTGAGTAGTTCTGGCGCTCTCTCTGCTCACCTCCAGTCACTGACCCCAGGGAACAGGTGACTTCCTAGTTCGGCGCGGCGCAAAAAGAGCTGCCCGTTCTCTTATGAAAGAGGCTATCGCGGCATGGATGGCCATTGGCGCCACTGGAAAGGCGGAGCAGCTTTCTGAGAAGCACGAATGGCTATTGAAGACGGCGACTACGTCTAGAACCAGTGATGCTGGATGCCAGACTGTGGACTCGCTTCTCGGAATTAACCGTAGCACTGAACCGGAGGTCCAGTCGCACATTGAAGACGAAAGAAAACAGCATTGGATAGAGCAACAGAATGGAGTTACCACGGGTGAAAGGTCGCTAGATATCTCTGGTGTCGGACTAGGTAAGCCCTTTTTCCAGATGCACTTGGTCCAATCTCCGCTGACGCCCTGGATAGATATTATCGACTTATCCAGCATACTAGAGTTCAGCCAGGTCATGTCATCTGAACTTCAAATTGACAAGCTCCTGACCAAGATGATCGAGATCATCCTGGAATCGTGCAACGGGTCAGATTTTGCAGTTATTGCAACAGATTTCGAGGACGTTGGTTTTGCGGTTGCAGCCGTAGGCGATTTGGAGAAAGGACAAAAGGCGTTCCTCGATGGGCTTCCATTCTCCGAGATCGAGGATAAGATGGCCCAGCAAATCTCTCACTATACCCTGCGTACTCGGGAGGAGGTCCTCGTTCATAACGTACTTGAAGACGAGCGATTCTCCAACGTTAGTGAGGCGTACCTAGCACGATATCCCCTTGGGAGATCTGTGATCGCTCTGCCAATAGTCCAAGCGGGAGCCCTTCTCGGAGTGATTCATATTGAAGGAAAGCCTAATTCCTTTACGCAACGCAATGTCGTCGTCCTTCATCTGCTCTGCAATCAGGTCGGCATTTCCCTTGCGAACGCGCTGTTGTTCCGCAGGGCGCGTAAAGTTAGGTGAGTAGTCTGTCTAAGTCTTCATATTCCACAACGACTACTGATCATTTTAGTGCCACCAATGCTGCGATGGTTGAGACTCAGAAGCGCGCTCTTGCTCAGGCTCGCGACGCTGAGCAGAAAGCCAAAGAAGCGGAGGCGGAGGCCAACCACAACGTTAAGCTCAAGGAAGATGCAGCCAAGGCGAAATCCATCTTCCTTGCCAACGTGTCCCACGACTTGCGTACTCCGATGAACGGGGTCATTGGGCTCTCTGAGTTGCTCAAGGGAACTAGGCTGGACAAGGAACAGGATGGCTATGTCGAGTCCATCCGTGTGTGCGCCGACACATTGCTCACGCTTATCAATGATATCTTGGATTTCTCAAAGCTTGAGGCAGGAAAGATGAAGATCTCCACCGTTCCTCTAAATCTCCGAGAGACCATCACAGAAGTCGTCCGTGCGCTTCGATATACGCACCGGGAACGAGGTCTCGAGACGATAGAGGATCTGGACAAAGTCCCTGATGACCTGCTGGTACTTGGAGATCCTGTTCGCCTGCATCAGATTTTTATGAACCTTCTCAGTAACAGCTACAAGTTCACACCCAAAGGATCGGTCACGGTGAGAGCTAAGGTAACTCGCGAAGGCAAGGGCCGTGTTCGCCTGGAGTGCTCTGTTTCCGATACCGGAATTGGCATCCCCGAGGAGCAGAAGTCTCGACTCTTCCGACCCTTTTCGCAGGCGGATAGTTCCACCGCAAGATCGTACGGCGGCAGCGGACTCGGCCTGAGCATATGCAAGGCCATCATTGAGGACGTCCTTGGCGGGGCAATCTGGCTGGATTCGACTCCTGGTGTTGGAACTACTGTGACCTTCCACCTGCCGTTTAACAAGGCTCCGAAGGAAGCAGTTGTGAAAGCACCGTGGTCGCAGAATTTCAACCAGGTTGAAAGCAAAGTGCCTCCTAAGCCTACAGCTCGCGATCTAACAATGATCCCTCGCGACCAGATCCGGGTCTGCATTGCCGAAGATAACCCCATCAACCAGAAGATCGCTGTGCAGTTTGTCAAGAGTCTTGGTTTGCAGAGCGAGGCTTACAGTGACGGACGGCAGGCCGTCGAGGCTCTCCGCACGCGTTCGAAAGAAGGGAGACCATTCCATCTCGTTCTGATGGACGTTCAGATGCCGGTTCTGGATGGCTACAACGCGACACGTGAAATCAGGAAGGACGAAGATCCGAATGTCAACGAAGTCCTAGTGATCGCGATGACTGCCAGTGCGATTGAGGGTGACCGAGAGAAGTGTCTTGAGGCTGGAATGAACAACTACCTCGCTAAACCCGTCAGGTCGGGGGTCCTAAGTGAGATGCTGGACAAGTACCTTGCCCCGGCTCCGGCGCAAGTCCGATCGCGAAGGGCCATCACAGGCAGCAGCAATGGAGGTGCTAGTAGGGGTGACGAGGTTCCGACGCCAGACAGTTCTTCGTCATCGGGCTCTGGACATCCGGTCATAGCACTCACGCCAGATGACGAGAAGAGCCAGGCAGAATCTATGAGGACCAGGTGGGGATCGCAGCACCGCAAGAATACGCAGTCACCTGGTGTAATATGGCCTCCTGAACAAGACGGAGATACAAGCATTCCTTCCTCAGACACGAGCGCTCCGAAGCCTGGTGGAGAGAATGACGCAAAATCTTCATGACGGAAGCCTCCGGGTCACATAATAAATGCCTTTCTTCTGCAGCTGCCCGCCATAGTCCGGTCACCCCCCCATAGCCATTACTTCATTCACCTACGACACTTTATTCCTTTCCTACTGTTCTCCGAAGATCTAGAGTCCCTCTGGGCGTGTTTCGTTCTTGCCATACGTATCATTCTTACTTGCATTTGGCTTCTTTGTTCCCTAATTTTATCTGCTGGACATGATGAGACGATTGACGAGTTTACTATTTGTGGCTCATGCGGCCGGTTCGACGACTGGGTTTCTCTTACCCTTGGTTTGTTTCTATGACGTGCTTGCCTCTCCTTGATATCCCTCTTGAGTTTTCTTTTCATTTTTCTTTTTCCTTTTTCGATCTACTAGAGGTAGGGAATGGGCCAAGTGACGGGGGACAAAAGACTGGAGCCCGAGGCGATCAGTCTGAGCCCGGGTATGGACCGGAATGTTGTGAGTGTATTCTTTTTTTGTCTTGTCTGGTGTAGTTGAGTATGTGGGACCTGCTTGTGCCATTCGGGCGAGTTCTCAGTGGCTTCTTATGGGCTAAAACATGCTTGCATGGTCTGTCTGTTTTTTTCTTTTGTCCTGTTGCAGGTCATGGCGTTTATCGGGTCTGTCCGCCACCATTCTTGTCTTCTACCCGGACTATTAACACTTTTTTCCCCGATAGTTTCCTGTTTGGGCTGGGGTGGCATGTGTCATGTATTATTGGGTTCTCGTACACGAAATGGAATATACTCATTCTGTTTATTTCTCTCTTCATTGGGCTGTTTGACATGTAGTCTTTGCCTTCTACCCTGGGTATATACATTCGATCGTTTACTACTAAATCCTCCTTCAAGCCTATTAGATGTATCATACTAGTACTAAGGTAGGTAGGCATCGAATAGCTCAAGCGACAACAGCTCTTCTCCCGAAGACGCGGAACCGCTTGACTCCTCCATCCGGCACGAGGGTCAGCTTGACGTGCGTGAAGACCCGCGTGTCCTCTCCACCGGCGACCAAGTCCTTGCCCTCAAACACATGCTCCGTGTCCGCCTTGCACGGCTGCTCTCCCCTGACCAGCTCCGTCCAGCCCGGGTGGTCATGGCCGGGCTCCCCCTCCCCCAGGCACTCTCCCGCCCCCTTTCCGCTCGACTTGACCTCCGGCGCGACCAGCCCGTGCACCCGAACGGCGCGCGGGAAGTTGCCCCGGAAATCCTTGGTGTCGACGATGACCCTGCTCACCGACCCGGGCAAGCCCAGCCGGATGATGGCCCAGTCGACGTGGCCGGGGGCCCGCGAGCGCGCTGTCTCCCACCCATCCCCCATGTCCTTGCCCCGTCCGGGGAGCAGCAGATTCGAGCACGGCGTGTAGTGCTGGTCCGATGCGGCCAGGGCCAGCCCGCCCAGCAGCGCGGACGAGAGCTCCTCGACCGGCAGCACCGACCGATCCTCCGAGGCCCTGGCCGCAACCCTGGGCGGCAGCGCCGGCGGGATCGCATGCCCGTACAGCCGGAGCCTGGCGAACCCGCCATCGGGGTACATCAGCAGCCTCACATGCGTGTACGCGGTGGGCTTCTCGGGATCATAATCGTTCAGTTTCCACGCCCTCCGCTGGGACGGCCCACACGGCTGCGGAGGCAAGATCGTCTTCCACCCTTTATACTCCGGCTTCATGACCTCCTCGTCGGTGATCATCTCATCCCAGTCCCCATCATCACTGCCCGGCCCTCCGCCACTCCGCGGAGGCACATACGTCCCCTGCAACTCCGCCCTCTCGCCATAATTCCCCACAAAGTACGCCGTGTCCACCTCGACGCCCTCGATCGCCCCGCTCGCCACCCCCAGCTTGATCACCACCCAGTCGTACGGCTCCGGGTTGTGCCGCCGCGTCTCCCACCCGTCGTACCACGCGCCCGTGTGCACGAATACTCCCGGCTTGTGGACGGGAGGGGTCGGGGTCAGCAGGTTCGAGGCCGAGGCGAAGTAGTCGTTGGAGCAGGAGAGGACTTTGGCGTTGAGTGCGGAGGAGGCGAGGTTGGTGGTTCGGGCGAAGGTGGCGTCGATGGCGTCGGACGGGATGAATGTCACGGAGGGGGAAGAGAGGGATGACGGGGAGGGTTGTTGTTGGGATTGGGATTGCGAGGCGAGGGTCGTCGAGGATGGGAGCCGTTCGGCGGCTTGCGGTGGGATGGCGGGGATTTCCATCGCTTTGTGCTGCGTTGCGGGGTAAGATAAGCTGTAGCTCGAGATAGAGTTGAGAGGTGATGCGGAAATATATTCCCGAGGGCGTGTGAAGACAGGAAAGTAAGGTATATTTGGAACTGAACTGACCAGGAAGTAATTGAGGTCAGTAGAATGAAGTATCACAATGAGTTACGTGGCGTTGAAAGACAAAGAGAGGGGCAGACGACGCTCTTACGTCGATTCGATAAGCTCACTAAAAGTAAAGTGAAATTATACTTCCAATCGATCGATAACACAACGACCGCTATCTTTATTACCTAGTCGAATCGACCAATCGAGTTCCCATCAGCCGTTAGAACTAGCCGTAATAATCATAACAACAATGGTTACGTACTCCTAGGTAATAATAACAGCATGAAGTGTCAAGTGGATCATGACCCTCATGGTCGTCGGAGACCTCCGATGCGTTGTCGCCGCTGGCCGTGCCAAGACCATCCATGATGGGAGATCATGGTGGACGGCTCTTGTTTTATATAGGAGGAAAGGAGGAGTGAGTCCTTGTTTAACAGGAGAAATGTGTCTTCATGTACTACATATCGAAGAAAAAAAAACAAAAGAAGATGGATGTGTGTTTGTCCTCCGCTCAAGCAGCATGCATGGTCCGCTCACCCTGTCCACCTACCTTAGGCATTAAGAATAAGCGTCTATTCCCCTTGCTCTATCGTCGTATCGTATTGTTGGGATCAATTCTTCCTCTGTGTGTCGGATGCCCAAAAATCTGGTAAATCAAGCAGTCATCGATTTGTTCACGTCACTCCACGATCGACCAGTGCAAGGCCTGGCACGCTTACCAGAGATTATGAGGCCATAGTGGTGGTTACTCTTTTTTAACTAATTGGTTTATATTTTTTTTTTGGACGGATGCACAGAGGATATTTTGACCTCTCGACTGACATGATGATGATGATGATGGAAGATGCTTATCTACTCCTATCCCCAACAATGTAGGTGAGGGATGTATAGAGACACGGGGGCGCTATAATGTATGCCCTAGTCTACATGGAGAAATATGACGAAATCCCAGCTGATGAGATTGAACAGAGATACTCGTGCACGATCTACAGAGCAGCTGATAGAGGCTGAAAAAAAAGGGAGGCGGCTGGTTGCATCTTAGGATGTGACGCAGGGGATGGACGCTGGTGCGACATCACTGACCAACAGTCGCCTCGTTTTAATCTCGGTAGACAATAGGACTATGTACGACATGCAGAACGGCTATAAACCTGTTCCTCGTTGCCAGGGAGCAGGATGGGCTGTGTCACCGTTTTTTGACCATTTTGGGTAATCAGACCGGTCCCTGTGCAATGTGGAATTGCGCCTCGTCTTTCTAATGCTTTGATGGAGGCGTAATCCGGGAACACAGAAGAAGGATAGGAAAATTCGATTTCTATCTTACCCCGAGAACTAAGCCCATTTCACATGAAACCAACGAAAAGGCTGTTTGCTTATCGGCATTTCCCAGGATGGGGATAGCCCGAACTCCGAGACAAGACAAGTCAAAACAAGCAAGACAAAAGAAGCTTCTCGACGGGCCGCATATGCATAAGACGTTTAACCTTAACACATGAACGGCTGTAGCTGGGTGCGTCAATTGACATCGAATTTATCGCCGGATGGCAGGAGAGGAAACTGCTTGCTTACGTATATAGCTATTGTCGTGGATTGGAATGTCCTTGTATAGTACCCAAGGACACGAAAATCTTCGCACTCGCTTTATCCTGCCTCTCAGAGAGCCGAGGGAGAAGTAAGCCTGGGTGGGGATGGTTATATAAAGCATCCCATGTCATACGTGTGTGACCAATGCCGCACGTGTCCCAACTTATAAGTATGTACTGTACGAAGATGCCGAACGAACTACAATCAGTGAGTGACCATGTGGCATCTACCAACAGGTTTTGAGGGCCTCTCATCCTCCGGCTTTGGATGTCCGTTCTGAACTGATCCTTGGTTTTTCTTTTGGCATAGACTGGAGTTTTACACGCATACCGCTGAGCTTCAGCAAAGATTTCTTATACGAAAAGAAAAATTCTGCTCCTTAACTGGCACTCGAAAGCAACATTACGGCCAACGTGATACTGCAGCACATAGTAGGTGTACCGATGCAGGCTTATCAGAGATAACGTTCTGGCGATATGAATTAACCTGTCTAGAACGCCACGTATGATATAATCAAAGGATAGGTACATACTTGAGATGAGTGAGGTAAGAAATTGGAGAGACAGAGACGAATTGTCGTATTTATATCCTTCACCTAAACTCCATCCATTCAAAATACAAGACTTCAGAAACGAAGGAGGTGAGATATGATCCATATCCCCCCCCCACCACTCAATTCTTCTTCTCCGCCGGCTTCTTCGCCAACTCCTCCAACCTCTTATACCTCCACTCGTACTGCGCCAACTGACTCCTCTCCGCCGGCGGCAGGCCGTGCCCTCTCTCCGCGAGCTCCTTCTGCCGCTGCTTCAGCGCCTCCCAGCGCTCGAGGATCCGGGCCTGGTGTTCGCAGATGGAGGCCAGGTTCGGGTCCTTGGAGGCCATGCGCTCGTCGATCGTGGAGTGGTATGACAGCTTGGCGTGGAAGAGGGCCATCTCGGACTCGTCGTAGGTGACACCTTTGGCTTCGGGGAGCGAGAGCCCTGTGGTGGTGCGCTTGGGTGGCATTTTTTTTGGCTTTAGGGATATGCCGGTGTGTTGTATTTGGTGTATGTACGTATATATACGTAACGTAGTGGGTATGTATAGAGATGTTTTTTTCTTGTTGTCGCTTGTGATAGAGAAATCCAAAGATAAAAGATTCCAAATCTGATTGCCCTTTTCGCCGTGTATGAATAGAGCCTATTATATGAAAGAGAGAGGAAAGAAAGAGGAAAAAGAAGAAACTATGACCCAGTCTAAATAAGATGGACAATTGACTGTATAAAAGGAAAAAGATCAGCCCATCTCGGAACCTTTCATACGAGTAGGTAGCATACATAGTAGAGGTCTCCCCACCGATCATTTGAGGTGATACCAAAGTGTGAGTTGGCTTCTTCTCCAAAGGAGAGACAAGACAAAAAAACGCTCAGGACAATTACATCATCCCAAGATAGGCTTCGTCGTCTGTGCCATGCTTGTATGTGTAGCAGGCAATAATAATAGCAGAAGCCGTTATTTAAGCATTTTACCTAGGTCCTCAAGAAGTCCAACTGCAAGAGACAAACAAAACTTCAAGCCAGATGTCCTAAATATGAAAGAGAAAGTTGCAATATCGACCACACATGGCTCATGAGAGTAGGGACTGAATCAAAAAATGGCTTGTGTTTCTGACTGACTTCCGTGTGTCTTATCTCTGATGTGAGATTTTGCCCTACATGCACCTACAGCACAATAGGTACAGCACATCCGAACCGACAGAACGGGACTCACCGAGGGGGTGGATAAGGTTATTGTGACATTTTCCGCAGCACGATGACATGCACAGTACCTAGTAAACAATCAAGGCTGTCTGTCGCCCGAGAATGCGCGGAAATTTTTCCCACATAACATGTTACCTACCTGCAGGGCCAGTTCGATTTGGGTTCTTTTTCCAGAACCGCAACGAAGCTTTTCGGTGGTTGTACAGAGATAGATTTGGATAGGACAGAGTTTTTCTTTGGGAGACCCCTTGGCCCTTAGCCCTCCTTGGGTCCAATGATTGCCAACTTGGTTCACGTGAGAGAGGTTGGGGAGTTGGTTTTTTATGTAACATTATCGGTCAGGTACAGTACGTATAAAGCTGGACTGGGAAAGGGAGAAGAACAAGAACTACCTATATTTAATTGATTGGCATCCTATAAATGGAAATCCTATGTGATGTCTATTATGGGTACCAGCATATCCATCCCCGGCAATTTATAGGTCGTTCGGAAGATATATCCTAAGCTGAGGTCCGGATATCCATTGTACATACAGTAGGCATAATGCAGAGAAATTACCGAATGGCGCATGTTATCTCTACACCATGTATACCATAATCCAGCTCCGGCCATATACGGATACAGCTCCACAAGCACCCAGTCACCTGGTTTCTTCTTTCTGTGTTGACAGTAAGATGATAAGAGGCAAGGTTTGTAGCACATGGTTGCTATTTATATAAAAGCATCCCAGAAGTTAGCAAATCTACTACTCTCTCATAGTCACGTCACTAGTCAAAGTAAAAAGTTAGGTATGTAGTACATACATCCAGCACTAATCAATTTAGATTGACTGGGGGAAGGGGGGAAGAGAACTAACTAATTGCAGACCAGCGTTTCTAGTGAACACGGGGCTCAGGTCTCTAAGAATAAGGTGGAGTATAAAAACCAAAGCTGATGAGAAAAGATTACTATTTTGAGAAAGGAAAACGGTAAGCATGCTTTGTTACCTATCATTGGGGCAGAAATATACTCATCACTAGTTCCTTTTGTACATGTTACAAAGAGATAGGACATGTCCATATCCATTACAGGGGTCACAGTTCTTCAATAACCTAGTTGATTCTGTTTCCATTAAATGAGGAAGATAGCATACTAGCTATCCTGATATATCTCTGCTTTCGAAAATCAGAAGAAACGAAAGGTGAGAGGAGAATAATGAGGCCAGCCAGCGTCCCTCCAGTAATCAGCACTCTATCAGTATAGTAATAGATTAGGTATATATAGCAGTTAACGGGTACCAGATACCTATTTGGTGATGACGTACTCAGGACGAAGTTTTCTGAATAGGTAGGTTCTGTTTGTTACCAGCAGAGAGCATCAGCGGCGAATCCATATCGAACAATGGAACCACTGTCAATAATAGAGAACAATCTCGAGTTTCCAAAATCGGCTGAACTCAATTTAGCGCCTATACAATGATCTTATTGAGCGGAATCTTCCGTGGCAGGTAGCTTCGGTTTACGGCTATCAGCACTTTAGCGCCGGGGGAAAGCGCACCCTATAGCTGGTGGAAAATGCCTCGTATTAAAGATAAGCTAGTCCGGCTACTAGCGAGTCTATAGAGACCAATATGTGCAGATAGCGAATCTCGCGGATACTTGTTAGTCATCGAGCAAGTCCGTCCGGTCTGGACGCTCAGACTCCCGGTGTTAAACCCCGCTGAGGGGTTCAAGGCCGTTCTTCCCAGTTAGGGCGTTTGGTTGATAATGTGGGAGGATATTAAGTTGCAGTTGTTTTCTTGAGATAAAAAGGACTAGATATTTGGTACCATACAAACTGGATCTAGCAGGAATTGTGCACTTCTCCCACATTATCAGGCGGGGTTCTGTAGAAGACATCAAAGATGCCATTCACAGAACCTGTCAAGCTCACACTAAGAGGGACTCCAAAGGAGGTAAATCGAACAGATTTCGTCAGCTGCAGAAAATACTACTATTATATGTCGTCCAGATCACAAAACAGCATAGCTGACCATATTTGACACGCTGCGCAGATCGGCCTCGAGCATGGCCGCACCCTCCAGTCTCAAATCAAGAGCCAAATTGCCATCTACAGCGAGATGTTCAAATATACCTCCAAGCTCTCCTGGGACGGCGTCCGTCAGGTGGCGGAAGAATTTCGCGCTTCCGTCCAGCAGCTGACGCCGGACATCTACACTGAAATCTTAGGCATCGCGGAAGGCGCAGGGGTGGATATGCTCGACATCGTGGCGCTGAATGCCAGGAGCGAGATTGCCCTGGGACGGTTCTCGGACGGGTGTACGAGCCTCTCGTGGAAGAAGAGCGACGGTTCGAGGATCCTGGCCCAGAATTGGGATTGGACGGCGCAGGTGAAGAAGAATCTGGCGATGATGGCTATTGAGCAGGTTGGCAAGCCGACAATATACATGGTCACTGAGGTGTGTATATTATTCCCCTTCCCGGAACTGGCTTGGAGGAGAATTCACAACCCTTACGGATGATGTGCATGAATACAGGCAGGTATAGTTGGCAAGATCGGCTTCAACACCGCAGGAGTCGGGACATGTCTCAACGCCATCCGCGCCCGGCCGACGATAAGTTCAAAACTGCCCGTTCACGTCGCGCTGCGCCTCTGTCTTGAAAGCACGTCGGTGGAGGGAGCGGTGAGAGCTCTCGAGTCTCTCGGAGGAGTGGCCTCCAGCCAGCACATCCTGATCGCGGACAGCAAGACCTCTCTGGGGATGGAAGTCTCACCGCTTGGAAATGTCTATCTGGAAGCCGACGGCTCGGGGATTATCACCCACTCGAACCACTTCATCGAGAACAAGTTCGTCGATGAGACGCCGTGGCTCTCTGGCTCCCCCATTCGCCTTGAAAGGATAAGAAAGCTTTCCGGCGAATTGGTTAAAGATGGGGTCCAAGGCGAGAAGATCACTCCCGATCTGCTGAGAGAGAGGATCTTCTCTGATACATACAACGCCCCGCAAGCGATCTGTTGCCATGAAGATCCCAGTCGCCATCACACCGTGCGAAGCAGCACATTGTTCAATATCATAATGAACCTGGATCTGAATAATGTAGGGGCCGAAGTTGTCTGGGGGCAACCTGGCTCGGGAAATGAAGGTCCGGTGTTGAAGATGCCCTGGGCTTGAATGTAGTGTCAGTCTTATGTCGGGATATCTGCCAGTTACAAAAGGGAATACCAGAAAATTAGTACTCGCATTTCCATCTTCTCTATTGTGTCCACATTATTTCACTGTGTAGTAAACGTTACTTTGATATCGAATGGAGAATAAAAAATTGAATCGGCTCAAACAGCCATAAACGCAAGGAGATTTCCTCCCCTTTCTTCCAAATAGTAGACTGTTAGATGATCTTCAAGTGCAAGCTGTTGACAAGACTTTCTGACTTTCTTTGTTTACATCAAATCACATTGTCTAGAGTGGAAAATGGAGATGGCATATCAGTTTGGCGGCCATAGCGCCATATTAGGTGAGAGAAAGCAAAATTGGAGTTCACCAACCAGTATCAGGGCAGCACAAAGAATATCAGTTCCGTCATCTAAGATCAGCAAACACGTATAAGCCTCTGGATCCCTTGGAGGAAAAAATAACATTGTCCCTCTGCATCGACTCCATCATTCAACCAACACCAGTTATCTTAAAGATAAAAAATTCAAGACCCCAAGTACACGGTGGTGACTGCATCGATGGATAGTCTGTTCGAGGACCTACTGGGGTATAAACCTCGGAGGATGTCTCGGCGGCTTTCTGGGACGATAGACGGGGGGAAGTCTGCCCGGACTACGTCGCTCGGGAGTTGATGGGAATAGGTGCTATGCAGGTGCAGAAGGAGAAGAAACCTAGGGACGTTGCTTTTTGCTCTGAGATCCAGGAGGGACAATTGACAACAATGTTTGGGATAGTGGTATATTTTGTGCGGTGGTTGAGATTCTGATGCTTGTTGATAGATATGTCTTTTCTTCTGGTGATAGTGACGGACAATCTACAACATAATAATCTTTCTGGGGCCCGCCAACTACATATCTCAAAGAATTGTTCTTGTCCATCTCTTGTTGCGAGTAAGTTAGATAGGTAGTCAACCTCAAAAGACAACAGGAGCCCCCCCCCTGCAACATCTAACAGACCAGACAGAACTCATTCCAAAAAAGTATCTGGGGACCTCCGCGGCCTACTCAACTTTGTACTGTTTCAAAGATCTACCGTCTACAAGTGAAGGCACAAGTGAATATCAACAGGCCATTCATTAGCGACCTATCATAAGATGGCCACAAGCCTAGAAACTTCTCAGTAGACACATCGCAGGATAAACCTGCATAGAAAAAAAGAAAAAAAAGAAACAAGGCGAAACCGCCAAGACCAAGCCACCAACTCAAGTACCTCCTGTAGACAAAATAAAAGAAGAGAAGTGAATATCCGTATTGATCCGCTGCGTAACCCGCTCTCTATCCACCTAGATCCTCTCCTATCTCGTCACGAGAAGTTGCTCGAGTTGGACGTGCTTGTTGTGCGTTCGCTCTAGATGATGCAAGGAATGTGTTAGTAGTGTTTACACTCAGAGAAAGTAAAGATAGTCAATGTAATATAAAAGATAGACAGGAAGTAAGAAGTAAAACAAATACTCACCACTGCTCGCGGCGCGGCTCGAACTTGGACCAAGCGCCCTCGATAAAGCTGGGCTTAAAGTGGACGGTATCACCGTCTTCATTCTTCACACCTTTGGCAAGACGCTCGAGTTCATCCTGAGGGATGAACTCACCGTTCGGAGCCAGGTAGCCACCTGGAACGTTGCCCTGGACGGTGTTCTTGCTGGAGCTGCCTTGAAGGCTGGACCTGAATTCGGGAACAGGATGTTCGTCTTCCGGTGGAGTGTTAGGGATCATGCCGGAACCCTCAACCGCACCACAGTCTAAAATGGAAGCTCTGAAGTCAGCAAAGCCTATTCGAATAAGTCTGATGGCTTGGTAATTCTAGGAAAGATCTTTTTCCAGTTCATCTCTCACCAGAAAAACCATCAGCACTAGTAGACGTAGTACGACGGCGCGGCGGGATAGCGATAGGCTTGCTCCGAGGAACAGAAGCCCCAGCCTGTTGACTCTCAAGGTCAACAGACTCTTCGCTGCCATCAGATGTCGAATCTTCAGCAGGCGCGTCCGTCTCAGACTCCTCGCGTTCAGAGAAGAGAACCTCGTCCGAGACACGTGGAGAGTTGAGATCATGAGGTTCCTCTTGAACAGATGGAGGAGGCAGATCGTCGCTGTCTTCCATCTCGATCATACGCTCCAAAAAAAGCGAGAATACAAGTACCAGGGGATATAATATGGGGAAAAAAGGGATTGGATGAGGGGCGAACGTCTTGAGAGCGAACCTTCAGTTTTCGTAAGCCCGACGGCCGAGTCAACAGCAGCGGCTTTGCCGCGGTTCTTGCGAGATTTTATCGAAGCTGGCTTGCTCGCTGACGCTGGCGCTGGCTCAGTGGGATGAGGATGAGGATCGGTAGTGGTAGAAGGTCCAGCAGACGGTGGCTGTGTTCCTTCACTCTTGGAGGACGACGACTGATGATTCCTCTTCTTGTTCTTCTTTTTGGCTCGGCGCGCGGGGCCCTTGGGCTGCGGGCCAGAGTCTAAAGCCAGAGAGCCCATCGTCGCGGCGATGGTGGAATCCTGCAGATCTTTGTTGTTGTCCATGGTGTCTAGAGACGCGTGAGTGTTGCAAGCCCTAAACAAATACACCCTAAAGGAGACCAAACAGAGATAGACAAACAGTTTTTAACTGCAGGAGCACAGGAGAGGTTAAGACATGTACTCAGCTATGTGGTGGGTGTCGTTTGTCAGTGGTAATGAGGATGGTGGTGATGGTGTTGAGTGTGAAGGCTTTCACCTCCAGATTCTCAATATATCCATTTTGGGACAGTACTGTATACAGTTTATCGCTGTGTCACGTGGCGATAGCAGATTGGGAACTACAGGAACATGGAAGAAGCTGAAAGTCACAGAGAGGAAAGATCTTGAATGTAAGTAATTACTCCCCTTTGCCAAGGAAATGCTGCACTGTCATGAGATGATGCCAAAACCCCATTATAAACCTTTATTCAAACAGATTCTCCTCATCGATCGCCCGACTGATGACACGAGTAAACCGTCCGACTTTATCGGGATCCTGTTTGGCCGTCTCGATGCCAAGCAGAATCTTCTTCACTCCCACGCCGACCTTCTGCTCCTCGGAGATACCGCCGATGCCTTGAAGCGCCTCCTGTATTTCTGGAGGAGTGAACGCTCTCGACTCTTCCAGGATGTATCTCAACTCGTCATACGTGTTGACAGTTGGGACCATAATGTCCGAGTTGAACGAGTTGTACAGATCCAGCTGCTTCATAACAGCACGCTCGGTGGTAGTGGCCAATATCAAAAGCCGGCGACCCTTCACAGGCTGCTTTCTCAAGAAGACCATAAGGGTCTGGAGAACCGTGTTGCTGAATCGAGGACCGATCGGAACCCAGTCGATGATCCGCTCGATGTTATCCACGACGACAACGCTCATAGGACTCTTGTAAGCATCCGTGAAGATCTTGCTGATGTGCGCGACCTTGGCCATCTCACTAAGTCCCACCATATCCTCCGGACTGACCAGTTTGATGAACGGAAAGCCAGAGTCAATAGCAATCCGCGCTGCGAGCGCCGTCTTTCCACTGGCCGGTGGCCCATGCAGCAAAACGGAGAACAAGGGAGTGGCATCGGCAACCTGCTTCACGAACAGCTCACCTTCCCTGAGAATCTCATTGATAGTTGGAGAGAAATGGATGATGCCGTATTGGATGCAGGTCGCAAGCTCCTCCTCTGACACACCGAATGCGGGTTTAACTTCTTCGAGGGCATGGTGGAAGTCAGCCCTGTTAACCTTCATGTTGACGATGTCATCGCTAATGCCAGCCATCGTGCCGACTTTGACATGTCTGTTGAACGCGAAAGATGATGCAGACTTCACAAGACCACTGATTTCAGCACCAGAGAAGTTCTTCGTCAGGGCTGCCAATTCTTCCAGGTCAACATCCGGGTCCATCACGTTGTTGTCCCGCATCTTCTGAGTGTGGATCTTCAAAATCTGGACACGTCCTTTCTCGTCTGGAAGGGAGATTTCCATATGCACCTCCAGACGTCCGGGACGCAACAGGGCCTCATCAATCATGTCCTTCCTGTTGGTCATACCGATGAGGAGGATGTTGTTGAGCTGATCGACACCATCAAGCTTCGAAAGCAACTGGTTAACCACACTGTCACCAACTCCAGTGCCGCCGCCAGCTCCACTACCACGCTGCTTGCAGACGGCATCAAGTTCGTCGAAGATAATGATGTGGAGTCCACTCTCATCGCCCTTCTCCTTGTACTCCTTCTCCGCATCCGCAAAGAGCTTCCTGATGTTTTCTTCTGACTGACCAACATACTTGTTCAGCACCTCAGGACCATTGATAACTTTCGGCTCCCTGGCATTCAACATCTTCCCGATCTGCCGGGCGATCAACGTTTTACCCGTTCCGGGAGGACCATAGAGCAGGATACCCTTAACATGCTGAATACCCAGTTTCTCGACCAGGCCCGGAGGGAAGATACGTGACGCAAAGGCACGACGGAAAATGGTACTGAACTCCGCGTCAAGACCACCGATGCCCATGTTCTCGAACTTGAAGTCCGGCTGAATAATGGAGTTGGCAGCCGGCCTCCTGGTGGAGGGTTTCAGGTTGATACCGGTTCGGGCGTCCTTGAAGAAGTTGATCTGGGTGTGACGAGTAAGGATACCTCTAGCATTAGGATCTGTTTCCACACGGGCAGTTGAGGCGCCCGGCTTTTCAGAGGTCAAATCCACGAGCTGGACAGTCTTGACGGTCAACAGAAGCGGGATGCTCCTGTGGTCCATCAGGATCTTTTGTCCTGGGGCAAAGATTTGGTTTTCGAAATTCTACGCCTGTTAGCAGCATATCTGTAAATAAATCAGAGCAACCGACCTTTATGACAGCGTTGGCAAGATCATCCTGGTCGTACGGGACCTCTGTTCTCTTCTTTCCGGCGAATCCAACCTCGATGTCCGTGGAGCCTAGGTACGCCTGCCCACCTTGGCTAAAAGGATCATACAGTTGAACCTTGACGGAATCCGTAAAAGCAACACCAGCCCATGTGCGCTGCGGATCCGACATACTGATATGCCCCTGCGGGAATCCTTGCAACGGGCGTGCCGAGAAGACGTAAAGGTCGTTGACGAGCAGCAAGACATCGGTTCCATCCCGCGTGGGAGGGAAATCCTGCGGTGAGACCGCCACCCTTGGAAATCATGTCAATACATATTTACAGAGAGCCAAAACTTATTCAAGAAATAGGTATATCCTTACAAGTTCCCGAATGTATAAGTGTTGTCGGGACTCTTCGCAGGGCGCAACGTCCAGACCTTCCCACCGGCGGCTGCTCCGGGCGCTGGTCTTCCACCCACAGGGACTCTGGAGGGCAACGGCTTTTCGACTGGTCTTCCCATCTGAGGCGACGGCGCTCCATATCCCCTTGAACCAGTATAAGCATCAGTCATCACAACATCATCAGAGTCGTTCCGGCGCGGCGGAGGAGCTCCATACCCTGCTCCGTAGTCATCCCGATATTGGGCGGGCAGAGGGCCCTGGTTCGGATGGCCGTAGCCATCCCCCCGCGGTGAGGGACGTCCTTCGTTGGATCTGGGGCCGAAGGGACTCGGCACGTTGGCGAAGTTGTTGCGGTTAAACATTATCCTTCGTCCGTTCGTATAACTGCTAGATTCTCGGCGAAAGGAAAGTCACAGGCAAGACACGGCAATTGTTGCGAAACCGAGGTATCTATAATGGCTATCGTGGAGAAGCGAAATACTTGGCTAGGTAGTTGACAAGGCAGAAACGAATTCGGGAACGGGATACTGTGTACTGTAGTAGTAGCGGGAGTCGTTGGTGGCAAGCTGACCAGGCAGCTGGATTATATTCTAATCAATCAACAAAGCCGCCAGGTGCTCATAGACCCTATTACGAATTCGACTCCTTTGGAAAATGAAAGGAAAATGAGAGGGGTAAAGCGAGAGGAGTCGTCGGATGTTGTTGGATACTCGATGGAGGGAGACGGAGCTCGTGGTCGCTGTCACAGCTCCGGTTTCAGCCACACCGGCCCGCGGGGTTCCTCAGCGCCGAGCCTCCGCCGTGGAGCTTCCAGCATGCACCTGTGGCGCGGCTGCGCTAGCTTCCCAGCTTCTACATCCAGTACGCTACACTATCTCGTGCATGGAAGTATACCTGATCCTCCGTTATGCTGGAGTTGCTGGCTGCACTTATTTGTCTTCCCTGTCTTATGATCACACAATGCCTCTGTAAGTCCCCTCTCCTTCACATTATCTCAAACTCTTTTAAGACTACAGAAACTAACAACGGCTGCAGCCATCTCCTCGGGAAGAAATCATGGAACGTCTACAACCCAGAAAACATCGCCCGCGTCCGGCGCGACGAGGCACAAGCGCGGGCCCGTGAAGAGGAGGAAGAAAGGCGCATGCAAGAAATCGATGCCGAACGACGCATCCAGATCCTCCGCGGACTGAAACCTTCCACGCCGCCTCCACCTCCGTCGGCGCCGTCAGCCGCAGACCAGCAGGACAGGAAGCCCAGCGAGGAGGTTGCCAGACACAGGAAACGGAGACGCCTGGCCGGTGAGGATGACACGGATCGAGATATCAGACTAGCAAGAGAGGACGCAGCGCAGGCGCTCGCGAAGCGGGATGAGCTGCTGTCTGTATCTCGGGGCGACGACGACGCTCCGATCGTGGATAGCGCAGGCCACATCAACCTCTTCTCCGCAGAGGAAGCGCGCAGACAGAAGGTGGAGAAGAATGCGGAAGCAGAGGCAGAGGCAGCCAAGAAAAAGCGCGAGTACGAGGACCAGTACACGATGCGGTTCTCGAACGCGGCCGGGTTCAAGGAGTCGGTCGGTCAGCGGCCCTGGTATTCCTCGTCAGCGCAGGAAGCAACGGCGCCGGAAAGCATGCCTGGGAAGGACGTCTGGGGGAATGAAGACCCGATGAGGAGGGAGAGGGAGAAGGCCCGTATGGACGCAAACGATCCGCTTGCGGCGATGAAGAAAGGGGTCCGTCAGTTGAAGGAAGTCGAGCGCGAGAGGAAGAAGTGGCTGGAGGAGAGAAATAAGGAGTTGGAGGCGTTGAAGAGGGCGGAGAAAGAAGAGAGGAGACGACGAAGGAGGAGGTCGAGATCTCGGTCGGTGGACAGTCTAGAAGGATTCAGCCTGGACGCTGATCCGGAGAAGGAGCGCGAAGAGAGGCATCGCCGGAGGCATAGACATCGATATCATCATCATCATCATCACCACCGTGAGAGTAGCCGGGAGCGCAGTTCAAAGCATTCGCACTCTCATTTCCATTCTCACCGTCATCGTCATCGTGATGACGACCGCGACCGCGACCATGACCGTGATCGTGATCGTGATCATTCAAGACGTCGCCGGAAGTCTGATTAACAATGATATGGTAGATGAAAAGGAGCTGAGCTGGTCTCCGCTCCGAGGCGATACGACACCAACTTTATGTCTGTTTGAAAAACATGTTCTGCTATCATAGTAATATTTCGTATCCGAAGATACCCAATTCTCGAACAGTTCACTGATAATCAAAATTTCATATTGTCAGTTATCTTCAGTATGTCACAGTATCCTCATGTACATCTGGATATGGACAAAAATCACTTTTCAGCCTCCCATTTTATGTACTCATTGCAGCGACCATTTCTGGTCTCCCTTCTCTGCTCCTTCTGCATCCCACTGTATCTCGATGTCCAGCAACCGCGACTTCTCTTCCTTCTTGCGGTATCCAACCTTGCCCTTGATGACTTGGCCCTTCTTGAGGGGAACGGGCTCCTTTTCTCCACGGTTGATGAGCAAGACTCCCTGCTGCCAGTGCGTCTCTGGGCCGTCAGGCCCTGTGGTGAATGCCACAAAGCCCTCCTTCTTCAGTTGCACAGGGATGGCGTTCTCTGGAAGTTTCGATGTGCACGATCGCATGAAGAATATATCAAACCAGATCACCCAGCCGTCCAGCGCGTCGATGTCTTCCTTCAGGGTGACTTGGAAGTCCTTAACGAACGTGAGCTCCTCAGTCGTGATAGTGTGAAGAGGCAGATCCAGGAAAACGGCGGAGTCTGCGGCGACCGTCGAGGGGTTGGTGGTGCGGACCAAGACCTCATCGTGGATACCTTCGAGCATGCTTGACATATTGAACCCGTAGACGTCGTGCCAGAATGAGATGTGCGAGGCAATGAAGTCCGGATCGGCAAGAGGCGCAATGCGCAGCGTGGCATGCGAAGGAACCATAAGGCCATCAGGTGCGAGATAGCGATCTCTGGCCCAGATAACGGAGTCAAACATTGCCTCGAAAAGGAGACAGTAGCCCATCCACTCGGAGACTATAATGTCAACCTGCGGGACAGGCAAGACAACCTCCTCGATCTTGCCACGAAGGCACCTTGGATAGGAAGGTCAGCACATATATATAACATTCACACGGCTTCTAATATAAAAACATACTTGATCACATCGCCAAATCCGTTGTCGTAGATGATCTGCCGGGCCTTCTCGATGATGTTCGAGTTGTCGACTGCAATGACCATCTTCGCACCGGCCTTGGCGCAGAACATTGACAGAATACCCGTTCCACATCCAACGTCCAGAACGACCTTGTCCTTGAACAGGTGCTTGTTCTCGTAGATAAAATCCCTGTAGGAATCGGTGCGAACAGCATCTTTGAGCATGGATTCGTGAATCGCTAGAGACATTCATCAGAAGCGTATCCATAGTCAGAGGTGTCCAAGAAACGTACCGTTGTAAGCGTATGAAGTGAAGTAATCAGAATCGGCCTCCTGGATCCTGTCCGCAGCTTTGCCCACTTCCCGTTCTGATGTCGAAGAGGAAGAAGGACCTTCATCCTCGAGTAATCGCTCGTTCATCGATCTCTGCACGGCCAGTCGGTAGTCGGAGAACTGGCCCCGTAGGCGCTCCAGCTCCTCCTGCAGCTCAAGCACGCGCTTCTCCGCATTACGCTCTTTGTCTGTCTCTGATTGCTTTCCTTCAACAGCGTTCTCTGGTTCGTCGTCGAGGTCCTCCAGGCTGTAAAGAAGCGCGTCGTCCTCCAGCACGGGCTTCATGTAGATGTCGTCCTCGAAAAGGGTTCTGGATGAGACGTCCGGCTTCGTGTTCCCCGCCTTAACCTCCGAGCGGATATAGTTGACCAGTTTGATGGAGCCAAGGAAATCGAGGTCTGAAAGTACAAATCAAAAAAATAGAACAAATGGGTCAGCTGGCTACCGAATTCTTTGCAAAAACTTTTTTCCCAATTTTCGCCTGTGGACAGGAAGACATGACATGGAGAAAGACAAATGAAAGGTGTTCCACAGCCCCTCCAAGACCGATTCGATTGACTACACACCGAGCTCCTTTATGACCTTCCTGAGGTCGAAGTTGTATTTCTCCTTGCTCGCCTTGAGCATTGAGCGCACATCTGGGTAGACATCAGCGCTGAACAGACCGACCATCGGCTGCGACTCGACATCGGGCTCGACGTCCTGCCACTCTTCATCATTGGTGAGATCCAAGTGGTCGGAGGCTGTAGAGTCGGTGTCAGAAAGCACCTCATCTGCAACCGGGCGACCTTGGGGTTGTTGGATCGAAGCGGACATGGCGCGGAGATGGAAGGGAATCTCAGTAGCAAACGAAGGACAATTGCGCGACCAGAAAACGAATGCGACGAGGCCGTGCTCTGCGACAAGCGCCAAAGTGGGATAAAATCTCGATCTCGGATCTCCAGGATCGACTGGGGCGGGTTGCCCCGCCGCGGCGCTTTTCTGTTTATCCTCGCAACGACTGGGCCAGACTGTGTTCGGTCCCCGCCGTGCCGTCACCGCCTCCGCCCCGAGTCCTGTTTAAGTTGTTTCCAAACTGTCTGTTCGAGACGGACAGCGAATTCGTCTCGTCTACTGGAAGCTCAGAACTCAATCCCCTTTTGTCTGCTGCGATTGCTGTGTCCTCCACGAATCGTTACGTGTGTGTTCTGCACCAGTTACCCGGGGCTTTTCACATGCGCTGGCCCTCTTCTCTGGACCCCCTAGCAACAGTCGGCGCCCGCAGCGATGGCCTTCTTCTTCAACCGTGCCCGGTCAAGGTCGCCATCTGATGTTGCCAGGACGATTAAGGATCTCCTGGGGAGGTTATTGGAGGCTCCAGGCGCCTCTAAGGTTTGTCCGGGGTGAAAGATTCGCTATGTGATATCTGCTAACCAGAGGATCCCCGCAGGCGGAGGACGAGCTCGCGAAGCAGCTGGCTCACATGAAATTGACCGTCCAGGGAACACAAGGTCCGCATTACGCCTTGGATTACTGTCCATTGTCCTAGGAATGCGTTGACTTATACTGATTGCCTCCAAAGAGGTCGATACTTCCCCTGAGCAGGTGCAGGCATTGGTCCATGCCGTCATTCAGGAAGACTTGCTCTTTGAACTCGCGCGCAGTATCCGACTCCTCCCTTTCGAATCTAGAAAGGATGCCCAGACCATATTCTCATATATCCTACGATTCAAGCCTGCGCATCAGCAACCGAACAGTGACCCACCCGTTATTTCCTACATAGTACACAATAGACCGGAGGTCATCGTCGAGCTATGTCGAGGCTACGAGTACAGCCAGAGTGCAATGCCATGCGGGACAATTCTGAGGGAAGCCTTGAAATTCGACGTTATTGCGGCTATAATACTCTACGATCAGTCTGCTGAAGGCGAGCCCGCCATCCGGCTCAGCGAGCTGCAGCCAGGCATCGTGCAGTCGGGGGAGGGGCTGTTTTGGAACTTCTTCAAATGGATCGATAGGGGAAGCTTCGAAGTGAGCGCGGATGCGTTCACCACATTCAGGGTGAGATGTGGCGCTTTGGTAGAGATGCCGCAATAGAAGCTAATGGGAGCCGCTCACAGGAGATCCTGACCCGTCACAAGAGCCTAGTTTCGGGGTACTTGGCCACCAACTTCGATCTTTTCTTCTCGAGGTACCATAGCGTTTTGGTGCAGTCCGATTCCTACGTTACGAAACGACAGAGCATCAAGCTGCTGGGAGAGATCCTGCTAGACCGGGCGAACTATAATGTGATGATGGCGTACGTGGACAGCGGGGAGCATCTGAAGCTCTGCATGAAATTGCTGAAGGATGACCGGAAGATGGTACAGTACGAAGGATTCCACGTGTTCAAGGTATGTTTCAGCCCAGGTCTGCGGCGTGTGCATGAATCGCAGGGATAAATAAGATTAACCGGGAATGTGGCGCAGGTGTTCGTTGCGAATCCAAATAAATCCGTGGCGGTACAGCGGATTCTGATCAACAACCGCGACCGACTACTGAAATTCCTGCCCAGATTCCTGGAAGATCGGACGGATGACGACCAGTTCACAGACGAGAAGAGCTTCCTCGTCCGACAGATCGAGCTGCTGCCGAAGGAACCGATCGAACCCGGACGGGCAGCAGGGGAGACATCTGGGTCGGGTGTGAACACGCCCGCAGTTGCATGATGTGATGACATGGTCCACAATAGCATTGGTCCCTTTCATGTTAATATCCCTTTGGCGTATGGATTTCATCGTTCATTTGCATTGATGGGCTGTTGGCGGATGGCCTGTGGAGTTCAGTGTTTGTTTTCCTTTTTTGGCTAATTAACTGGCATTGGCAAGATCAAGCAGTCTCTCCTTGCATCTAGGATGTAGATAGTTGCATAGCGGTCTTAACGGCGTTATGTTGCGAAGAAGCATGGGATGAGGTCACCGGTGAGACCCCGCAGCGGTCATGTGGGGGGATGGCAGGCGAGGCCCTTTCAATCCGCAGAGACGAAGAAGTCTACAGTAGAATGGAAGAGGCGTTCGTGAAGAATGAGATCGAACCTCAGGCCAAGGAGTCGTAAAATATAGAAGTTGTACAGCCCCTCGTAGCGAGAACCAAACAGGTTAGCGGCCGCAACGTTCACAGTCGCTGCGCACGCGGCGGCCGCTGACAGGAAGACGTCGAGGAGAAAAAGCCAGTCACTGACGCTCTCTGGAGACGTCAAGCATCCAGATCACTGCGCTCCCCACCGTGTCGACAGTCGACAATTCGACGTCCTCTGTTACTCTCCTCCGCGAACGTGCCTGGCCTGCCTGGGTCTCTCCACCGTTCTCCCTGCTGCGCTTTGGGCGCCTGTGGGACATCGCAACCCCCTTTCGGATCCCTGTCTCTGAAGACAACCCACCTCCGCTGATCAATGCCGTGCAGTCTCGCGAGTCCAGATCTCACTTGCCCCATCCTCTCCTATCGACTTCTCTGGAATGAGAGCTTGCCGATAGCCGCCAGTCTCGACGTGTCCTGCTCTTACTCCTCTCTGACCACCTAAGTAGCCACGTTCTTGCACCGGTTCTCTGTTCCGTGACCGTCAAGCCGGTGATGTCTTCCGCTGCATAAACGGTTGAGCATCCGGTCCCCTCAAAGTTCCGTGCTTTTATTTTTTGCATTGAGTCGCGGCCTTGAGAATTCCACCCCCTCATTCCCCTGAACCGGCGAGACATTGGCTTTTCTCCTTATATGGGTCGACCCGGACGGGAGAGAGGTTGACTTGGATTGAGTTGCAAGACATGCCAGAGTAATGGTGGGAGAGAGATCAGACTCGTCCTCCATAATGCAAGCACCCAGGTCGAATATCCCGGCTCTCGCCTATGAGGAGACTGTCGCAGCGCAAGCGCCCGTCCCAATCAAGTCCGTATCATCTCCCACGCCTGTGGAAACCAAGCTGCCCAAGTCGTCGGATACAACCACCGTGCCCGGCATCCACGTCGCCTCCATAGAACCAGTCCTCCAGTCGGAGGATGGGAAGGATGGGAAGGATGCGAAGGACCGGAGACAAAATCCTGGATTAGCACTGTCCACCTCCATGACAAAGGATAGCAGGACTGCGGGGTCTGTGGATGATGTCTCCGCAAGCAGCCTCAAGTCCCCTCGCAGTATCCCAAGCATTGTCGTGGACGATGTACCTGCTCGCCCCAGTTCACGCTGGTCCGAGCGGAGGTGGGGCGGTCTGAGAAGCAGGAAATCCACCGAGTCTGAAAGGAGAGAGCCCCCGGCTGTCCCTGCTGACACACCTTTCCACGGAATCACGATGAATATACCTACAGGGTCATTTGAGGATCTGGGATTACAGTCCGTGCAATTCTCTAAGCGCGGCAGCGTGCTCAGCGAGAATAAATCCAACGAGGACAGGGTCGATGAGAACACGACCAACGAAATTATTATTAAGGCGCCCCCGACCCCGAACTCGACCGCGACACCGGAGCAGAGCAGTCTCGCAGATAACAGTCCTGCGAATGGCGTCCGCAGAACAGACACCAAATACATCAGGCCTTCAAACTCGCTGCGTGTCACGCACTCAAGCAGTTCCACACGTGCCATCTCTACGGATGAGGATATGCTATCGCGACGAGTCCGGCTCATGTACGAAAGAGGTGAAGAGGAGGTCAGCGATTCGGAGGTGGCTAAGGCGCTAGCCCAGGAGAATGGAATACTGTGGGAGGAGACAACGCCGAACGAAAGTGGGACAGACGCCATCTCGGACGTTAACCCGTCTATGAGAAGCGCCTCTTCTTTGAGTACCGCAAAGGAGGCAATCAAGAGAGACTCGCACGAGCTGGCAGGTGGGATTGAAGACTGGAAAGATATCCAGGCTGGCGATGTCGATAGATATGGCTTCATCATCCCGCGCTGCAACGATGGACACCGTCGGGAGTCTGCAGCAGAGCCACCGTCTATGCAACGAGTCTCCACCAGTCTCCTACTTGCTTCCGAGGCACCGCGGCGAAAACACACCGTTAGGCGTGCTCCATCGACTGCAGCAAGCAATCGTTCTTTTGGGGGCCGACCTCCATCCCGGAAGATGTCAGAACCATCGAACCGACCCACCTCCTCACAAAGCGGATATCAATCATCGCTGCAGAGGTCAGGGTCTCGATTTCGGTACGCTACAAATCGTCTGCCGCACAATCGAGACCGTAGAGTCAGAGACGAAGCCAGTGATATGCTCACAAACCCGTGTGACGTCCCGAATACCGTGGATGACCACGATTCACCAGCAGCGCGTGCCATGAGGAAAAAGGAATGGGAACGAGAAGATAAGTGGACAAAGATGGCCAAGCCTACGAAGAAGACCAAAGATGGCGGTGGGATGACCTTCGAATTCGACACGTCGAGTCCGAAGTTGATTGAGCGGACCTGGAAGGGCATTCCGGACACATGGCGAGCTACGGCCTGGTATGCTTTCCTCGCTGCCAGTGCGAAGAAGAGGAAAGACAGCCCTACAGAAGAGGAGCTCATCCAGGCGTTCTACGAATTCCAGAACATGTCCTCACCGGACGATGTCCAGATTGATATCGATGTCCCAAGGACCATTAGCAGTCACATCATGTTCCGAAGGCGCTATCGAGGAGGCCAGAGGTTACTTTTCCGAGTCCTCCATGCCATGTCGCTGTATTTCCCCGATACTGGCTATGTACAGGGAATGGCAGCTCTGGCGGCAACACTTCTCTCGTATTACGATGAAGAGCATGCGTTCGTGATGCTCGTCCGGCTGTGGCAGCTAAGAGGGTTGGACCGGCTGTATAGGTCCGGGTTTGCTGGTCTGATGGAAGCTTTGGATGACTTCGAAAAGGAGTGGCTTGAAGGCGGCGAAGTCGCTGCCAAGTTGGTATGTTGTCGGTTAATGCGACTGAGAAGATATTCAACAGCACCGTGCTAACTTTTTGCAGAATGAATTAGGAATCCCCCCAACTGCTTATGGCACGCGTTGGTACCTGACGCTCTTTAACTACTCGATTCCGTTCCCGGCGCAACTTCGAGTCTGGGATGTCTTCATGCTTCTAGGAGATTCCGATGAACCTGTTCCGTCGCGGCCACCAACAAACACTAGTGACGCCGCCAACCCAGAATCCCAACCCGCTGCCAGTCCATTTGGAAAGAGTCTAGACGTCTTACATGCCACTTCCGCCGCTCTAATCGACGGTATGCGTGAGATCATTCTGGAGTCTGATTTCGAGAATGCCATGAAGGTACTCACGAGCTGGGTGCCAATCAAAGACGTCGAGCTCTTCATGCGCGTTGCAAAAGCCGAGTGGAAAGTACATCACCGGAAGAAGATGGGTTAGAGGAACAAGATGTCTGTCGTCCTCACGGTCAAAGATCTCCACGTCTGCTATATCTGGCCTGGTCATTGTCTCGCGGAGCTATATATGCTTCCGCTTTTGACATATATAGAGGATGACACTAGACGATTAAAAAGGTGACGGAAATGCATAGAGAAAGCTCCCGAGGCTTTCTTAGATGACCGGTCCTCGCATAGTATGTCAGTGACATCTCTCCTAAGCGCATAGGAGAGGCAAATTCTGATACTTTTTGGGACTGATATACCCTGCGATAACCCAGTATCTCCGACCTTTGTGTTTCCGACTGTCCTTTTGTCCCATCACCGAAGATGGCGTTTCTTAAGCTACGGCTTGCTTCATGACGCTTTGTATGCTGTCTTTCAATACCCATTTTCTTTGTCCGCTGTCTGTTTACTGAGGTTCATATAATAATATCACGGCCGTCCCTTTTCTAAGACCTGTCAGTGTCATGTTTCTGCCTTGCTACTCAGATTCCCAGGCTTTGTTTCCCATGTAGGGGTGCCGCATCGCCTTCCCGTTGTCGCTTCTACTATATCCCATGATGTTCCCCGATTATAATTCTGTGACTGACCTATCGTGTCTTCTCTACTAATTGTCATAATACCCAAATGCGATACCCCAGATGTTTTTTCTTCTTTGTTCCACAATAATTGGACTGTTTTTTGTCATTACAAATTTAATACACTCATACATTGTCGAATCGTGCTCTCAACATTTCATTTCAATCTTTGGAACTCTTGTGAAAGGATGTGTTTCCTCTACCACTACGTCCGGATATGCGATCGCTTGGGTTTTCCATGTTTCCCAACCCGCTTAGACGCAATCGAAATAGGGCAACCAGAACTCCGAAGGCGAAGAGACATCGGCTCAGGGCTGGAAGGCCTTAAAGAGTTTTCCTTTCTTGCTCAGCCGTTCTGGCCGGATGATGAACGGCCACGGCTAGCTATATCTGTGTCGTGGATTCTTAACCGATATGATATCCATGTGGGTGTCAATTTGTCCGAAAGAATTCAGTCATGGATGCACAAGGAGGGCGAAGCGAAAAGGATGAACAGCGGCGGTTCCTCAGCAACGGGAATGTGATGGAAGAGAATATCGCATAGCATGGATAGCATGTCTGAGTCTCGAGTCAGCTGTTGCAGTAGGTAACAGCCAGTCGGCTAGGTAAAAAAGAAAATAGACATGAACCCAAAAAAATCCTGTTCACAAATGCAGTCATTCATTTGGTGGTTACTATTTCCTCTCTTTCCTCGCAAACACACACACACACACACACTCCCCCTTGTTAAATCTATCAGTCGTTTTTGCTTTTTTCTTTGTCCTCTTGCATGCTATGTACTGCACTGTACTGTACTGTATGATAAGCAGCTGTCTTTGTCAGTCTGTTTTGTTAGTTGTTCTCGTTAGCTTGGATAAATAAAAAGTCTATTTTAGATTTTCTCTCTCTTTCTCTCCGTTCAATTGAATTGAGATTTGATGTTCGGTATGCCATGTACATTGTAACGGCGGACCTAAGACTTCTTAGGCAGAGGCTCGTTGGGTTTATCTTGAGGACAGAAAGCAAGAGAAAGAGATAGATGAATAGGCCGTTACTAGCAATGTTGCTATCAAGATTGCTATTTGAGTTGACCACGGGGTCCCAATCCCCATGGTTAAGGAGCGTCTTTATATACATTGTTAATCAAAATAGCCCTTCTGATTAGGAGACTGAATCGAAAACCTGTTGTCGATTCGCATGACCTGAATCGAAGGAGGAGGTCTGATTGTATCCTGATTGGTTTGTCGGCCTGTAGTTTCCCCGAGAGCTTCCCCCTCTCATAGCCTCACTTCTGCAAGCGTTGTAACATACATGTAGTACAGCACACAGCACCTGTAGACTAGGTAGGAAGTAAGTCATTTAAAGTAGGCATATATATTTTATGCATCAAAAAACAAGTCCAACCGCAGACCTATGATGAAGTTTGTATATACCACTATATACCATGATATCATCATGCATTACTTCTGGGTCATTTTCTGTCTGCATATGCATAGTCTCTGTACATATAATGCCAGATACAGCAGTCTCAGACCACTGAAAAGAACCTCTCTCTCTCTCTGTCTCTCTCTTTCCTCCAAGAAGCATAGATCTGAACTGTTGCATCATGACTTTCTATACTATACCCAGATCCAGGATCTATTAAAATCAGGATCAGGTCTAATCCTTCACAAAGGGCGAGAGAGTATTAGGTCTGTTTCTGTTTTCGGTGTGTCTCTATCGGGGAAATAAAAATTTTTTAAAGATGAAAAAGAAAAGAAAAGCAAAAACAATTCCCTCTCCTTCACCAACTCTCCCATATTCTTCGAACTAACTACCTACCTAGCCTACCTAGTTAGGTATATCAGGTACATATATAAAACCTCCCTGTGGCAAGGTAATTGTTATGGCACAGCCTAGGAATCTCCGATAAGACAGTGAGGGGGAGAATCTATCATGTGATAATGGATCAAGAGCGATGGCCATGATCCATCAGGACCTTTGATCCGTCCGACCTCTTGATCCAACCTGACCCTTGATCCATCCATGGTCATGATCCACTGGATAGGTATTTCCGAAGCAGAGTTCAATATGTATATAAGACGCTCCTTAACCATGGGGATTAGGATCCTGTGGTCAACTCAAATAGCAATCCTAGTTAACATTGCTAGTAATGACTCATTATCTATCTTTTCCTTGTCTTCTGTCCTTCAAGATAAACCCAACGATCCTCCGCCTAAGAAGTCTTAGGCCCGTTGTTACACTTTGACCACCTTTCTTGCAGAAGGCAAGCAGGAAAAGAAGCAAGAATGGAGAACATCACCCCCCAGGAGATGATGCAAACCCTTAGGGAGTTGCAGAACCATGTTAGCAGGCTGGAGGGCCAACTGCAAGAACAGACCAGTGAGAATGCCTCCCTCAGAGAACAGGTTAATCAGCTGCAGGACAAGCTACAAAACCAGATCAATGGGAACAATCAACTCCACAAACAGATACACCTATTGGGACAGCAGGCTGGGGCAAGCACCAGCCATATATTGAACCTTGCAGCTCAGGACCCTACTGACCACAATGTCAACTCCAAGACCAAGATGTAACGACGGGCCTAGGACTTCTTAGGCAGAGGGCCGTTGGGTTTATCTTGGA
>NW_027192531.1:2263266-2267160 GCF_041956765.1 Thermoascus crustaceus | reverse complement strand
ATGCAGGTAGATCTGTAATGAAGTCCAGTGATATGGATTGCCAGGGCCTCTCTGGTACATCCAGGTTCTGTAGGAGTCCATATGGTGCATGTTGCACTGCTTTGCTCCTGATGCAAAGATCGCATTGTGATACTATGCGTCGCACCATCCTTCTTAATCCTGGGAAGTAGAAGTTCTGGGTAATCCTTTCAATGGTTTTCTCTATCCCCTGGTGTCCATGAGCCGGGGCTTCGTGGATGTCTCTGATCAGGTCCTCCCTCAACTTGGTTGGAACGTAGACCAGTCCCTTGAATAGGATGATATCTCCCTCTCCCCTGGTTATGTTGGGATCATTCTTGATTTCCTCAAGCTCTTCTGCCATTGAATCCTTCTGGTATGCTTCCTTAATCTTTTCTGCCCATGTACTGGGTCCCAGTCTTAGAGCAGGTGCAGCTTGCCTGTCCACTGTGAGAGTTCCATCAGTCTCCTGCCGGAAAACCGCGGGTTGTGGAGAAGGTTCCCCCTCTTGGTAGTCTGGTCTTCAACTGAGTGCATCTGCTCAGGCATTTTCCGATCCTCTTCGGTAGGTAATCTTGATATCATAGGGGGCCAACTCTTCTGCCCATCTGACCTGTCTTCAGGTCAACTCCTTGGAGGTGGTGAAGTATGCCAGGTTCTTATGGTCGCAATAGATCATAACCTGATACTTCACTCCCTCTAGGTAGTGCCGCCATTCTCTTACTGCCGCCATGATGGCCAGAAGTTCCTTGTCATGAATGTCATAGTTCAATTCTGGTGGGGTCATCTTTTGTGAGTAGAAGGCAATTGGATGCAGTCGTCCCTGCTCATCAGGTTGATTGATGCATGCTCCTATTGCAAAATCCGAGGCGTCTGTTTCAATAAAGATAGGTTTCTCTGGGTCAAAAATTCCTAAGACCGGTGCTTCACAAAACTTCTGCTTAAGGAGATTGAATGCCTTCTGCTGCTCTTCTTTCCATTCAAATTTCTGGTCCTTTTGGGTGAGCTTTGTCAAAGGTTCCACAATCTTGGAGTAGTTCCATATGAACTTCTGATAGAAGTTGGCAAATCCAAGAAAAGCTTGTGTCTCCTTGACTGTTGTTGGCTCAGGCCATCCTTGTATGGCTGTGACCTTTCCTTTGTTCATTTCAACATGTCCCAGGGAGATCATGAAGCCAAGAAACTCTGTTCTCTGGGTATGCCATTCACATTTTTCTGGTGCAACTGAGAGTTTTTTCTCCTTCAGGGCTTCTAATACCTTCCAAATATGTTGTCTGTGTTCTTCTAAGGTCTCTGAGTAGATAAGGATGTCATCCAAATAGGCCATGCAAAAGACATCCAGGTATTTCCATAGGGTATTGTTGACCAGACTCTGGAAGGTCGCGGGCGCATTGGTAAGACCAAATGGCATGACTGTATATTCAAAATGTCCTAGTCAGGTCCTGAAGGCAGTTTTCCATTCTTCCCCTTCCTTCATGCGCACCAGGTAATACCCTTCTCTAAGATCCAACTTGGTGAAGAACTTCGCCTTCCGCAATCTATCCTGCAACTCCAAGATGAGTGGTAAGGGGTAGCAGTTTTTGACAGTGATGTTATTGAGTTGGCAATAGTCCACACAAAGTTGGAGTTTCCCATTCTTCTTTGGGACAAACAAAATTGGGTATCCAGCCAGTGATGTAGAATGCTGGATATATCCTTATTCCAGGTTCTTTTCAACATACTCTTGGAGCGCCTCATGCACCTTCTCTGAGAGTGGATAAATAGATTTGAATGCCGGTTGCGTTCCAGGCTTTAAGGGTATCTCATGATCCCAAGGCTGATGTTCTGGCAGCTGTCCTCTGCCCTGTTCCTTAAAGACTTCTTCAAAGTCCCAGTATTCCTTTGGGACTGCTTCCATTCCGGTCAAAGGCGGTTGGTCCCTTCTCTGTTCCATGGATCCAATTGTCCAATCTGGTGCTAGGGTAAGGTACAAGACTCCCACTTGTTCTCCCCTTTTCCACATTCACATCATTGTGTTCTGAGAGATCTCTTTGATCTCCACTGGCGGTTCTTCTCCCTCAGGATGCCCTTCAGGCCTTATACCTCTGTTGGATTCTTCCGCCAATTGCACTTTTCCTGTTACCCAGTCTATCTGTGGGTTGTGCATCTTCAACCACAGTATCCCTAGGATTATATCATGTCCTGGCATCCATGTGATATCAAGGTTGATCTTTTCCTTGTGCTGTCCTATCTTCAGGGAGGACTGGTCAGTTTCCATCCGCACCCATCCTCCTCTGTAGCTGCTGGCAGATCCATCAACTGTGGATAACTGGTACGGCTCCTTCTTTCCTGTGAAGGGGATCCCATTCCTGGTGACAAATGTGTTGCTGACAAAATTTCCCATGGCTCCACTGTCGATCATAGCCCTTGCTTTCTTCCCATTGATCTTGACAGTGATCACCAATTGTTTCAATAAGTCCATTCCATTGAGTGTTGTTCCGTTTCGCGTGCTTATAGCTGGGTTCAGGGACCTAGACCAAGACTCCTGCAAGGGTCCCATACTAGCAGGGTCCTCTAGTTTTTTGATTTCTTGGGGTCTTTTGGAAACCATCCTGTCGTGTTCTTAGAGGCATAGTGATCGGAGCAATTGTTATTGTAGCAGGCAGTCCATGGGAGTTCAGCATGTTTGTTTTTCTCTGCAGCTGATATCTGCTTCTGGTTGTCTCGCCTCCGATCTGGACATTTCCAACCCATGTGGTTGTTCTTTCTGCAGTGGATACACAGCTTCTGTTCATAGCACTTTTTCTGTTCATCTATCCAATTGGGGTTGGGCCCTCTGAATTGCCTGTTTGTTGCTCCCTGGGTGCTCCGTTCTCTTCTAGTTGCATTATCTAGTTCCATGGCATCGCCTCCATTTCCTGTGTGTCAAGGGGCTTGTTGAAAAGGGTTGAATTGTCATTGCTCAGTCCGTCGCTCAAAAAGTCAGTTGTCAATCTGGGTTGCCATGAGTATCAGGTTGTTGAGGTCAGTTGGTTCCTCCGCTGCTAGAAGCCCATTCTTGACCTCCTCTTTCAGTCCTCAATAGTAGTGTTCCATGAGCACTCATTCTGACCAGTCTCCAAGGAAGGTTGCCGCTTGCTGGAACTCAGTGGTGTAGTTGGTGACTGACATTTTCTGCTGGATGGACATGATAGTCCTGGTGGCCTTTTTTACCTCATCCAAGTCCCCAAAGTTCTGTTTGATGCAAGTCAAGAACACATTGAAGCTGTTGAAGGTCTCAGTGGTCTCAGCTTGTTGTTGTTCTGGAGACCTTTCTAGGCAATCCTTCAGGTAGGGGTCAAACCACTGAGCTGCAGTGCTTCATAGGTAGGTTGCTGCGAACATGACCTTTCTTTCTTCATTTGGGAATTCATGGGGGTTGAAGAAAAAATAGAGCTCCAGCTGGGAGATGAATGTCTGCAACTTTTTTCGGTCACCATAGTAGAGGTCAGGTTTCGCAATCTTGGTCTTGGAGTTGATATCATGGTCGGTAGGGTCCTGAGCTGCAAGGTTCGATGTATGGTTGGTGCTTGCCCCAGCCTGCTGTCCCAGTAGGTGAATCTGTTCATGGAGTTGGTTGTTCCCATTGATCTGGTTTTGAAGCTCGTCCTGCAACTGGTTAACCTGCTCCCTAAGGGTGGTATTCTCACCAGTCCGTTCTTGCAGCTGGTTTTCCAATCAATTGACTTGATTCTGTAATTCTCTAAGAACTCAAACAACCTCCTGGGGGGTAATGTTTTCCATCTTTGCTTCTTTCCCTGCTTGCCTTCTGCAAGAAAGGTGGTCAAAGTGTAACGACGGGCCTAGGACTTCTTAGGCAGAGGGCCGTTGGGTTTATCTTGGAGGACAGAAGACAAGGGAAAAGATAGATAATAGTCA
>NW_027192531.1:2112396-2263221 GCF_041956765.1 Thermoascus crustaceus | reverse complement strand
CAAGATTGTGAAACCTGACCTCTACTACAGTGACTGAAAAAAGCTGCAGACATTCATCTCCCAGTTGGAGCTCTATTTTTTCTTCAACCCCCACAAATTCCCAAACAAAGAAAGAAAGGTCATGTTTGCAGCAACCTACCTACAAAGCACTGCAGCTCAGTGGTTCGACCCTACCTGAAGGATTGCCTAGAAAGGTCACCAGAATGATGATAAGCTGAAACCACTGAGACCTTCAATAGCTTCAATGTGTTCCTGACCCAGATCAAACAGAATTTCAGGGATTTGGATGAGGTAAAAAAGGCCACCAGGACTATTATATCCATCCAACAGAGAATATCAGTTATGAACTACACCACTGAATTCCAACAAGCAGCAGCATTCCTTGGAGACTGGTCAGAATGGGCACTCATGGAACATTACTATTGAGGACTGAAGGAGGAGGTCAAGAATGGGCTTCTTGCAGCAGAGGAACCAACTGATCTCAACAATCTGATACTCATGGCAACCCAGATTGATAATCAACTTTTTGAACAACAAACTGAGCAGCAATGATTCAATCTTTTTCAGCAAACTCCTCAACACACAGGGAATGGAGGTGATGCCATGGAACTAGATAATGTGACCAGAAAAGAACAAAACACACAGGGAGCAACAAACAGGCAATCTAGGGGGCCCAACCCCAATTGGACAGATGAACAGAAGAAGTGCTATAAGCAGAAGCTGTGCATCCACTGCAGAAAAAATGACCATATGGGTTGGAAATGCCCAGATAGGAAATAAGACAACTGGAAACAAATATCAGTCACAGAAAAGAACAGACATGCTGAAATCCCATGGACTGCCTGCTATAATAACAACTGCCCTGATCACTATGCCTCCAAGAATGTGACAGGATGGTTCCCAAGGAACCCCAGGAAGTTAAAAAACTAGAGGACCCTGCCAGTGTGGGACCCTTGCAGGAGTCTTGGTCTAGGTCCCTGAACCCAGCTACAAGCATGCGATATGGAACAACACTTAATGGAACAGACTTATTGAAACAATTAGTGATCACTGTCAGGATTAATGGGAAGAAGGCAAGGGCCATGATTGACAGTGGAGCCATAGGAAATTTTATCAACAACACATTTGTCACCAGGAACAGGATCCCCTTCATAGGAAAGAAGGAACCATATCAGTTATCTACAGTTGACAGATCAGCCAGCAGCTATGAAGGAGGATAGGTACAGATGGAGACTGACCAATCTTCCTTGAGAATTGGACAACATAAGGAAAGAATCAATCTTGACATTACATGGATGCCAGGACACAACATAATCCTAGAAATACCTTGGTTGAAGATGCACAACCCACAGATAGATTGGGCAACAGAAAGAGTGCAAATGGCAGAGAAACCCAACAGAGGTGTAAGGCCTGAAGGGCAACCTAAGGGAAAAGAGGAACAGCCAGTAGAAATCAAGGAGATTTCTCAGAATGCAATAATGTGAATGTGGAAAAGGGGAGAACAAGTAGGAGTCTTGTATCTCACCCTCACACCAGAATTGATGATTGGATCCATGGAACAGAGAAAGGACCAACCGCCCCTGAAAGGAATGGAAGCAGTTCCAAAGGAATATTGGGACTTTGAAGAAGTTTTCAAAGAATAAGGCAGAGGACAGCTGCCAGAATATCAGCCTTGGGATCATAAGATACCCCTGAAACTGGGAACACAACCAGCATTCAAATCCATTTACCCACTCTCAGAAAAGGCGCATGAGGTGCTGCAAGAGTATGTTAAGAAGAACCTGGAATGAGGATATATCTGGCATTCCACCTCACCTGCTGGGTATCCAATCTTGTTTGTTCCAAAGAAAAATGGGAAACTTTGACTTTGTGTGGACTATTGCCAACTCAATAACATCACAGTCAAAAACTGCTATCCTTTACCACTCATCTCTGAGCTGCAGGATAGATTGTGAAAGGCAAAATACTTCACCAAGTTGGACCTCAGAGAGGGATATTACCTGGTGCGCATGAAGGAAGGGGAAGAATGGAAGACCGCCTTCAGGACCCAGCTAGGACATTTTGAATATACAGTTATGCCATTTGGTCTTACCAATGTGCCTGCTACTTTTCAGAGCTTGGTCAACAATACCCTGTGGAGGTATCTGGATGTCTTCTGCATGGCATACCTAGATGATATCCTCATCTATTTGGAAAACCTGGAGGAGCATAAACAGCATGTGCGAAAGGTTTTAGAAGCCCTGAAGGAAAAGAGACTCTCAGTTGTGCCAGAAAAATGTGAATGGCATACTCAGAGGACAGAGTTTCTTGGCTTCATGATTTTCTCAGGATATGTTGAAATGAATAAAGGAAAGGTTGCAGCCATTAGGGGATGGCCCACTCCAACAACAGTTAAGGAGACATAGGCTTTTCTTGGTTTTGCCAACTTCTACCAGAAATTCATATGGAACTATTCCAAAATTGTGGAACCTTTGACAAAGCTTACTTGAAAGGACCAGAGGTTTGAATGGGGAATTGAGCAGCAAAAGGCATTTGATCTCCTCAAGCAAAAGTTTTGTGAAGCACCAGTTTTGGAAATCTTTGACCCAGAGAAACCTATTTTCATAGAAATGGATGCTTCAGACTTTGCTATAGGGGCCTGCATCAATCAACCAGATGAGCAGGGATGACTGCACCCAATCACTTTCTACTTATGAAAGATGACCCCACCGGAACTGAATTATGACATCCATGACAAGGAACTTCTGGCCATCATGGCGGCTATACGAGAATGGCGGCATTACCTAGAGGGGGCAAGGTATCAAGTTGTGATGTACTGCGATCATAAGAACCTCACATACTTCACCACCACCAAAGAATTGACCTGAAGACAGGTCAGGTGGGCAGAAGAATTGGCCCCTTATGATATCAAGATCACCTACTGAAGAGGCTCAGAGAATGCCCGAGCAGATGCGCTCAGTTGAAGGCCAGACTACCAGGAGGAAGAGCCTCCCCCACGGCCCGCGATTTTGCAACAGGAGGCTGATGGAACCCTCACAGTGGATAGGCAAGCTGCGCCCGCCCTACAGTTAGGACCAGGTACATGGGCAGAAAGGATCAAGGAAGCATACCAGAAGGATTCAATGGCAGAAGAACTTGGAGAAATCAAGAATGATCCCAACATAACCAAGGGGGAAGGAGACATCATCCTATTTTGAGGATTGGTCTACGTTCCCACCAAATTGAGGGAAGACCTAGTCAGGGATATCCACGAAGCCCCGGCTCATGGACATCAGGGAATAGAGAAGACCATTGAGAGGGTTATCCAGAATTTCTACTTCCCAGGGTTGAGGAGGATGGTGCGGCATATAGTGTTGCAATGTGACCTTTGCATCAGGAGCAAGGCAGCACAGCATGCACCATACAGACTCTTGCAGAACCTGGATACCCCAGAAAGACCCTGGCAATCCATATCACTGGACTTCATTACAGACTTACCTATGTCTAAGGAGCCTCTGACAGGAGTAATATATGATTCCATCTTGGTCATTGTGGATAGGCTTACCAAATATGCCTACTTCTTACCATACAAGAAAGCCTCCAATGCAGAAGAACTGGCATACACCTTCCTACAGATCATTTTTGGAAACCATGGCTTGCCAGAAGAATTTGTGTCTGACAGAGACAAGCTTTTTACCTCAGGATTCTGGCAAACATTGACTCACCAACTCAGCTCCAAGCATAAGCTCTCCACAACAGCTCACCCACAGACTGATGGACAAACAGAATGGATGAATCAGACCCTGGAACAGTACTTGCGCTGCTACATCAACTATCAACAAGACAACTGGGTGGAACTCCTACCTATGGCCCAGTTCACTTATAACAGCGCCAAGAACAAGACAACCCAGGAATTGCTGTTCTATGTCAACTATGGATTTGAACCAACAGCTTACCAGGAACCAAAACCAAGCAGGGTTTTGGCCCAGAGGGGAATCCTCTGAGCTGATCAACTGAAGGAGCTTCACCAGCAACTGAATTTGGATATTCAGTTTATTGCCTACCAGACTGCCAAGTACTACAATCAACATCACAAGAAAGGACCAAACCTAAAAGCAGGAGATAAAGTATCTTCTTTGAAAAAATGTGAAAACAAAACAACCAAACAACAAATTGGATTTTAAGAAAATTGGACCATTTGAAATTGAAGAAAAGAAAGGAGAGGTCAATTTCCACCTTAAATTGCCAGATACTATGTGGATACACCCAGTTTTTCATATATCACTATTGGAACCAGCACCAGAAAACGCCCAACCAATTACTGAGACTGAAGAGATCCTACCAGAGAATCCAGATGATGACAAGGACTATGAGGTAGAGAAGATGTTAGACAGTGGCATAATTGATGGACAGTTCATGTACCTTTTGAAATGGAAAGAATATGATGACTCTGAGAATTCCTGGCAACCTATAGAGAACTGTGATGGGTGCAAAAGACTTCTCAGGGAATTCCACCTCCAAAATCCAGATTGCCCAAAACCAGAGGATCTACGCCTTCAGAAAACAAGGTGTTGAGGGAAGATTCCCAGAACGGCACACGGGAATAATCCACAGGAGACCCAGCCTCAGCAGGAGGAGCAGGTTTGCCTGAACCCCCACCAGAGGAGGAGAGGTCTGCACTTGGACCCTCTTGACATGTCTGCTTAGGAGAATATCCACCCTTAAGAGGATCAGAACTGCCAGATGCAGCCTCTAGCCGCTCCAACTCCTCAAGATCCTCCACAGACTGAGCTTTCTTTGATAGCATCAGGACACCTTGCCACTCTAACAGATCAGTTTGCTTCTCTACTTGTGCTAGGTGAGCCATCACAGCATTGAGCTCTTGACACACTGCTTCTCGGTCAGCACGTGCCTTATCTAAAGCCCTCTTTAATTGATTAACTGTGAAAGGCCAGTCAGAACAAATTAAGATAAAAGGACAAAAAAGTCAGACAATCTGCATCCTCCACCCCAGTAGCATCACACTGTGTGTGTCCTCGCCGGCAACATTCTCCACAGCGAGAATAGTTGAGATACACCTTGCATTCAACCTCCTCTCCCTTCTCTCGCAAAAGAAGACATTGAGAACAAGGAACTGACATAGTGATACCCAGAAGATCGACCTTGGCGCCTAGGGATGAATGTTCTGTTCCTTGGTCACCTTGCTTGTGTTTTCCAGTCATGATGGAAGGACACTTACAGGAGAAAGAAGAACAGCAAGATCACACAGTGGACTGGAACCAAGTTATAAGCTAATGATCTTCGGGCCGAAGATCTTTGAGGGGGGGGGTAGTGTTATGGCACAGCCTAGGAATCTCCGATAAGACAGTGAGGGGGAGAATCTATCACGTGACAATGGATCAAGAGCGATGGCCATGATCCATCAGGACCTTTGATCCGTCCGACCTCTTGATCCAACCTGACCCTTGATCCATCCATGGTCATGATCCACCGGATAGGTATTTCTGAAGCAGAGTTCAATATGTATATAAGACGCTCCTTAACCATGGGGATTAGGATCCTGTGGTCAACTCAAATAGCAATCCTAGTTAACATTGCTAGTAACAACTCATTATCTATCTTTTCCTTGTCTTCTGTCCTTCAAGATAAACCCAACGATCCTCCGCCTAAGAAGTCTTAGGCCCGTCGTTACAGTAATAAAATAGATATACAACATGTAATTATATTCGCTTAATTAATTAAGCAGACCATTGAATCATCCACGTTTATGAGTAGATAAATAGTCATCATCATATCCTTCCTCCGTTTCCGTTTCTCTCTCTCTCTCTCTCTCTCTCTCTGTGCGTGTGGAGTGCCTATCTATTAGTAACAGCGTGGCAGGTTTACAGACTGCTCCTTTAGATAGGTTGTTGCTATCATCACATAGTGCCTTATGCCGCTGACAGTATGCCGTTGCGAAAGAGGGTGGGATACGGCGACAATAAAATCCATACAATGTTCGAGTCAACTCGGGTACTTAAATTGAATCTCACGAATTTACTTTACAACCATTCATTCCTTGATAGTATTCTCTTGAAGATGAACTTGAATTACCATTAACATTATCTAATCGCGGTAGGGTACCTATATAATAATATCAATTCAAACATGCCATGCAGTATATGTACTGTACGATGCGATACTGTTAGGTTAGGTAGCTAGCATGGCTGCAGGTTGGCGTACATAGTAATGTAATATAATCGACCAGAAACTCTCATGGGTATCTCCAGACAGGAAATCAGTTTTTTTTCATCGAATGTGTGAAATTTTTCTTTTGATCTGCAGCTCATCTCACGCCTTATCATTATTTTCTTCAGGCGAGTTGTTGGACGCATTTCCATCCTCCGGTGACTGTGACTGTGATACTGACTGTGATTGCGACTCTGACTGTACACTTTCATCTTTATCACCTTCGTTGGTCTTGACGCTCTTCCACTCCAAGGCCAGGGTAGACACGAATGCCAGGCCAGCCATGATGACGGCAGCGGTGAAGACCTGCTGCAACGCGTGGTTATACACTCCGATCACGGCCGGAAGGGAATCCTTCGGGACCTCAGAGCGGAATCTAGTTGCTCCAGCAGCGATGATGACTTGGATGTCGACACCAGGGAGCTGGTTCGCGTCGCTAGCTGCCAAGAGCCCGTTTTGGAGGATGTTGTTACCGACAGAGACGAAGACGGCGCCGCCCAGACTCTGGAAACAGGTCACGGCGGCGGTAGCGATGGGAACTTGATCCAAACGTAGGACTCTCTGTACGGCAATAAAGCCCTGCTGCACTGCCATTCCAAGACCAGCTGAAGCAAGTATCTGGTATCCGATCCATTTTGATGACGGGGTAGAGGGTTGCAATGTGCACAGTAACCCACAGCCGACGGTTCCAATGGCAGATCCGATGATGGCTGGTGGCGCATAATATCCAGTCTTTGTGACGACGATTCCAGTTAAAAGGGAAAGAATGGCGTTTGAAAGAGTGTATGCGAGCATATCAACACCAGATCCGACTGCTGATGCACCCTTTATAGCCTGAAACCAGATGGGAAGGTAGTATGCATGCATCAACATCGTAGCGTATATAAAGAGTGCGGCCAGGCAACTCGCTACAACGCTACGCTGCAGGAGAATGCTTGGAACCATCAGGGCCCGTTCCTTCATGTGCCACTGCCATCCGAGGAAAGTGATGAGGGTGACCCCAAATCCGACAAGCAGACCAATCAGAGTTGGACTGCTCCAAGGATATTGCTGTCCATTAAACTCAAGGGCTAGAAATAGCATCACAAACGCCCCAAGTAACAGTGCATTTCCGATCAAGTCAAGCTGCAAAATTCTCTGGAAGAACGGGCGGTTTTGCGACGCAAACTTGGAAGGTTTGAAGAACAGAGCAATCACTGCCAGAGTGACGCTTCCAACAGGGAGGTTGAAGTAAAAACTATAAGAGGTCAGAAAGTAGTGGATAGCTCGAGGGAAACATCGTCCACTTACCACCAACGCCAGGTAACCAGACCGGTGAAAACACCACCAAGTAAAGGACCGACGGCAGCACCCACACCGAACCTAGATAAATAGTTAGACACTGTGGCTACTAATCTGTTTTATGAAGACATACATCATGCCAACAGCAGCAGTATAGACAGGCCTCTTCTGTAGCGGTACACTATGAGCCACAACAACAAAACAGCCCGTAAGGATGCCAGCGCTTCCCCATCCAGCAATGGCCCTACCGACAATAAGGGCTGTAGAGTTTGGAGCAACGGCGCATATCAGGCTGCCTATCTCGAAGGTAGCTACAGCTAGCAGGTATGTCCATTTTATATCAAAAAGAGTGAATATTCGTCCATAGGTAGGTTGCAGGGCACATGCAGCGATGAGATATGCTGACCCATACCACCCAACGGAATTAGTCGACCGAAATTCATCTGTGATTCTGGGGATGGCCTTTACCAGGCGTCAGCAGAAAGGAAGCACCAGCTTATGGTCTTTCGTACCGTAGTGATAATGGTTCTATCCAATGATACTAGGAAGACGGAGAGACATATCCCGATAGTCAGTAGTGAAAGGGCAACAGGACCGGGGTACTGATGAGAAGAGTTGCTGTTCTTTTCCGTTGGCTGGGGTTCCTGATCTGGAATACCTTGCTCCAGATCGCCGGGGGGAGGAGACCCTTTTTCTTCGACTGTACTCATACATGTGGCCGAGGGTGCTGGCTTGTCTATTGTTTCCTTTACCGGATCATCGAGTTTAGAGAACTTCGAGTCTCTCTTAGACGTATCCTCGAGCTTTGGGGATGTGTCTTCGGGCATCGAGTTTCTCTTCGAGGCGTTCTCTTGTTCAGTTGGCGCGTCATCAAATTGCCCCTCTTCTGGACCAGAGTCGGACCCATCCTCTGACTTTTCCTCCACAGTTGTCAAAGATTCGGGGGTTATTGGCCGCTCTAGATCTTGATCGTGACGCTCGCTATCTGCGGACATGTATACTTCAGGGTTTGGGCCACGTATATCCGACATCATGGCAAGTTTCCCGCGCTCCAAAACAAACAGAAGATAATGCGCAAATTCAAAATTGAACAAGAAAGACACGGGTGTAGCCTCTCTGCAAGAGAAGCGAGATGCACGAGGGAACGGATATCAAATTGAGAAGCTCGATGGGAATTCACCAATCTTAACAGCGGACGGGACGCGATCCTAAGCGAGGAGCATATCAAGTCAATGAAACTATTTAGCAATCCCGCGATCACAGGAGACTGAAGATTTTCAAAGACAGGAGAGATCGACAAACATTGCACCTCGGGGCTTATCCCCGCGGCTTCATTTGCCGTCATAAACAATTTTTTGGAGCCATAGTCCTGCCTCGGGATGCAACCTGCAAGCATGGGGTATATCGATACGAGGGATGACGAAAGGGCGAACCAGGGTCAAAACTGAACTGGCAGCGAGGGTAAGCAGGTGGTACCTCATCCCAAATTATCATGGTCAACCATTGAAAAACCGTGAAGCCGCTGCATAGAGTGGAGAAGTTGGGGCCACCGCAAGGGCATGACTGGTCATGAACCTATCTTCTCCCACTCCAAACAGATCCTATCGCGCGGGGGTATTTGTAAAAGTTGCAACTTGGCACCAGCCAGCAGGGCATGCTGTCTGCCGGATGTCATTTTCCCATGCGGCGCATGCAGAGCGCCTTTTGCAGGGACTTGGCGCGCCACGGATAGCTTAACATCAACAAACACGGTGATCATTACCACCGCATCGCGAACGAGGATCAAGGTCGTAGTAAACAACACATCAAGGGCGTGCAGAAATAACCGGGGATTTCCGGAAAAATCCCGATGCTACTATATCTGTAAGTCCGGGGGGGGGGGGGTTCATCGAGATCATCTGGAAGCTCCTCAGCCGCAACTAAGGTGGCCAGCGCTCGACAGACGGGACAGATTCTCAAAAGTGGCAGTGAAATCCGCCCCTAGAAAGGAAGGTCTGATGCATGGATGTTGAAAGGGCACCAAATAAATGCCTGCCAAGAATCCGAGGAAGAGGTCGAGATAAGTAAGGATAAGCGCGATCGCGGAGTTGGCGATCTGCCCCTAGCGTCGACGCCGCTTTTTACCCCTGGCCGTCGCGGACGGTTCGTCACGGTATGTACTATAACATACCGTACATAGTTGCATGTATTGTTCTCTGTATTGATAACGTTACGCATCAATCTGCGCCTAGGTCATGTAGGTACTTTATGCTGCATCCTTCTCTCCAGTCAATATTCGTTTCCTCTGTCTATCAGCTTATCCACCATGCTAATTTCATCTTTGGCCTAGCTTTGGACTATGGTGCCGGAATGTTTAACTGGACCGATAAGAGGCCTGCCAGATAGGACGGACAACTCAGTTATCTACAAGGATGTGAAACTGCCGACTGAGGTGGCCGGATAGAGCCACGTAGGTATCGCCGAAATGCAAGTATTAGCTGTGTGACGGGATGCCTGAAATTTGAACTATATCATGTTTTCTTCTCTTGGGGTGTTTCTACATAGTGCTAAACCTCAGAGCGTCCAACGTAATTTCCTATGTTAGGAGTCTTATGTGCTGCCGCCCTACACAAGTGGATACTGCTAGTCACTACTTGATAATATACGGCTGAATTCGATCCTCAAACTCTAAGCTTTGGGGTGGTGGACCAAATCCAAACTCTCTTCAACGTGCTTCTTCCTTGAGCCCCATTGGTATGCCATCCCTGCCGCGGAGAGTGGGCTAAGGGTGTGTATGTCTCATCGATTTATGTGAAGCTCTCAACTTCCCGTCTTCCTTACATGGTGGGGGGAAATTTTCACAGGTTTCATCAAAAGAAAACAATCATGTCGCCACGAAAGGCCCGTAGAGCATGAGGAAACTCCTCTTTTACCTCGATATAACCGCCGGAGTCATCAAGCGCCGTTTTGTATCCTTGACGGTGCCATCTATTCATTATGTCGTTGGAATCTGATCCCTTTGATTTGAACGAGTCTTCTATCCTCTCTTGGATATGGAAGCTGGCTTTGATATTCATAATTCTGATTAATTTCAAGGGCCTACCCTTCGCATGGCACGTAGGTGTTATTTTTTGCCAAGGCATATATAGCATTTTATATCTTTCTTTTACTAAATACTTCTCTAGATTCGCATACTTCGAGGGTTTCGCCTTGTGCTGCGTTCGAACAGACAGAAGAATGGCCCTACTCCTGCGCAGCTCTTCCAGCCTCTCATTATGTCGTCTAGAGGATCAATCATGGAGATGGATTATAACTTGCACAGTAAGTTTTAATTCTGCAATATTTTCATTTTCCTCTTGTATGCCTTTAGACTCACACGCTCTAGAGTCCAACAGTACCTACTTTGCCGACCTAGATGTTGCTCGAGCCCACCTTATGTGCGCACTATTTTCCAGGGGCATCGACTACGCCCGCAATACAAAGTCCGGAGGGATCATTGGCGTCTCTGAAGGAATGATTGGCCTGGCTCTCGGAGCCGTGAGCTGCTCCTTCCGGAAGGAGGTGAAGCCATTCCAACCATACGAGCTCTGGACGCGCATCCTCTCCTGGGACCAGAAGTGGATATACGTCGTGACGCATTTTGTTCGCAAAGACGCTATCAAGCCGCGCTCATTCACGCTTCTACCGGGCCAGGTACAGCGACAAGGAAATCTGAAGGACCTGGTTAAAAAGGAAGATGCGATCTTCGCGTCCGGGTTGAGCAAGTGCGTCTGGAAGAAAGGACGCCGTACAATACCGCCAGAATTATTTCTACAGGTCTCCGGACTGCTGCCTCCACGACCCGGACAGGATGATTACCTGTCTTCCATGCGCCAAGAACCTCTCCCAAAGCTCACTTTCTCGCGCCAGGTCGAGGAGTTCTACGACATCCCGTTCAAGATCGTCGAGAAGATGGAGATGGCTTGGGACACACTGACGACGCACCTTTCGCCAGAGCTCGACGATTCCTCAGAGGACGGCCTGTCCATGTTGGGGCCAAAGGAGCTCGAGCAGCAGAAGGTACAGGAGGAGTGGACTTGGGAACGGATAGAGACGGAGAGGCAACGAGGCATGGAGATTGCAAATCGCCTCATGGAACTGGACCGCCTGCACGGTGAGTTTACTGGGGAGGCAGATGCGCTGGGGATGCGGCGGGATCTGTGGTAGTTCGATCTGATTAATTGATACCAAGTATTGTCTTCTATGGGGTTTTGTGGAGAAGTTGAATAGAGCATATTTCGTCATGGATTCTTGTTTCATTGCAATTCATTTACGGGTCTGGGGACAACATCTCTCCACCGTTACGGCTGTCATGGAGACAATGCAATTGTCACCGCCACCACTAGAAGGTACAGTACCTTACACTATAAAGTACACTACCTTATACTCTACATACATGTATGTACATACTCTGCTACCCAAACCGGAAGAAATACCAAGAAATTAGTAGCTACATGAAAAATAACCTTTTGATATACAGAAAAAATCGCTTCTCCCTTGAAGTCAGTACCTGGTAGGTACATCATATGGCGTGATGTATTTTGTTGTTCTTGATCCGCGGGCGGCATGGACATTGCATCAGCCACCAGCCACACCTTCCCATCACATGTCACCCGACGGTAAGACACGCATATGACATGTCCGATATTGGATCTTCTGCGTCACTTACCCACCAACGAACCAAATGGCAATCGCAAATTGACGGCAGGAAAAAAAAAGAGAATCGCACACGCTTCCTCATTCTGGATTCTGATATGCTAAGATTTTCTTGGAACAGGATTTCCAGGTATCGATTATTCGTCGTCGGGAGTACACCAAGGTTGCATGCATCTATGTACCCAGTACAGAGGTACCGACCTACAGTACAGTTGCATACTACATTGCTATATGAGGTACACACCATCTGGAAGGTATTTGTCAACATCACGGCACCGCTACAGATGATGACTTCAGTCCCCATAGTCAGAACTCGGATGATCCTCGTGCTCTAGAACAAGGTTACAACTGGATCTATGTACCATATGATCTAGAATTTGAGATCTATTATCACAGTTCATCACAAATTCACGCATCATGATTTGTCTGCAGCGGTTGCCACGACTAGGCTGAATCCGGTTCTTTCTCTTCTGCAACCTGTTCTCCCGTCGTCGATCGCCCAAGATCGCCCAAGGTGTGGCTGAGAAATACCCCAGAGAGAAAGCACGATATACTATCAGAACCTGAGACCCTGAAAAGAGCGATCGCTTGACGTGGAGATCGGTTGCGATCGGTTGCTGTCGGAATGCCGTGCAGAAAGTACCAAGTAGCTACCTGCTCCCACCCCTTCTTCTCTTAGTCCCCAAAAACAAGATATAGACTTGATGGATCTCGAGGAGGGGTCATATGAAGTCACAACACGAGGATATTGTTAGATAGATAATATTCCTTAGAAATAGTTATACATCATTAACTAATTACAACAACAAAAAATGGTTCTCCATAACAAAAGTATAACGATCGATCAAGTGCCGTCCATCCCTTTGGTGATGTATACACTGTGTACAAAATTTCTCATAGTAACTACCCAACCTACCGATCTATCTACCGACGAACGGACCCGACCGAGAGCCATGTAAAACCCGTGGTGTACACGGAATCCAAAAAAAAGGTCATCGTCAAGTAAAAAGAAATCCCACCATCCTTCATTCATCCCGCCCGTGCTCTTTCAATTCGATTCGATCGGCTTGCCCGATCGTCGATCATTCGATCGGAGATAACCCCCGAATCTCCATCTCCAGTCCATCCCACGATCCACGATGCAGACCAGACCCAGACCCAGCGGGGAACCTGCAAGCATCAGATCCCGTCCCGTGCCATCTGTACAGTTCACAGGTCTGTGAAAAGCCAGCTCCCAGAGTCCAGACCAACTCAGCTCAGGCTCCCCAAGAAAAAAAAAGAATTTGGAATACTTTTTGAAGTTCTCATAGGTACGTACCTAGGTGGTTAGGTAGCAATGATTAGTATAGTATAATTCGAAGCCTTCAAAGTTGGTTGCCAACCATGCGGAGCCGCAGAGGTGACGACGAACAACACAAGGATGGACATACGTGTAAAGCAGAGCGGGAAGTCTGATTTGACAGGCATGTGCAAGGCCCCCCCCCCGACTCAGTAGGTCAGCTCAGCTCAGAATCAGGGATCAGGGATCAAAGAAAACAAGGATCAAGATCAAGATCCTCAGGGACGCTTCTGCGTATTCGAAGCTTTCAGCCACAGTCCATCATCACCAAGCATTGGCAGCTGGAGGACCTGGCGCAAGTAAACCCGAGACCAGAAGAGCATATGGGTAACCTGAGAATACCCGCTACTTCGTACTATAGTGCACAGTACTTGTATGTAATTACATAAGTAATTACCTGCCTACTTTAAGGTTTCTCTGACTTCGTATTCCCCCCTCTCTTGACAGATCCTTATCGTTATTTATTTCCTTTTCCTGGTGGTCCTCATGCCATAGATATCAGTGAATGGGCTCGATTGGACAGCATGTCTCTTCTACTTGCCTACTAGTATAGTAGCCTACCTGGATTCCGAAAAGGTAGCTGAAACTAGACCGTTTCTGCACTGGCGGACTTACCCGTGGACAAGCAAGATAAGGGAAGTGATCGTCGAGATACATATGATATTTAGGTACCCATGCTGGGCGTGGGGGATATATGCAGCGATGTTGCAGAAATCCCCTGCACTGCGACGCAGTAGTGCGGATCCCTATCGGCCAACAGCAATCGGAGCCTTCACCGGAGTACCCCCATGGGTTATGCCCGCCCACCACGGCATATCAATATTCTGTACAACACTAACGTTACCGTATCCATGTATATAGCAACAAGTGAAAGGTATTCATTCACTGTAATATCAAACTAGCTAGTTGAGAAGTACGATACAAAGTATAAGTGGATCATACCACATGGCACTACCACCTAATATTATATATATATGATTAAATAGTCTCCAGCTGCCGTGTTGACGTGTCAGACTCAGAATGTAACTCTCAAAAATGTGTTCGGGCTGCCAAGTCTGCTAAGAGCTCGATCCTGATCCTGTAAGAACTCATAGCATGCAAGGCACCTCCGCAAGGAGTTGACCGAGCACTAATTCTGCATGCAATACCAAGCATCCAAGCGTCGATTTCCCGCTCTTCCCGCCCCACATGGTGCTAACTATATCTCTTCCCCAACTTGTTCCAAGACGAGCTGGACAAGCGAGAGGCGATGCTTTCTGAAAAGGATATGGGGATCAACGGTTGAGCGACTCGCCAAACTTAGCCCGCACTTCTGTGGAAACCCACGATTTATCACCGGTCCATTCATTCTGTCTTGCTCTGGATCGCGGATGCACTCCACTGGCCCTTACTCCCCGATTCCACTATGTCAATGCTCGCGCTCCCGATCTTGTTACGGGCCGTTTTGAGGGTTTCGGTTGTCCGGCCGGTCGTGTTGGCGAAAGGACGTTCCTTGGTTCCTGCCTTGGCGCCAACCGTCTTGCGGCCCTTGCTGCCGGATTTCTTGTACGTCGCGATGTAGAAGGAAATGAAAAGCACGAGATATGAGCTGAGGATGACGCAGCCTGTCAGCGCGGCCAGGGGCTCGCCTCTGCATGTACCCATGTGAGGCAAGTTGAGATTATCGAAGACGCTGGCGTAGTAGTCCCAGGTTGCGAAGTAGATGAATCCTGCAGAGTACTGTCAGTGGATTGTTTCTCAACCTGAGAGTAGTCTGCTTAACTGACCCAGGTCAAGGACAAACTGGAGGATCTGGAGGCGGGTAATCCACTCCTTCCACCATACACGAATTCCACGGGCACTCTGGAAGTAATACCAGTACATGATGACATGAACCGTCAAGTTGAGCGTGATTGGCACCCATGACACCGGGGTTCTTCCGACCAGTTGAGTATAGCACAGGAAGGCAGTTGCGCCGTGGTGGTAGGTGTGGAGGAAGGCTGAGGGTGGTTAGCAATAGGAATATTAATCATTCTGGAAATGGAAAACGAACTCAATGGCTTCTTTTTGAGGAAGAGGAAAGCGGTGTCGAGAAACTCTATGTATTTGGTCAAATAGTTCAACTGCAGAAGTTAGCAGAAGATCCTGCGTCAGAAGGTAAGGCAATCGACACATACGTAGTAGAGGGTTACCAGCTGGTCTGACCAGCCTACATCAGTGCAGATGCAGTCATAGAGCCCCTGCTTCCAGAGCGACGGAATTATTTGTTCAAGGAAGAGCACCAGCAACGCCCCACTGAGAGCCGTCAGGATGAAATTATGTGCCATGAACAGCGTGTGAAGTTTGAACGGCTGACGCTTTCTCATGAACTCCCAGCCGGTATAGATGACAATGTAGTATAAGGAGATCATGAGCAGAGTCTCCTTCATAGTCGCCATGGGAGTTTTCCCGGGGACAAACCGGAAATCTACAGCAGGATATCCCACTATAGACGTCCACGCCCGATCGAACAGTGTCCATGGCGAGTTCTTGAGCAGGGCGGTGCCTGCTGGAATGAACAAGGCATCTAGGGAGCCGGCGGACATGGTGACGACCAGATGGAGAATGGGTACATGGAACTTCAAAGAGAATTGACAGCAGGAGGCAGGAGATTTAAACAGTTCAAGCAAGAAACATGAAGGGGATGGGTATCATGGGCAGGCTTTCTCAACTGCGGCTTCTAAGGAAAGAGTGAGTGGTGGACCCCGCGATTCCTCCGCGGGCTGGGAAGACACTCGGGCCGGGAGACGTGGTCGAGAGACGAGCTTGACAAAGCAGCAAAGATATATACAGCCCATAGCGTGATAATGTAGAATTCAAGGGTCTAGACTGGTGGAAAGTCGATCCTCTCCCCTCAGACCCACCACATTCCAGCATCTCCTTGTGCGTCCGAAGGGGCCTGGTGCTTGCCAGCTGTCTAGGGTATCTCAGCCGTCCTTGCAGAGCTGCAGTTAGGCGACCCGAACCGGGACAGTAATCATTTTGAATTCCCGTCTGGCTCACAGTATCCTTGATTGATAATATGGGGGCATCCAGAACCTGTAGCGGTTCAATGGAATCATTTTCGCAGGGCTACAGGGGGAACTCCCGCCTTCATGCATGCTGCACGGGAACAGTGACATAAGTTGCCAGTGCGAAGGACACAGCAGGTGGACGGATATCGCCATGAGACTGGTTAATTTCTCCGATGGAAGGCTTCCGCAGGTCACTTCGTCTACGTGGTGCGCCTGAGATATGAGAGAAAAGAGAAAAAGCAAGAAGTCAAAAACAAAGAAAACAACCTTGGGTTACATCTGAAGACGAGGTGGATATCTCTGATCTTTGCTCATAATGGTAAGCGTCCCTCGCTGCAGCTGGAGAGCACGAGTGTGATAAGGTTGATCTCAGTGGGCCGCTGAGATAGGAGATCGGGTGGGCTCGTCTCTAAGTTGACAAGCTGCATGATAAAGGTGTGCAGCTCCTATAGAGGAGTACCAAAGAACTTTCGTATATTGATTTGGTTGGTTAGGTATTATGTTCCACCCGGCAAGGCCTACTATGGCTTTGCAATGATGTACCGACGGTTCCGCGAACTGATAATGAGCCAGTTCACCGATGCAAGGAAGATCCGCTAGCAAAGGGACGCGGCTTACACTTCCGCTTCCCTGATACGAGTTATACAGGATCCTTTGTAAGGATGGTTGGATACAGAAACAGTCCCACGAGGCTGTAAGAAGTGGACGGATCGAATTCTCCAAATGTATCGTTCTCTCCTTCCTTTCCTCTCCTGCTCACTACTGGACACTAGAACCATTAGAAGAGAGTATGCATTGGAAGAATATCAAATGAGACTAATCGATATATTAGGAACAGTATGCAGTATCTATCGTTTACCCTGAAGTTCTACAGTACAGTACATACTTCCGAATACCATGGTACTGATGTGACGTTTTTCGTACATACGGTAACATACCGTACCAAGTGCAAACGCCTTGGGCACGTACACAGCATCTACAACCTCCTTCGCGCGCCCATGTTCGGCTTTTTCCTGCATCCCCATCTAGGCTTTATCGAATTATTCATTTAAACGAGCCGAAGACACGGCTCACACATATAGCTCTCTACCAATAGCGGGATATCTGCGCAGGAGGGCGCGGCATTGAGTCCAGGCGATCTCCCGACACGGCTTTTCAGCCTAGATCCCTGTCAAGATTAGTCACAATTGCATTACATCCACATTTTCCATCATGCTGACTCCTTCACTAGGATTGCCACTCCCTTCCTTCATGGCTCCAATGGCTCCATTCCCAGGTGCAAGGTCCAGAAGTGTCCCCTGCACTGACGAGAAATGACCGAGCTCGCGACCCGAGGTGGTGTCCGATAGGGCTCCCCCTTCCTTTCACATGAGAGGGAGGGCGGGATTCAGAAGCACGATCCTATCGCTTGCTTCTTCTGATATAACTGGAAACGATATCTCCAGTCCATCTCATATCTGCCCTCGATGTCAGGACATCTTGCTCTGCACGAGTCCGCCTTGCTCTATATTTCTATTATTCTCTTTTTGAATCCTTTCTCTCGGTCAAGCGTCATATCATGACTGTCCAGGGCCCCGTGAAGGCCCAATTCAAAGTGGCCTTCACACCTCTAATGCTTGTGTCCACCGTCGCTGCCGGTGTCCTGTCAAGAACGACCCTTCTAGACACGGCTGAAGCCCTTCTCTGGACATATTCTCTTGTCACCCTCGCATACGTCTTCTACAAGTCGTACATATATCCATTCTACATCTCTCCCCTCCGTGTCGTACCTACGGTTCCGGGGTTCCCTCTCTGGGGCCAGTTTTTCACCATCATCACTCAGGAAGTCGGTGTCCCCCAGCGCGAGTGGCACCAGAAATATGGACCGATCGTCCGGTATTTCTTTCCTCTGGGAGCAGAGAGACTTTCCATCGCGGAGGACTCGGCCCTGCGACACATGACCGTCAAGAACCCCTACAACTACCCCAAGCCCGACAGGGCCAGGAAGTGGATGCTTCGTATCCTGGGAGAAGGGGTTCTGCTGGCCGAGGGCGGTGCACACGTTCACCAGCGCAAGGCTCTCACCCCCGGCTTCTCCATCGGTTCGATCCGATACCTCTCCCCGATCTTCTGGCGCAAGGCCCTTTTGATGTCGAAGCTCTGGGACCAGGAGATGACGCGTTCCAACCTCAAGACAAAGTCCTTCGAGGTGCTGGAGTGGCTTAACCGGGCCACACTCGACATCATCGGGGAGGCCGGGTTCGGCGCGGACGTCAACTCCCTTGAGAACCCCGAGGCGCCTCTCCGCCAGGCATACCGGGCCGTGTTCGTGTTTGACCTGCCGTCCCGCATCCTGCACGGGCTGCAGGCTTTCTGGCCCGTAACCAAATACCTCCCCGCAAAGATGAACCGCGACATGGAGATGTCGCGCAATATCATCCTTGGAAAGGCCACGGAGATCATCAAGGAGAAGCAGAACACTGCCAACCCAGCAGACAAGGATATCATCTCTCTCCTGGTCCGCGACAACCTGAAACTACAGGCCGCCGGCGAGAAGGGACTCAGCTTTGAGACGATGCGCGACCAGGTGATGACCTTCCTGGGCGCGGGCCACGACACCACCGCCACGGGCGTCTCATGGACACTGCACCTCCTCAGCAAATACCACGACGTCCAGCACAAGCTCCGCGAGGAGATCCGCACCCACTACCCGTTCCTCTTCGACCCCGCCATGCGGGAGGACCCCAACACGATCGCCCAGATCGACCCAGACCAGCTGCCCTACCTGGACAACGTCTGCCGCGAATCCCTGCGCTACATCCCCCCGATCCCCATGACGGTGCGCGAGTCCCTCGCGGACGACAAGCTGGGCGACTACTTCGTCCCCGCAGGCACGACCGTCTACGTCCTCGCCAACGCGATCAACCGGCTCCCCGAGTTCTGGGGCCCCACGGCTGACCAGTTCGACCCGGACCGGTGGGACCACCTGCCCGAGTCGTACACGACCAACGCGTTCATGACCTTCCTGCAGGGTCCGCGGGGCTGCATCGGGCGCAAGTTCGCCGAGACGGAGATGAAGATCCTGCTGTGCTGCCTGCTCAGCAAGTTCCGGTTCGAGCGCGACGAGGCCGTGACCGACCCGGAGGAGCTGAAGATGTGGCGGTTGGTCCTGCGGCCGAGGGACGGTGTGACGGTGAAGGTGACTAAGATTTAAATATCTGAGATTTCGATCTTTATATATCCATCTCATAAATATAAGATACCTAAGTAGCCATAACTAAGTTTTGCAGAGAGGGCTTGGATATAATAATAGAAATTACCCTACCTATCTACTACTCCTACTCCATCCTCCAGATAGATACATTTCCATCCTAACACATTCGTTTTTACATTCATAAATATATGATGAGGTATAGATAAATCTATTGCCCATCACACCAAATACCTGCGTTTCATAGATATGATACGGAGAGAATAGGGATGCACCATCCATCCATCCATCCATTCTTATCAGTAGGTTAGGTAGGTAGATGGGTATTTACCTAGGTACCATAAACTTTCCAGATAGTTAGTTGTATTCACAGTCATAGTCATATTCATATTAATTGGCTTGAACCTAACCTAACCTAAGGATAGGTAAGGTAGAGAAGAAAACAGAGCTGTTTATACCATTCTACCTCCCTTTTTTTGGCCAAGGTTTCTTATTGTTGTTGCTGAATAGAAGAGAATAGGCCAGACCGGAACTCCCAGGAGAGAAAGGAAAACATGCAGCACACTGACACGGGTTTTATCCAATCAGAACGGCTCGAGGGTGGTTTATCTGGTTATCAACATCGGGATTCTGACCGTATCAGATTATGGAAAATAACATCATGCCTGGACATCAATTCACACTGTAACTCTACACTCTTCTACAATGGCACTCCTACTGGCAGGATATCAATCCAAGTTTTGAATGGAGTGATATATACTCATGGTTCACTTTTCTGTCAATGCATTCATGCCGACAGGTCTATCAAAATGATCTGTAGGATATTCACATGATTCATCGGTCCAGCCGAGGAGCTATGTATGTATAGGTGGCGGACATGCCAAGGACATGCCAACAGGGGTAACAATGCTCTATGCAAAATGCCAACCAAACTGAAAGCATGTCGAAAAATGCAGGGTCCCAAAAGCCAATTCAAAGTACCTCGCCCAAACAAAATCTCTCGGTTCGATCTGATCCAACACTCTAGAGTGGCCATCTCATGTAACTCATCTATCCAAAAATAGGAAAGGAAAAAGGAACGACTTCAGCTTCAGGCTGAACCAAGCCAGTTGGCGCGAAACGATGCATCAATGCGCATCAGATGGAGCCGCGGGGCCGCCCTGGACTCTGAGCTCGTCCGGATCCACCGCCAACGTTCGTCTCAGATGCTGGTGGCGGAGCCGCTGCCGGTGTGGTAGTACTGCTAGCGCTGTCTTGCGAACGAGGATATGTGCTGTATTGCACGGATTGTGAATGAGGTTGACCGTCCGTCTGGTGATTTTGATGAGCACTCTGTGCCAGGGTCGCTTGTCCCTGACTCTCATCAACGCGTGAGTTCCAAGCGCCAACGCTTGCTCCACCGCTAGCCCTTCTTCGATCATCCCTGGCCTGGTCTCCTTCCGCGTTTGGTCCCCTCGTCGCAACCGTTGATCCAGAGATCGACCGTGCGTGCGTCTGTCCACTTGCGTGCTCTGGTTCTGGCCGGTCCTGAGAACGAGATTCGTGTACCCCAGCGTCACTCCGTTGACGTAGATGTCCGTGGGAACCTGTGGGTCGTCCTGCCCCCCCAGGAGGCGTTTGTTGAGGCGATTGGCGCGGCACAGAAGACGAGCGTTCCAATACTTGTGACGATGGCGGCGGGGCTGGTGGATGCGGGCCCTGAGCCTTTCGTTTTCTCCCCGGGGAACTTTGATATTCTGACCGCAGGTGAGAGTGGGGATGTGACGAGAGCGGTGATTCATGCTGACTTTTTCCAGAGGGCGTGTTGGGTTGCGACTGGCCTGGGGGAACCCAGTGGTGAAAGTAGATGGACGGCGATGACTGCTGCTGCTGCGATTCCTGCTTGACCGGAGGTGGCGGTGGAGGGCCTGCTGGGCCGGTGGGATACTGCCCTACTCCGACATTTGCAGGAGGATGGTGGATATGCATCTCTGCGGTGTTGATACGCGATAAAGGCGCCGTAGAGGAACCCCGTAGATCCGCAGGACTCCCATGCGCAGAACCTCCGTGCAGGAGTGATTGCTGACTCCGTCCGTATGAATGCTGCGGAGGTGATGCGGGGACTGTTGGTGGCGCTGTCTGCTGCGCCCCATATGGGTTGGGGGGAATTGTGCGATTGTCGCGACGGACTTCTGGTTGCAGCGGTTGATGATGCTGTGCAGGCGGTTGAGGAGGAGGAGGAGGAGGAGGTGGTGGTGGTGGAGCTAAAGAGGGTTGCGGATGCGCTGCAGAATGCTGCGAAGGCGGTGGTGGTTGGTAATGTTGCTGCTGGGTCTGTATATTCATCTGCGCAATGTAGTGCTGCGCAAAGTCCAAGGCCGCAGTTGGTAGGTTCCCTCCACCAATTCCAGCAAAAATCAACGGGACCATATATGGAGGAACCCCGGAGCGGAGCGCATCTTGCAGCATGCTCTGTTCAATCCTGCGCTGCTCCAGTTTTAGACTCTCCTGCCGCGTCTTCTCTTCCTCCTGCCTTCTCCGGTCGTCTTCCGCTTTGGCCTGGAGCCATTGGCGCATCGACTCATCCGCATTCTGCCACTGGGGCGGGGGCGGAGGAAGCTGGCCCGCGGGAGGAGCCGCGGAGAGGCCGGGGTCCTGCGGAGGAAGCGTCATCGACGACGGGGGCGGGAGTCCTCTTCGTGAGGCGTCCATCGCCCGCTCCGTCGATCGTTTGGAAGGGCCGGGAGTGGAAGGACGGTCAGTAGTAGATGATGTGGAGGAGCGCGGAGTGGGGATCGACTGGCGGACGATAGAGTATTCATGAGGACCTTTGATTCCGTTCTGGACAGGCGGTTTGAGCGTAAGCAACATGGATGCGGAGTGGCCGGGCACGATGCCAACAAGGGCAGACGCAACAGTGACCTGGTCACGACAGAGGCGGGGGAAGATGGTATCCGAGGGAAGCGGAGAGAATAAACATTGAAGTCATGTAGATGTTCTAGACATGTGGATCTGGAAGTGTGTATATGCAGGTGTATAATAGTATGTATATGTATAGGGGTATCGACGGAGACGTGCACAAGGCCAGCCAAGCATACGATGGGCGCAAAGCAGCCCGGAAGAGAGAGAAAGAGAAGAGAAGAGAAAGGAACAGAAAGAAAGAAAAAGGAAAAAAGGCAACAGCGACCGCGACGAGACGAGCACCAGATCGAAGACGAGGAAGGCGAGGCGGTGCATCCGATGGGTCTTGCCGGGCACGAGGCCGGGACGCCCGATCAGGCAAGAGGGCCCAGAAAGGAGAGAGCGACTTACAGCCACAAGGTTGGCAAGTGCCTAATGCGGCAGGCGCGATGCTGCTAGCTGTTTCGGGTACTGTGGCCGATAACCGCGGGCGCGGCAGGCGCCGCCGCTCTCGTACGAGTCCGACTCGTACGATTTTGAACGTTTGCACTGTCCGCTCACAGGGCAGCAGGTAGAATGGCGTGGAGCAGCGAGTTCTCACAGCGAGACATAACAAATCGGACGGTCCATCTGCCCGTTGGGACCGTCGCGGTCCGTGTCGAGGGGATCACCGCGTCAGATGGGACTCGACAGAAAACCTCCGAGAATGAGGGTTCGACTCGTTCAAGTGCGGGCGCAGCGCAGGAGATGTATCAAATCAGAGCCTGCGTTCTGCACGGCGCGCTCGGATTGGCCCGTCTGCGCGGCGGCTTCATGCGCTGGGGAAGATTGGAAGCACTGCGGATGCCCAAGTCGGAAACGCTCATGGGACTTCTGGCCTTAAGGCTGTCCGAACCCCGCTGCTCGCCTTTACCACATTGCGTAGTAGCCCTTGAATCCCTCGAATTTCACATTCTGTCTGGGGTTCTTAGATAAGCCCGCCGCAGATGCCACCGGGACCGAAAGGAAAAAATGACCTCACAGGTGCAGCTGCGTCTCTGGCTGTCGTCTAAATACTCCGCACGCTACAGCGGATGGTGCATGGCAGCCATTGAGGGATCCCTTCTCCCCTTCAAGCTCTCTTCGTTCCCATCCTCTTTATCCCGTGGGCCTCTGTTGTAGCAGCGAGAGTATTCGAATCTTATTGTTGTTTACGACCTGGAGACGGAATCGGTACCATGGAGCACGCAACATGTGGCCGGCGGCTCTGGAAACCTCCATTGGAGACTCTCGCAGCCGATCCGTGGACCGCCAGACATCCAAAGCGTCGAGCTTAAGATGAGGATTTCCTCTTTTCGACCGTGGGGATCTGCCACCGGCGCCCCGGGCCCAATCACAACGTCATGCGCGTTCTACCGATCTGGGAAACTGTGTGTCCTGCCCCAACCTAACCCATCTGGTGAAATGAGGAAATCTTAATCCTGCAGCGTGACGAGGTTTGAGAAAGATTTGGCGGCCCCATCCCATGCTAGCGCTCGCGAGTTGCTCGGCCTTGGACCGTTCCCGCGCGATGTGATTTCATTATCGCCCACCGCCGTACTTCCCGAACGGGACTAAGGGGACTGGAACTGTGAGTACAGATACCCCATACGATGACGACTGTGAGCGCTTTCTCAGGACGAGTGAGATCGCTGGATGCTTGAGCCATCGAGGACATGCCAGGCCGCTCCCAGTTCTGGCAAATTTTCCAGGCAGCGCAGCCAAGAAGCGCAAATTAACGCAGTGACATGCCTCTGCCTATCATGTGTGACCAGGCATTCTGATGTTCGCTGCGTCGGATCCGCAGTGAGTAGGAATGGAATAGCAGGATCGGGTTTCGCTGCCCTTGGCACGGAAACACACCCGGCGCCAGCTCGGGATCTAAGGCCGAATCACAGCCCTAAGTCCGTACGGGACAGCTTCACGGCCGGTGACCTTGCTGCGCCGCGAGAGGTTGTCGGGAGTTTCGACGCTTCGAGAAGTTCATGCTGTTTGACTTTGATCTATGGACGAACTCATGGTAGCGGTATACGTAGTTGCATACGCAGTGGTATACGTACTTTTTTAAGAGATGCCGTCCGTGCGTTCCTGTTCCTGGAAAGGTAAAACGGCTGCCCCAGCACCTATGACGACACCGTCGGTTGTCCCCCGAGTGTCTCATTTGTTTTTGGAGATGAGGTCGTGCCAGGGACCAGAGTTCTCCTTTTGGACTTTGGACTCCAGAGGGAGGGTCAAGCTTAAGGTCGGACCTCCGAAACTCAAAGAACTGGGGATGCGCCGTCCCGCCGAGTCCGCCCTGATGGAACGAGACAGCAGTCGTTGGAGGGGGCGCGACCGAACACCATCTGAATCCGACCATGGATACCTCCCCCAGCTGTGATAACTGTACCTGACAGCATTTCTCCAGCTGTGATCCCGTTCGGTCTCCGCAAGACGGAGCAGAGGCAACTCGCGACTATTGTTTCCTCCCAGCATGGCAAGCTTCATGCCCCTTGAAACCTGACACCGTCTCACATTCTCCAGATGATAACTCAGCTTGGCAAGTTCAAACGAGGATGGTCCACTCGATGGCAAGACGAGACGACCCGTGGGGAAGCGTTCATGCTTGTTATCGACGTTCCATGCGTTCAACGTTCATGCGATGCAGACTACTTGAGTTGTTAGTTACACGGCAACTATGTACTGTACAACATTCTGAGTCGCATTTTCTCCTTCTGAAAACACCGGACTGGTCTGATATCGCTAATGGTTAGCTCTGCAGGTACATACCTGTATCTACAGCACATGCATCAGGTAATAATGCTCATATTCGCTCATCCTTCTTTAAATACATGGATACTGTCAGTTCAGCAGACGCATACCTATATACCTATGCAAAACATAGCCCAAACACTCGACGATTCTTCCCGTTTGACCATCCCGATATTTAAGCAACGTCCTGTGCCCTGGAGATCTGAGCTGCATGAAAACACCTGCCCTTCGGTTCAGCTCCCTATCCGTATCCCACCTCACCTTGACAACCCGGGATCTCGACTCTCCCCTATATCCCGAATCACGCTCCCCCCCCCAGAACCTGACGCACATACAATACACTCGGCCTTTCTTCCCCGACAGCCAACTTCGTCTCCCAGTTCCCGTCCCACCAGTGCGGTAGAGAGCGCCGTGTACCCGATCCAGCAGCCCAGCGCGCTGGCGCGTCCACCAAGCAAGACATTCGTATCCGCACGTGTCTCCACCCTCCCTGACGTGACATGACGAGCTCGTTGGTGATATGGATGTCTCAAGGACACATGTCAGTCTCAGCCTCAGCCCCAGTCTCCATTGTATTGTCTGTAGAAAGGAAAGAACAACTAGATGCTCTACTCCATCTGACGGATAGGCCCCGGCAAAGACATCAAGCCAGGACCGTACGCTCCGAGAATCTTGGTCTTGTAGACGGAACCCATCGAGAAACGGTACAGGTTTGGAATGCACCGAATTAGAAAGCCACAACCAAATCCAAGTTCCCGCAAAGTCCTCCCGACTCATAGGTACTTCGCTTTACTACTAAGATTTCATTCAGATGAGTCTAAGATTCAGTACTAGGGCTACACCATTATCTTAGGTAGATCTAGGGTGAAGCTTCCTCTCGCATTCGCATTCAGGCATCAGATCAGGAATGGAATGGAATGGAATGGACTGACCCGTCATTAGAAAATGTGTCCCTCAGGTGATTGTTTTCAACCTATGTTTTTGAGGGGTGAGGTGAGGTTCGAGTTTGACGGGAAAAATAATCACTAACATAGGTTCAGGTTCCGATTCGACTTCAGTCCTGATCAAGAAAGAGCAGATGTCACGGGATATGGCTCTATAAATTCTGTACCTTAAAAAGTAATGATGATGATGATAGATTAGATTAGTACTGTAAGTACATACACAGGGCACAACGCAAGAACAAACACAGAAAACCAACAATATAACAAGAAAATGGAATACAATGAATTGATTAAGTGCCAGCACTGACTGACATGACAGCAATGAAAATCCCTATCTATCTACCTAACCTGATCGAACCTGACTTAATCTGACCTAACCTACATACTGTACATCAGACCAGACCAGACCAGACCAGAGAGCAATGTTATGTCCACTCATGTATGTCCAGTTGAATGCAACAAAGAGGAGCGATCTCGACGCAAAGCGTCGCAGCACAACGACAACGACAAACTCCCATGCGCTTTGAACTCGCCGCGCCCCCGCCTGTGGTATATAAGTAAAAAATTCACATGCAAAAGTTGTTTACATGGTAAAAAGCCAACCAACAAAAGTAACGAGTTTGACGGTATCAGCCGGATCCTTGCATTGCCAAGCTACATTCCCCTGTCCTCTCATACTCCCTGGGTGGAGGTAGAAAAAGGTGATGGTGCATCAATAATCACTCCGGTTAAACCTCTCTAACACCTCCGTCGGCACGGTCGGGATATACTTCCTGGCCCGCTCGCGGTTCGTCCCTCCCCAACCGGCTCCGTAGCTGATGAGCATATCCGTACTGGAGGGCAGCGAGAACGGCAGGGTCATGGCAGGATCGAGGAGGATGTTGTTGTTGCGGTCGCTGGTGATGTTGATGGTAGAGGAGATGGATGGGGACGGGGACGACGGGGCCTGGCTTGCGCGCTTCGGTGGTGGTGGAGACGATGGGACTGGTGGGATTGATCCCTGGGAAGGGGGGTAGTCTTTTGGAGGAACCGGGGGAGGACGTTCCTCTTCCTCTGGGGCTGTCTTTTCCTTGTCGCCCCTCGGCCCTTGTTGCAGTTTCCGCTCCTCCCGGAAGAGCAAGTCCGGGTCGCTCTGGAGATCGACGAGGAATTTCATCGCGTTCTTCGTGAGTCCCTTCTCCCCGACCTCCGGACGGTAGTTCTTTACGGCGTGGATGAGCTGTGCCGGCGTCAACTGCTGCAGCTGAAGTAGCGTCGTGACAAGCGATTCGAAATCTTCGCCCAGCGACGAAAAGCACTGCAGCCACTGCAGGAGCTGGATGACGGGCGCCAGGTGTCTTCTGGCAGACTCGGCGGTACTCTCCCCCGTACATGTGGTCGATCCGTTCTCGTAATGTTCCGGCTGCCGGTTGTTCGACCGCGCCCAGTCCTCCAGGGTCGACACGTTCATGCGGATCTGCATCGCCTTGGTGCGCGCGAGGTACTTCCGTGTTGTCATGATCCGGTTGAAGAGCTCTGCACCGAGCCAGTAGAAAAGCTGCGAGAGGATCTGCGTCGTGATGACCGAGTGGACGTCGTAGAGATCCAGAACGAAGAGGGTCGAGGAGAGTAGGGATGTGATGTTTCGGGGCGAGGTCTGGGCCCTTCGCTTTGGTGACGGCGGACGGAAACGCTTCTCAGCGGGCTCGGGAGGTTTGGCCTTCGATTTCGAGCGGAAGAGCTTCCATTCGTTCTGGAAGTGGACGTCTTCAAACCCGGGAATGGTCTCGTGGTCCAGCATCGCGGCGTCCAGCACCTTGTTCATCCGCCGCTCAGCGTCACGGATGATCAGGATGAAGATCTCATTGATCAGCTCCGCGAGATGTAGCTGGAACTCCACCGTGGATTCCACCAGTCCAGTGTCCTTCTTCAGATAGTGAAGCAGCAACGTGGCGTTGGATATCCAGAAAGCCAGGATCGTCATATCCCACTGATGGCGCTCGACGACATCGTTGATCTTATCCGTCGCCGACACCAGCAGTTTCGCTAGGAGCTCGGGACTGGCGTGGTAATGGGCGTAGCGTGCACTGAGGAAGAGTAGATTCGCGGGGACCGGCTTTTGAGACGGTGACCGCTGGGGCGTCATGTTCGTGATGATGATATCCAATATCCGTTCCAGCTCATTCTCCTGGAAGACAAACATCTGATCGTTCAAACACTTATCCCAGACAAACTCCTGCTGATCGTCTTCGAATTCGTCGGGTGACTGTATAGCAATCAGCGGTCGCGCTCTGAACGAGTCCCATCATCTCCATTGGCAATGGAACATACCTCAAACTTCTCATCAAGCCCCAAACTCGACAGATCAACTTCCAGGTTGATCGCACTTTCCTCCATCATCATCCGCCGCTTCATCTCATTCTCCGCCATCTCCTCCTCGAAGCGGCCGTGTCCGAACCCGGAGTCGTAGAAATCGTCGTCCATGGTCGTCGAGCCGAAGTGGTAGCCATTCTCATGCAGGTACCGCTCGATGTCGGTTCCGGGCTGCGCAAAGTCAAACGCGGTGCCGCCGGAGGAGGACTTGATGTCTGGAGAGGCACCGTGGTCGAGGAGGATCTTGGCGATGGTCTTGTGCCGGTTGGTCATCGCCCACATCAGGGCGCTCCACTGGTTGCGGTCCTGCTTGTCGACATAGGCGCCGGCGTCGAGGAGCGCAGACACGACCTCTTGATGTCCCTGTGTTCCAGTAACAGTGTCAGCCCTGCATTCCTCTGATAACCCAAATCCAAGCTACATCGCAATCCATTCGACAGGACGCGTAGACGAGTAATGTGATGGATAAGATAGGCCACCTACAAAACAGCTCGCGTAAATCAACGGCACTGTCCCCTCCTCGTCGGGCTGGTTCACATCCACATAGTTTCTCGCTTTACCCTCGACCAGCTTCTTTACGCGCTCCACATCCCCGTTGGACGCAGCCATATTCAGACTCTTCTGCAAAATATTCCTCTTCTCGCCATCGGACAGCTTCTCGTCCAGCGCGATGTCATCCTCGTCCGGCCCCACGGGGTCGACCTCCTCCCGATGGGCCGCCTGTGCAGCAAGCATCTCCATCAACCGGGCGTCGCTATCCTCGAGGCGTGCGGTCGTCGACGCGTCATCGTCATCGAGGTATTTACGGGTGTACTGACTTTGGAAGTCATGGTCGTTATCGTGAGAGTGGTCGTCGAGGGCGAGGTTGAAGGTCAAAGGTTTGGCGGCTACCGGGGTGGTGAGGAGTTGAGATTGGCCTGTAGAGTTCGCAATGACACATCGTTAGCACTGAAAGCCTACCAACCATATCAAGGCGATGCTGCAGAGAGGTTATAAAATGCCACACGATCAGGGGGAAACACGTGGGCGCCATGAGGAATGTCGATCCGCACCTTGCCATGCATCGTATATCTCGGTTTCCTGTTGGAACACGGGCACAGAGCGGCGGTCATCTAACGACTTGGGCAGATCGTCAGGAAGTTCTCTGGGCTGCTGCGCATTAAGCTCTGAGGCATCGTTGTCAAGCTCATGCGAACCCCCGCGGTGGGGGTCCGCAAGATCCATTGTGGTTTAGGTGGTCGTGGACGACTTGTCGCGTTGGAGTCGGTCAAAAACGGACATGTGAAAGTTGGCTCATTTGCAGCTCCATGCGGGGGTGAACCAGAAAGAAATCGGAGGGTCCGCCCGCTTTTCTCGTTGGTGGAAAGGTGTCCTTTCCAGTGGAAGCCCGCTGTGCATGCGATCAATGGTGATATGGAAGGTTGGCGATTTGGATGTTCCTGACGACTACGTATATCGACGCCGCCAGAGAATGCAGCTTTCGGGTCCCATGTCAATGACGCACTGCCCAGACACGTCAATCTATAGCGCCAAAACGCAACCACACCCACTTATTGCTCATACATGTTGCACCCATCTCCTATTAAATCCAAGGAGAAAACTATTCAAATCATAAATATTTCATTACACAACTGGAAAATGAATCCGACTAATTACCTGTCCAATTCCCTATCCTTTGCGGCACATATGGCACCGCACGATTTCCACGCAAGGCTGTCCATAATGACCAATGAAGATAACACCACCATACACAAGGAAATAGGAACAATAAGGAAAAGGTATCAAAGATAGGCACACTCACAGGGCGTACTATACAGCGACCGATAGTCGAAACAGAAAAGTCACAAGAGCCTCTCACACCAGACAGTATCCAAGACACTCCAATATCCAATAATCTACAGAAAAACGACCCAAGAACTTGCAGGAGGAAAATATGATATCAACCACCCAAAACGTAGATATTATATGTATAGAAAGCAGATTGCCACCGGCGTTTCAAATGCGTAAACATCAGTATTATTATATGTTCAACATGGAAAGTTCATAATAATCGCATCCGTGGTGGTTATTCCAGGCTCTTGCTCATTGCCTGGATGCTCTCGTCGGAGAGTGATGAAATCCACAGGCAGCGCTCTATCACGCCCGGCACAGCCTCAAATTGATACTTCGTACTCGCATCGATCAGCCGAAGCAGACTCTTGATGATCCTGGCGGAGGTGCGATAGCGCTCGAAGTTCACAAGCGGGTCCCCGTCACGCGAACCTGCAACCTGCGCAGGTTTCTGTGCGTTGTACGTGAGATCATGTATGTAGAGCCCTATTTAGACCTGATTAGTGCATGTTCGGATTCTCGTTCCAATCGAAGGAAAACCTACCGACAAAAGGTATGCAGCCCTCCTGCAAGTTCGCAGTCTCCATCTCCACACGCAGCTCATGGAAGTTGCGAACCGGCTGTATCAGTGACTCCATGTCCTTGAGAAGCCGTTTATCAGCTGGACTGACTAACGACCACGTCTGCCGAAGCCTGGTGCAATCGATCGAGGACAAAGCGATGGCGATTTGAAGCATGGTGGAATAATTACAGAGCCGTCTGGCGTGGGCTGCAACGTGGATGAATTTGGTGATCGTCCGGGCTCGCTCGTCGATGTCTTTGGTGAGAACGATTTCCGAAACTACCCATTTGACCATGAGATTGAACCGGCCGATAACCAAATCGATCCCCTTCCGATCTTCCTCAGAAAGGAACTGAACCCAGTTTAGAGATGACGATGGCGTATTGCTCCATCTCATGTCAACAAGATCCTTCCAGTCGATCTCACTGAGAGCGGCTTTCTCAACAAGGGTGAGCTGCTGAGCGAGTATCTGCGAATCGCAGGCGAGGACGAACGGAACATGGGCAGGGGTCTGTTGATCTGGGGCAGAAGGGTGTTGAGTGTTCTTCTCAGAGTCGACTAGGACATTGCTTGAGAGCTGCTGCATATCCAAGTTTCTGTCGATACCACGTCCCACATTCTTTTGCGTTGGAGACGGATCAGGGGTGAGTGGCTGCGCTTGGAACGGCAGTGAGGTGAGAGTGTGCATATAGGACATAGTGGAACGATGCTGCTGTATGGTCATCGGCGGTGAGGGAGGATGAGCGAGAGGGTGAGGCGGTATCTCGAGGGCTGATACCGACAGGCTCTGTGGGTCCGTCGACAGTGACCTCCTATGGTCCTCTTTGGCTTCCTCGGGATCAATAACGTCGACCGACAGCTCTGATGAGAGCTCCGAAATGTGGTCTTTGGTGGATTTAGTCTCAGGGAACGGAACGGTCAAGCCGCGAGGGATCCGTCTTAGACTTTCGGTTTCTTCGACGATATCTATCGACGGATGTGACGATTCCAGCTCAAGGGTTCCCCTGTTCGCGTTTTTGCTAAACAGGGGACGGGGCGCTGTGACATCAGACATAGCTGGACTAACGCTAGGCCTTTTCATCGACTCATCACTCAAGCCTCGTTCAAGGAGAGGGATAGAGTTGTACGAGTCCTCCGACTCCACAACCGACGCAGAATAAGGCCTAGACAGATGCGTCCGGCCTCCCATGGAGGAGCGTGAAATCTTTGAGTTCAGATCAGTTCTGCGTCTTTCGGTGGAGTGGCTCAGGTCGGCAGAGAAGTTCTGCTGCTCGAGTATATGTCGATTACGATGCAGCCACTTCTCTTGGTCATCGTATTGACGGCGACTTTCAACGCCAGAATACCGCTGCCCCCCTTTTTGCCTGGTAGGACTCCGAGCAGAGGTAGGCGACTTCACGTATTTCCCTTCAAGTTTGAGCAGCGTCGATTCCACACCACCGTCTTCATCATCAGGTATCTCAGCAAATTCAGCAATGGCAGCTTCAAGCGAAGGTCTCATATGCTGAGATGAGTGGGTCTGGATAAGGGAGAATCTTGGTGGTGGAGATGAGGGCCTGACGTCGGACGTCGAAGTACGATGCTTGCCTGCGTCGATAGACGAACCAGGGACTACATCTAAATTCGAAGTACCGGAATCGGAAGATCCGGGCCGGTGACCCGATTCCAGATCATGGATGTTTTCAACCTTTCGAAGGTCTCCGCCAGGGAGCCTCCGAAGCATACGGGCAAAAGGCTTTTCGGAAGCATCATGAGGGGCGTTCTCCCCAGAGACGGACACCTCTGTATCGCTGCGGTCGCCGGGATGAAATCTCGTCATCCCACTTTGGAAAGATGCGTATTTTCGAAGTCGACTGGAGATGGATACCGTCTTCCAGGTCAAGGATCTGCGATTCACCGAGAATGACCTTCTCGGATGATGTTCATCCGGCGGTTGCAAGTAGGTCGATTCTCGGTTCGTAGATCTCGAGCCGAACTCACGGTAATTATCCGGAAAAGTGGATTCAGTCACAGCTTGGCCGGATGAGTTCCATGCGCGATTCAAATCAATTGTCTTTGAGTCGCTGCTGAGATGCTGAGCTCCGGTCGGTTCATCGCTCGACGAAGCTGCAGGGACAGCCCCAGACATTGCAGGGAAGCCAAGACCAGTGTCGTCGACGATGACAATTGATTTGCTACCCATAGTAACCTGACTGGATAATCTTTCTAGGTCAGGCTCTGCCGCCTGTAATTGGCCAGGTTTGGATGATTCTGTGTGATCTTGCGCAGGAGCTTTACCCTCAGTGGCGTGGATTGGTCTCTCCGTTCCATGACCGAGGGCATCGAGATACCTCTTCTTTGCATCTTCACAGAGAATATCAATTCGCAGAGCGTTCCTTGGCACTGCGCTCATCTTCCTGTCTCTGTACGTTTCGGACCCAAACGCAACGTTCAAAGGCAGGGTAGACGTTCTGCCCCGCAATGACGGGATAGAATTACTCCTTCCGGTTTGTGTAGTGGTTGTAGTAGTCTGTGTACCATGTCTGCTATGTAGAACCCGTCGGATTGAACCGATAATCGTCCGTACGCCCGGGCTAGAAGGAGTATGTCTGGTATCTCCATCTAACGAGCTGCGATGATCAAGACCCGGCATCTCGTGCGGCAATGGACTTGGCGAAGGTGGGCCTATCATTGCGACATAAGGTTCTGCCGGTGGAAACAGGTTACCTCGTATAAGGCTCCCGAAATACGGCACTGTTTGGATCAAAGGCTGTCCTTGAGAATCCAAGTCTGCCAGCGCCAAGAGAGCCCTATCTTCACGCATATCACGCACAGAGTCGGAGAAACTCCCACTGCGTTTGTGCATGTGTGTATGAAATGGGCGATGCCGGCTGGTTGCAGACGCTGGGGAGCGAATATCTGGACAGGTCTGAGAGAGTTTTACAGGGACAATAGGTATCGGATGTGAAGCGCTACCACTATTGTGGGGTGAAGAGCGACTCTTGGGAGACATTGACGGCAATGAACACGACACTGCTTGTAGACTCAACTCGCTTGGTGGCGAAGTAGGGATGCTTTGAGGCGTTGCAGAAGAGACCTGTCGGTTATGATGGACTGGCCGCTCTTCTCGAGCTGTATTCGGCGCTTGCAGGCCATCAGGCTGGTAGTTTGGAAGCTCAGCGTCAAGGACAGTGTCGAAGTACAATGTGCCAATCTCGCTGATCCTGGTTTTATTGATATCTCTGCTCCCAGCAACACCTCCTGGGACAATAGGGTTTTCTGGACTGTTGTCTGAAGGGTCCGGAAAATCCCAGTAGAGTGAGCACCGGCCATTCCAACACCGTTTGAGATCAATAAGAATCTTCAAGTCACTGGTACCACCACTCTCTCGAGCCTTTACATCATCATACAGTGAGTTTATCTTCTCGCAGAACTGCACCCGAAGATCGCGATTCAAGACAAAGTCATCGACGAAGTAGTTCAGGATCCAGTGCCTCAATGCGGCAAAGGTGCGAATCCGGATAATTCTCCCATCTTCCTGCAATCGATTGATGGCCCATTGAAGCCGTGCCAGCAGGAGGGAAAGGAGATTGCTCGCGGAGAGATAGGAACGGAAAGTCAGAAAGAAATCCGAGACAAGCTCATAGTCCATAAATGAATCCGAAGAAATCTCTGCGACAATCCGTGCTGGTGTGGCAGCACTGATATCCTTCGTCCCAGAAATATATTTAACCACCGACGGGTCATCCAGATTCAACATCAGGATATCAAAGATAGACGGTTCGATGGGTTCTTTCAGCTTGTAGAACACTGATTTCTGTGTGACGGAGGAGTTCCTGCTCAAGCCTGCTGGTGCGGCCCCAGAGAACATGGAGACTGCAAACGAAAGGTGCCGTCCTTGTTGCGCTAGCTCCTCCACACTGACACCCGGATCATCTGCGGAGACGTGTTCAGAATCAGTTTTTGGTGGAGTCGATGAGAGGAAGTTGTCTGAGACATCGGTTCTGGTGTATACAGAGCTACGCAAGACCGCTGTTCCTTCGGCGTTGAACTGCGGCTCACCCAGTCGATAGTGCGGTATTGGCACCTCGAGAGTCGGGACACGTTTCTCATCTGGTTTTTGATCGTCATCGAACCTGTCAATGACGATTCTAAGCTCGCCGTGTTTAGAAGATGGCTGGTGCTCAGCTATAGTTGAAAAGGAGTGCGCCTTCTTGTGGTGGCTTTCTGCGTCCGACGATTCAGGGCCATCAAATTCACTTTCTCCGTCGTTCTCTTCACAGATACGCCTTGGACGTAATTCCGAAAGCTGCGAGCTGGACCAGATGCTGTGCCTAGCAACGCTGCCCGCACCTCCTCGAGAATGTGGTCGCAAATGGGTGCTAGTCGCTGGTGCAATGGGGGAATGTGAAACCGGAGTAGAATGTGTTACCCTCACCATCGGTCTGGCCAGTGCGTCAGCTTGCAGAACCCAAAACCTCAGTTGCATATATTTCATCCCAGGAAAAACAACGTACCTCAGATACATTCTCCCATTGTTTCCAACGTTGCCAACGGTGAAATTTTTTGCCTCTCTGCCGCCTGTGAATGCCTCTGGCGCAGCCTCCTGAGCATTGGACCGCTTCAAGGAGCGCTGCCGCAAAACATCACTGCTATTCCTACCACGCAGCAAAGAATTCGCCCTGTCCTTCGCAGTCCTGCGTCCCACACTCCTTTTCGCAGCAACTCCCTGTGCAACCGTGTGCGCACGTCGAAGTGTTGACTGCTTGGATTGGCCGACATCGTCGACAGAGAAGTTTAACCTGCTTCCGTGTCCGCCTTCTATCGACACATGGCCTTTATTTTTATTGGACCTTAGAGAGACCATCGGGATATCGAGAGGGGATGTTGGAGGCCCCATCCTTAACAGTCGGGAACTATCGAGTCGTGGGGCGCAGCAGAATAAGTCTCAACGGTGTACCAGAAATCTCAATGCGTCAAATCCTGGGACAAGAAGAAATGCCTTTTACACGCAGTCCAACAGATTAAATGCTGGAGGGAGCCACGCGCAGCCAAAGCTGGGATGGGAACGAGTTCGTGTGACACGGCATATCCGGAGTAATCAAGCCTGCGGTTCAATTCGATATATGGAGAGCGGTCTGCGTTGCGAAAGGGCGGTACAATGTGAACCCGCGTTAGACGATGCCAGTCATGAATCTGAAGCCGCTCGGGGGATGAAACAGTCTCGCGTGACGGAAGATGCAATGGAGATCCCGCAGGCGTCGAGCGTAAAAGAGAGATGGATAAGGAGAAAAGAGCGGCTGGGGATTGGAGAAGGAGGGCGGATATGCAAGGCCCAGGTCGGCAGAGGCTGCAGAGCTGCAGGAGCTGCAGGACAGGAAGGAGAGGACAACAATGAAGATGAAGATAGGATAGGATAGGATGCACAAGCGGATGGAGTCACAACGGGGCTGGGGAGAGAGAGCGGGACCTTTACTCCGGACGCCGCGAGAGTCGGGACTCGCGTTGGGCTGGGGTTGCGAGGTGGAGCGCCTTAGCGAGCTGCATCTGCATGCATCGTTGGCCCTAACGCCTTGGCCGGTCGTACAGAGCACCACGCGTGTCTGTATCTCCAGCACAATAATCGCCATCTCACTGGTCTTCATATACGTCGTACGTCCCCCCGTCCTGCATCCCCTGTAGCACAAAGCAGACCCGAAAGTCTGAGCAAAAAGGAGCACCGCAGGCCTGTCGTCCGGCGTCTCGGAGCTCGGAGCACCCAGGTCCTAAGGCTTAAGGCTGCTAATCCAGACTACTCCCTACTAACGCACCAGCTTAAAATCGCCCAGCTATTCCTTGCACGGTGTGAGCCGCAGCACGTTAGTGACACCCCACTCTTCGCAGCCCTGGGAATGTTGGCGTCGCTGATCCCAAGTTAGCTAGCAGTCTGGTCCCTTAAAGCTCCGAGCTCCTTTGGGAAGGTGAAATAATAATCCTTGCCTCGCTCAACAGCTCAGTAAATAATCTCCGCCCCATCTCCGCGGGTTAAAAGCATTCTATTATCGACCAATTACCTGTGCCACATATACAAAAACAAGGCTCCCAATCCCAAATATCTATGACTCCAGCATCAAAAGGTAACGACAGTGTTGCATCCCATGCCTCGTTTCGCAGAAAATCCAACCAATCGATAGATTGGAGATGCAATGTTGACGGCGGGAACCGTTCGGAGGTAAAACTGGGAGCTAGGCCCCATGGATCCAGTTTGGACACCTAAAAAGGATCTGGATAGCTCTGGCCGTTATTTTCTTTTTTAGATCGGGGGCTCCACAGCCACAGCGCGGGAAAAAAAAAGGAGGCAGCAGACGCCAGACGCCAGACGCAGCAGGGTCTAGACACGCGAGCTCACTTAAGCAGAAAACATAACAAGTCCAACAAGGGGTGATCTACTAAAAAAAAATCAAATTCCTTGATTTGTCAATTGTCACAGGTGACAGCATTCATGATCCCTGATCGATTAGATAGACAGGGAAAAACATGTCCGATTCTCCCTATCTATTTCAGCGCGGAAAAAAACATCTATCTTATGACGTAACTGTCAATCCCTTCTCGGGCTTTTAACTTCTCGACGTTGATCTTTTTTTTCTTTTTCTCCGTACCTCGCCGTCCAGTGCGGGTCGCATCGAGAAAAATAAATGATCAAAAGAGATCCACCACTTCCACATCGAGACAAAGGGGAGGAAAAGGATCCCGTGCCTTGGCCCTTGGAACCCACATCAGCCTAACTAACGACCAACGGTAGAAAGCTTAACTGCTCGCGACCCTCAGATTCGGGACCCTGGAATGCGCAGGATCGGATCATCGATCATAGTCTAATCATTAATTATCCACAATAACCACTCCGTAAACGAGAAAACTATCGTGATTCTAACTTTAGTGACAGCTTGTCAATTTTCTTCTTCCCAGGCCCCGAGCAAAATCCGGCGCAAAATATTGGAAGTTAGGTATGGAGGTGCGAATGATTACGGGGTACGTCATACCCCAAAGAAAAAAAGGGACTTTCTGTACGCAGTATGTAAGCACCATGGTCCAGACACGAACAACAAAAGAAAGGACACACGACCACGAACAATGGACCTGAAGTCCTGAACTGCGGCTGAACCTGAAACACGATGGATGGCTGGAGCAGACAGAACTCGCCTCCAAACTACTTCTGTGTACATACACTGTCAAGTTACGTCACACTTTCCAATCTCCCTCGCCCCCTTTTAACTCAATCAGATCAGATCATCCAACCCCTCGAGTCTGAGTCTGGAACCTGAGGCTGAGAGTTTCTCCATAATTATTACATCACACATGCATCTGATCTACTCCGTACTGTACCTAATGCACGAGATACATTACACTCAACACAACAACAGGCGAGGAAAAGAACCGGAGCGTTTCAGATTGATTGAGATATACTGTGCATACCATACCAAACGGTCGGGTCTGATGGGTTCGAGTAGTTAAAAGCAAGATCCATCAATAAAAATCTAACATTTACCTGTCCACATTCCACGGATCGAGATACCCGCGTGCCGTACCGCGTGTTTATTCCATTCTAGATCCTTGGATCTGAACTGCGGGAGGCGAACCGTGGCTGAACTCGCGTTTTCCTACGCCACGTCCCGGATTGAGTTATACTCCCATCCGATCTCGTTGGAAAACTTAATCTAGGTACGGATGTCGGATCGGATCGATCCATGGTGGCGGGCTTGATGTTGATGTTGATGAGTTGTCAACGTTGATAAAGGATAGAGTTTCTGCTTGGAGTCTTTATTGAATGGGTCGGGTCATCTCCAGAAAACATGGATTATTTCTCCTATGCAGTAGATTCATCGCACATGAGTAATTAGCCGTGGCTGGTCGCCCAGAAAGCTAGGTTGCGCACGCAAATCTGCAAGGCTGGGGGCTTAAGAAATGGAGCTTTAAATGGGATTGCGCAAATTTGAAGCCTTCAAAAGAGATGATAATCGATATATCATTCGTCGACTTGCATCGACCGATATGACTTGTAATATAAATTCTACGAGTTGCTTTATACAAGGTACATCGAACGTAAGTAATTATAGCAAATTGCTCTGTCGTCCATCGTGTTCGTATTCCTACACTTCACTTCCAGATTCTGAGACAAAGAGAACGGGCTTTATAGCTAGCCACTTGGACGATCCCCAATTATGATTACCAAAGCTTGCATGTCGGCTCCTTCACTGGACAGTTGAAGGCCTCCCTGAACTCTCGAGAGTTCGCCATCGTGCCCTACAGATGAAAGTGTCAGTCGTGTCTCAAGAAAGCACAGATATCATAAAAGATGCAATCGTGAATGTTGAAGAAAATGAGCCACGTACAATAATTCTCGCCGGCTTAGGGGCGTGCGGGTCGTTATAGATGGCACGAATTGCGGCCTCCTTGGTCGTCTTACTGCACCACCAGCTCGCGTACGAAACGAAGAAAAGTTGCTCCTTGGTGAAATCGCTCAGCCCGGGAAGCATGGGATCGGAGGAAGCATCATCTCGCTTCTTCCACGCGTGGAATGCCGCCGTGAGACCACCTGCATCGGCAATGTTCTCACCCAAAGTGAGACGACCGTTCACATGGAGTGGCTTGTCGTCGGGTCCGGGGACGGTGAAGTTGGAGTATTGATCGACGAAGCATTGAGCCCGTTGCTCGAAAGCCTCGACAGTCTTGTTGTCCCACCAGTTTGTGTAGTTACCTGTCTGGTCGTAATGCCTACCGGTCGAATCGAAAGCTGAAGGTTGATTAGTTGGCAGGTTTAACATCCTACTCTGTTGGTCTTCCACTTACCATGAGACAGCTCATGTCCGCTCACCGCTCCGAAAGCTCCATAACTCAAGTACAGAGGGGCGGAGGGCCCGTAGAAAACTGGAACCTGCATAATCCCTGCAGGGAAGACGATCTCGTTTCCTGGAGGATTGTAGTAGGCGTTCACCGTCGGCGCACTCATTCCCCATTCATCGCGATCGGCCGGTTTACCTAACTTCGACCATTCCCTGTGCAGATCGAATTTGGCAATCGATACCTGATTTTCGAAGAAGGTCTTATTGGATAGCTCCAAACCCGCGTAGTACTGCTTCAGGTTTGCGGGGTCCATCACGTTCGGACTCTTGGTAGGGTAACCGATCTTCTGGATGATGTTCCCGACCTTCTCAATACCCAGCTTTCTCACTTCGGGTGACATCCACTGTGTCTGGTCCAAGGTGAATACGAAGCGCTCCTTGATATCCGACACGATCTGGTCTCCAAGCTTCTTGGCCTCCTCGGAGAAGGCTTCGAGAACGTAGAAACGGCTCAGAATCCAAGGAAGCTCATTGTCGACAACGCTGATGCACTTGCGCCATCTGTCTTCTCTCGCCTTAGGATCCTTGCCCTGGAGCTGGTTGTTAAATTCCACGAGGGGAGTTATCCTGCGGTCTTCGATGCTAGAAGCGTAACCCTGAATGGCCTTCCATTTCAGGAACCATTGAACAGTCTCAGTTGAAGTCACCTTCAATATCGTGGAAAGTTCCTTGAGGTAGGACGGCGATCCGACGATGAGACGGTTAGTTGTGAAATTCTCCGGGCCCAGAGTCGCGATAATGTCAGAAAAGGAAATTTCCGGTAGCAAAGAATGAACCTCATCAATGGTTCGTGGGTTGTAAGATTTAGTGACATCCTCTTGAGTTTGCGTATCCGGAGTTGCGTTTGCAAGCTTTGTCTCAAATGCCACAATATCATGAGCCAGATTTCCTTCGAGTGAAGAGGAGCTCTCGCCTCTGAAGCCTCCAAGGACCTTTTCTAGCACTGCGGTATAGTCGGCCACATTCTTCGTGTTGTTGTAATATTCCCTCGCAGGGAGTCCTATCTCACGCGGAGGAGCAACAAAGATCGCAACAGAGTCCGGGTTCCGATCATCTTGCTGTGCAGAGGTCAAAAAAAAGTTCTTGAAGGTTATAATTGGAAGTTACTTACAGAAATCGAGAAAGACGTTAGAGCTTCAACTCCGATTTCCATCAGATACACCACTGCGGATGTCAGGTTCCCCGCCGGATAGATTTTCTCAATTTGGGCCAAGATATCCTCTAGGGGCTTTGCACCACGCTCTCTGAGAGTGGCCTCATCCACGCAAGCATCATACTGAGCCTTCAACTTCTGGAAGACCTCGGCATCGGCCGCTTCGACAGCGGTCTTGACAAGAGGCTGCGGGGATTCCAAGACATGACGTAGGAGGGTCTGAGAGTTCTCCTCCATGTATGTTCCAGCGAAGATAGACCCCTGGTCTGGGCGCATGTCATGGCGTTCACGCCAACCTCCGCAGACGTATTGATCAAAGTCGGTGCATGGATCAATATTGGTGTAGTTAGGATCCAAGTTGTATAGGATCTCAGATGCAGCGTGTATGCACTCGGGTGTCTGGCACAGCGAGGGTGCAGCAATGTGCGGGGAAGGAGTATCTTCCAAAGTCTCCTTAAAACGCAGCCCTACTCAGAGCCGTTAAACAAAACCGTAACGGGTATGCGGGAGGGTTGCAGATAACACGTACCTGAGGTTATATAGTTCTTAACGGCAAGGTAGCCGATGAAAGTAATTACCGCAGCCCATTTCAAGAACGAAACAGGCTTAGACCATTTGCATCTATTGGGCCTATAAAGGTAAGGCCGATGAGAACTAGGGATGCCGTCCGAGTTCCGATAATGCATATCTCTATCGCTGGCTTCAACATTTGGGAGCGATTCTTCCCATCTCCACTTGTCACTGTGATTGTTTAAGTCATCTTGATCATCCAAAGAATTAGCTTCCCCGGTGTACTCACCCTTTCGGTGCCGATTTGATCATAATGACCTGTCAAACCCGACGACCTTATCCAAGGTCGTGAGGAGTTGGCAACCAAAAAGTTACAATTCAGATAAACGAAGAGGAGAAATCAATTAATTATATATAGACACGATGTACAATGGCATCAAGGTACATCTGTCCTTGTTGGGGAGACAATTGATTGTTCCAGAGGTTTAAAGCAAGGAGGTTGGTCGTATGATGAGTCAGCCGCGTTGTGACAGGCACGTCACTTGAGCGGTGAAACCAGCTCGCCTCACTTTTCCACTGGAAGTGTTTAAGCTTCACTTTCAAAAGTCTAAGTAGAAACGATTCAGATTCAATTGTTTTTATTCGTCTTTCGATTCACCGCTTTGAGGAACAACAAAGTGAAACAACAGAACGCCTACTATGCGATTTCCGATACTCTTGCCTGAAGGCGGAAATAAATCACGCGCTCCTGATTGGAATAGCTGGACCTGGGAACTGGTCACCTAGGTAACTGATTCTCAAAATACCTTAAAAGTATAGCCGGAGGTAGCTAACATCACCTACAAGCGGTGAGGGAAAAGCGTGAAGGATAGATAAGGTGTTTGATATGCTAGAAATGAACCTCGGTCTAAATGTTGGAATCGCAGGGAATTCACATACTAAGGGGGTTGAGCTCTTCCCAACGCTGACGTAGAAGGTTATTTAAGCTTTGTAGTACCTCTCCAAGCTCTGCCATCATGATGTACATGGTGCAGTACTGTGTACATTGTACAGAGGACTGTATATACACTGCATACAGTTGCCCGGGTGGACCCGATTTCGCTTCTCCGCATGGAGATCGGAAGCGGTGCGGGGAACCGTCAGTCTGACGCGCTTCTCCACACCAAGATAAACTGCATCGCACGTTCCACAATGACGGTGCTCTACGACTTTCAGCCTTGCTGAGGGGAAAGGAAGCAGCATCTCTTCCTTGGCCATGTCAGGATAACTGCAGGAATCTCGTTTTCGGGTCAAATTCTCTCTCTTTCTCTGCACGACTATCTCCAAATCATAAGCATCATTGGCTGAATAAGACTTAGATGGAGTCCTTCCGACAACTAGGAGAACAATCTACTGCGTACTAATCTGGCTGACATAACTACTTCCGTCTACCAATAACTATGTCTGGGTCCCGGTCCCAGACTAGGTAATCTGCAACATGCAGGATCCCATCCAAGCGGACCGCTTTTGGGTACGATTGAGGCGGAACGGTAGGGCTGTTATCGAAGATCCCATGTGTTCCCATGCCCCATGTCAACGGGCAAACCTTAAACATTAATAATCTTAAGCAATGCTGACGTGAGCGAAAAGCATGCAACCAATAAACGCCACAACGGGATTTGCAAGCCCTACTGTTCGGGCGTATCTCGTGTTACGGCCATTAGGCTACGGGGTATTGTAGGTGGTTTAGCCCACAAATCAACTGGTTTTTGGTCTATGCTCCGTGTGGTCGCGGTCTTTTGGTGTTTGATCCCAAATGAGGAAGTTCCAGGGTTCTAAATTCTACGAAAAAGGCGACTTCGGGGACCTTCCGAACCCGAGATCTAGACCTACTTCCATTTTAGGTAAATGATTGCTATCGTGACTTTACTTTTTATTTTTATGATCAATGAATTTTATAGTTTTAAATGATTCCAGCGGCTCTGACTACACCTTGCATTTGATCTCTTTACTAGTTAACAGTATGTCCCATGATCGGGTGGCGAAAGAGGGCTTCCCATTCTTGTAACTCAATTATCGCTTATATTATGCGGTCTGAGATACAGTCACTCAGGACTTCCAGGTTTTATCATTTTCCTAAGCGGGGAAATGGTACGTCATTACCAAAAAGAATTGACGTGCAACTCTCTACCATTGCTAGCATAAATATCATAATAGTCAGATCAGTACGCTGTCATACCATGGAAAGTAACCGGGACGAAGACACTTGTCCCTTGCAACGGAGTGCCGACGGAGATATAGCAACTAATAATAGTTTCAGGAGACAGCAAAAACTGTTTCATCAAAAGTACTTCAAAATCTGGCATGTCCTATAACTGGCAGCTCTAGTAGGAGGTCATCATTGTCTTGCGCAAACCTTGACTGACTGATTTATCCAAGAGGTAGTAGATAATAGAAAGCAGAAATAACAGTTCGATAAACCAGAGATATCATACCCGGTACCGGTCTATTCAGGTACTGTGGATCAATAGACAACCTACATTTATTTTCTTTCCAAGAACAATATACCACCGACTAGAAGGGAGCGCATCAAGAAAACTACTCCGCGGAAAGAGTGGCCTCGTAGATGAGCCAGCAGCCGCAAAACGATAACGTGCTTGTTCCTGATACATCTTTTTTTTTAATATGTATTGTACATGTACCTACCTAACGTAGCTCACAGTTATGTAACATGTAGGGCTGTTAAATGATATGTTCCCATGCTACATGGCCGCAGTTGTAGAATTGGGAACCATGACAGGAAACAAAATTTGCTCTCTCCTTTATATCAACTATATAGTCACATGTACTCGAATAAAGCGGCTTGACAAATACTGAGTCACAATTGTAATGCATATATATGTACAGTACAAAAAGACTGGTATAATGTCATAATATCCAACTACATCTACATATAAGAATCCTTATTCAAACAATCACACAATATATTAATAAAAGATACCAGGCAACGCTGAAACAAAACTACGCTTGCTTTCTGCTCCAAGAAAGGTAGAATGCAACTCATTTCCATTTTCATCTAATGACATGCGGGGAAGCCGAAAATACGAGAAGATCTACATCAGTTCCCCCCATTCCCAAGACCGTTAAACCAACTAAGCCCCCATCAACGCATCTAACTCCGGATCGACAACAACCAAGCCCCCCACGGACCAATAACCAATCGTCGATGCACAACTACCAGCCGTCCAGACCTCCCTTACCGCCGGAGCTTTGGTCGGAACCTTGTTTTATAAATAGAAATCTATATACCGTCCTGCTCCCGGTAGATATAGTATCTTAACTTCATTGGAATATAGCCCAGACTAGACTAGACCAGACCAGGCCCAGCTGTCAGGAGCTCCCGCACGTATCCTGACTCTGCGTGCTGCAGAAACCACGTGTGAGCCACGCGCGCGCACGGGGATCGGGGGGCAGCATGTGTGGAATTTTGTGGAATTGGCTGTATGTGGAAATGCCTTGGACGGTGTTATTTCATAGGTCGATGGCCTACGGTGAACTTTCTTTGATTAGATACCTATATCAGAACGTTATTATTATAAGAACTTGTCCGCTATGGCTTGGATGTGTAGAATTGATGGATTGTCAGGAAAAAGGACACCTTTCTAATTAAACGAGTGCTATGCGTACTCGTAATTGTTTTTATGAAATGGTATAAGGAGCTACCTTGAAGGGAATCTATAGCTTCATTAGAATAAACAGTGGATTACCAAATGATGCAAAACAACAACGAAGGAATTCGATTAAAGCAGCATGCTCAAATTATTTTTTCCCTTTCTCAGAATTTCTACAGATCATGTTAATAGCAGGCAAAAAATCAAGAGCATTTTAAAAACAACTGCAAACCCATCTCCCACAAATGGGGAAAGGAAACACCTTGACCTGAATACACAGATGTTCCTTCTGGCATTAACTTATTTTCGACACCTGTATGATGCCAGAGAGCTGCCAGAGTTCTTTGCTTTTGAAGATTGCCTACTTACTGTCTGTGCTGGGTTCTGATCCCACACCACCAGTTTGAAAGCGTTAAGTTCTAGTACAGAGAACTAAATGCCTAGATACAGACTACATTATGTATCTGTACTACTCGTAAAAAGAATAAATAACTCGATAGGTAGCTAACAATGACAATTACTGGAGTTAATAGAGCTGCTGGATGTCTCCGTTTCCTCCAGACGCAGCAAGTGGTGACGCAACCCAGGTGGTCTCGAATCGAATCCAAGGCCGGGTATGGGTACCATCGGCCCTGTCTGTGACGTCTCACCACCAGTTACTTACCTGGTACCAGGGCACGGGCAAGGGGACGGTACACAGCGGAGTCCTCCGCACTCCGTCTCGGTCCAGATCTCTTTCTCCGTAACATAACTCCGTCCGGGGCCAGGACGGAGTCGGGAAGTTCCGCCTACCTTGGTAGGTACACAGTTAGGTGCCTACAGTCCCACCAGTGAGTGAGGGTAAGAGTAGTCGGTGACCATACTGGCGGGGTTCAGCTCGGCCAAGACGGTGAGCTGATTTGATCTGACATGCAGTCTTCCAATAGGTTATCTACTCCGTACCTAGATAGGTCCACTTCGCAGGGCTTCGCTTCTAAAAAGGGGGGCAAGGCACAAGGCTACCTGCCCCTAAGGCGCCCCGGGCAGGTTATGGTTATGGTTATGCATTAATTAGGTACTTCCTAATGCAGAGAGGATGGAAGTGGACGACGCATGGCCATTATTGTGGACGATCCCTAGTATACCCGTACAGAGTATGTACACCCCTGTCTGGTCTGGCTGGCTGTCAGACATCTGTCCAAGGGCGGGCTAGGCCAGGTCCCGTGTCTGTCGTAATGAATCTTTTTCTGCCCATTAGCATTCACATTAAAGATCTCCCGCGCTGGTTCGATTGCATCGATCGATCGATTGATTGATAGGGCTATCTATTAAATGCACGGAGTAGACAATATTCGGATATATTGTACAGAAGGGCTATTGCTACCAAGACTTTTTATTGAAGTTCTAGAATGCGAGCAAGGCTAGGTCGTATGGCGTAGTAGCCTAGTTTCCAAATACGGTACTACGCACATGCATTAGGTCGATATATGTACATGTCAGTCTAATCTGCCTGTCAGACAGGATGGGTGGCGTGGCTGGATGCGGTTCCGATGTCGTGCTGGGCTGCGTACTGTGCGTACTGTGGCTGGTCCTTAACGTCAGTCATGACTCGTGTGTGGTGCGGATCCGCACACGATGGGAGGGGGGGGGAGATGCTTACTTGGGCAGTTAGTTGAAACTTGGAAGTCTAGGTGGATGGAGGGGTATGCGTATACGGAGAAATTGTATATGTGATTTTTCGCAGAGATGAAGATATGGAGTATTACACAGCTAGTTCCTCTGAAAGATAACCTGAAGCTATCTACAGACTGAGAAAAAAGAAGTACATCATTCAAAACATTCGATATGACTGTAGACAAAAGTCAACCTTCTACTCCCTCCAGAGGGCCATCCTCACTGATCCAACATGCTGCAGTTACCCAATTACATGCCAATATAATCTATCGCATCATATCACATCACACCGCACATCGCCATGTCGGTATAGTTGGTCCCTTCGCCAGAAATAAGAAAACGAACGCCGGCCACTCGCTGGAGTGAGTCCCATGATATCATAGACAAAGGCATGAACATAAAAACGACATTGGAGATAAAATTAAGAAAAGAGAAAGGACATTCGAAGCAACTCTCACAACCTATCGTCCCACTGTGCAAACGTAGAATCCGTATTAAGCCTCATCGCGTCCCTACTATCAAAATAGGACTCGGGACCCCGATATATCATATCTGGATACGGGACGGCATCGAACCTGTCCGGCATCAGCATGAGATCGCTGAAGCCCCCGGACGTGGACGTCGAAAACACCTCCGTTGGATTGTTCATCCCGCTATCACCACCACCGCTACTATTGCTACTATTTCGGAGCAGGTCGATCTCCGTCGTGAGCTCCTTGATCTTCTCGTTCAGCCGTGTGACTTCGTCCGCTTGTCGGGAGTAGGATTGTAGCAGGTCCTGGTGTCGCTCGTGGAGGGTCTGCAGCTGGGACTCGAGGTTCTTGACGTGCTTCTCTTTGCGCTCGCGGAAGGCGCGCTGGGATGCGCGATTTTGGGCGCGGCGGCGCTGGAAGGAAAAGACAGACGTCAGCGAAGCTGTGCACCGCGTGCTTCATCGAAAATCGAGGGAAAAAGATGAAGTAAGACACGCGAAGTTGCTGAATACGTACCAAATGCATACTGGCTATCACCTCTTTATCCTTGGGAATGCTTGTCCTCTGTCTTCGATCTTGCTCGTGAGCTGCAGTGGTATTTGTCGCGGCATAGTCGGCGCGAATATTTGTATTGGAGAAGAACGGAGCCTGAGTTTTGTCGAATGGAAGGAGATCATAAGTGCCCGCAAGCCCCGCGTGATACAGCATCTGTCTAGACTGCTATTGCGGTCAGCAGTTGTCGAAAAAAGGCATGAGCATGTATGCTGATGGATAACTACAGACAGCACATACCGCTGGAGAGCCCGGACTCGATGAGTCTGAGTTTGTGTCATACGACTGTGGGAAGGAGAGTGGGAGTGAGCACAGGTCTGGCGAGCTGGACGGTGAGCTCACGAATTGGGATGCCATTAATAACGTATGCTGTTAACACGGAGTGTTGGATAATCTGTATGCGTATGGATATAAGCAAGGTATTGTTTCACCTGTATCCTTCGCGATGAAATCTGAATGCAGACAGCTCCCAAGTTATGCTTCGTTCAAAGTTGGACTGAGGACGCGAAAGTGGCGAGCATCTACTAAATATGTACCTAGAATAGGTACCTGATAAGATACGCAAGCCTCAGTCCCATTCGGTCGAACATGGCCGGCCACCTTGCACAAAAATTAATAATTACTGCGTCAACCCCAAGTGATGTATTTCCTAACCGAGACCCAGACTGGCGGCTGCAAAAACGACCAGGGATCTTCTTCCCATCAATCAAAAGGCTGAAGCTTCCATGTGTACAAGGTGATGGATGCCCTGGCCTGTCTGGGCCCAGGCTAAGTCCGATCTTGACAGATAGGCTGGGTAGCCTCGGATGAGAAAAACAGGATTATGACGTCCTCGGTCCTCCTTAGCGCAGGGTTGGAGGATCAGGTAATAGCCTCGCTGCTTACTGATACAGCATCCTACAGAAGCTAGTCATGCGAGAGCGGCCTGGTTGGCGGGCAGCGCTTCAACCTGCATTGGCGAGTCGAGAACTTGCAGCCAGCCTGTCACCGGGGTGGGACGCGTGGTAGACAAGAGGCTGGCTGTTGCCAACTCTGGCAGTGACATGCATCCATATTCCACACGGGTGAATGCTTCAGGTGAACAGAGAGAGCATGGCTTTTGCCTGCCAGCGCGGCCGAGAGATATTCGAAAGAGGGTGACTCTGAAGCGCCACTCCATCGCGGCCAGATGATCTCGAGAGCGCTCTTCTGGACTAAGTATGATCTTTCACAGGCCTGTATCCTTTTGTCCGAGTTCTGTTCTGTTGTACAATGGTGATCTGGGCGTTCAGCTGGGTCAACGGTCCGATTAGGTACGCTCCCTCTTCACAAAAGGTGTTAGCCGTAGGTAAGTATCCGCCCACGCAGTCTCTTCGAATCTTTGAATATATAGAAGACTCTCTTGTTCCAAGGACGGTTCCTGCTGAAGACGGGTCGGTCTCTAGCACCACCATGACCCCTCATCAGCTTGCCAAAGAGCTCGTGAACCGTAAGACCTTGGCATAAACGTCGCACGACTTGGCCGCCAATAGAACGTGGGAGCATGTGTCTTCGAGTGGATCAAGCCGACTGCGCCGGAGGCCCCGACCGCCTTTTCAACAAGCTCATCTTCTTTAGCTGGCAGCCCAGACACACGAACGGGATGGATTCCTTTCCTGCTCCTTTCCTGCTACAGAGACGCTGATTGGAATCCTTATTTCTTTGCATACTGGCAGCTTGTTCTGCACTCCGTACCTGACTCCTCGATTATCCTAGATAAGAAGTACCATCGCTATCAACCTGGAGCTCAGATTTCACTTCCCCACCCGGTTGGTATCTGAGCCAAAACGGCCCGAAAGCTAAACTCAACTGAGAAGGACAACGTCTCAGCAAGACTCGATGCTACTCTTACATCGACCTCAAAGGTGAATCCGAGATGCTCTCATGTCCATCGGGATTTGAATAAGATTCCAACCTTCCTTGCGAATTGGGCTGCAAAGATACCGCCTGCACTCCGCCATGCTGTACCTTCCCCACATCCTCGAGCCGTGCCTCGATAATATTAAAATGTGGGCTTTTCCCACGGGCGCTCGTTCCTCTGCTTCATACATTATCGTTGCGAACTTCTATTGAAATGTCCTCGTGATGAAATCAAGTCTCTTCGTGCGTGTGCAAGATAATTAATTCTGGCCTTGAATGAAATGCACCAGGTCAGGTACCGAATCGATTTTCCGAAGGGTTCGGATGCGATTTGAGCGTGGAACGTGGGTTATGCTATTCAAGTCCTGCTCCATTGATCGGCTGTGATAGCTGGCTCCCCTGCAGGTAGCGCCCGGATCACGTCTTCCGACGACGGCTGCGCCAGTAACCTAGGCTAACCTGAGGCGCCAGCCGTGAACGACCGTACTGTAAAGTATTGTCAAAAGCACTATGAGCGCTTGGAGAAGAAAAACCGATGAGATATTTGGAATGGTCTTGAGTTGTGAAACCATATCGACAGCCCTTTGCCATACACTGGGGATGTTTCCGTGGTACGACTGTATGTTCCCCGGATTTGATCCCATACTAAGGGTCTTGTGCAGCACAACGCATCGGGAGACCATTTCGGCCAAATCTTTCTGTTAATGTCTTACAGAGTCGTGGAATATCAATGGGATCTGTCACCTTCCAAACCTCGCGTGCAAATGGGATTCTGTCAGTTTGCTACAACAGCAATTGGTTTCGATCGCGACCAGCTTTCAATATCCACGCTGTGCACTCAGCAATTACCCCGTATATCTCCAGAATTCAGAGATCCAAGGGGACGGTAAAACGGCAAAACGCACAGGAATCGTCCAAATTGGCGTTGCCGCTGGGCATGACTAGCATGCACACCGGCAACCATGCCCTGTCGAAAAAGAAACATTGTTTTGAGTCCCTGATACGTCGACAGCCAGTGAAAGGCAAACATGTACTCCGTATGACAAATCAAAAATTTCCATTATTTCTCATGAGCGGGGTTGCTTCTGGTGGTACCTATACATATCAACCCGTTGGCGCCTTTCCGGATAATACTCGTTATGCCAGTACCTATACAACGGCATCGAAACTAGAGTCTTTCGCCCCCGACTCTGCCACCAATTGACCATCGTTCAAGACACGTTGGAGTGCCGAATTCAAAGAGCGCTTTTTGGCACAGTTCGCTCGTGGTTGCAAGCAGCCATTTCAAAAAAAAAAAAAAAAAAAAAAAAAAAAAAAAAAAAAAAAAACTTAAAAAGTAGCCACCACATATCTCATACGCGAAGGACTCGGAGAAGTACACGGCATCCTGAAGAGCGCGGACCACCCGTAATAACGCCGTTCCAGGACAGAGGGTCATCTCTTTCTGCTTTTGATAATTTCCAGACTTGAGAAGGCTTGACAATGGCTGAATCCACCGCACAGATCAATCGAAGCGTCGAACAATCTACTGAGCAGACCAACCCAACCCATGCGAATATCGAAGTCGACCTCGAGGCTACCGACAATGAATCTACTTATGACCAGGAGATTTCGACATACACCGCTTCTCTCACCTCGTCGGTCCTTAATTACAGACACGAAAATGGTAGAACTTACCACGGGTATCGCGATGGCGCTTATTTGCTGCCTAACGATGAATCAGAGAAAGATCGCCTGGACATGATGCATGAAATGATGTTGGTAATGCTTGATCGGCAACTCTTTCTTGCACCCATCGACTCACCACGACGTGTTCTCGATCTGGGCACGGGTACTGGAATTTGGGCCATTCAGTTGTACGTAGTAGCATCCTAGATCCCCATTCTGGTGCCGTTGTCTACTTGTACTGACAAGGTTACCGACTTAGTGCGGATCAATTCCCTGCCGCTGAAGTCGTCGGCACCGATCTGAGTCCTATTCAGCCGTCTCTCGTCCCACCAAATTGTAAATTTATCATAGATGATATGGAGGATGAATGGGTGAACGAACAACCATATGATTTTATCCACGCCCGCTTCCTGGTAGGCGGTGTCAAGAATTTCTCCAGGCTGTTGAAACGATGTTACGAGCATACTGCGCCTGGAGGATGGGTTGAATTTCAGGACTGGGACACGAGACTGTACTCAGAAGATGGAACCCTGAAAGGCACATCTCTTGAAAAGTACTACAAGGCTATCCTTCCAGCATATGACAAGGCAGGAGTTCTTGTCTATCCAGGACCGTATTTGGAAAACTGGTTCCGCGAAGCAGGTTTTGTGGATGTCCATGCTAAAAAATACCGGCTTCCCCTGGGGACGTGGCCAAAGGATCGATACTATGTATGTATATACGCCCCTGGGAGTGCTACATGAATTGCTTGCATCACTAACCACTGAACCAGAAAACCCTTGGAACTTGGAATCTGATGTCAGTTGAGAGTGGCTTTGAAGCAGCAGCAATGGCCGTGTTGACAAGAAATGAAGGATGGTCGCAAGAACAAGTGTCTGCTCTTGTGGAAGAGGCCTGGAATGATGCGAGGAGTCATAAAGTTCATGGGGTGTTTGACTATTACTTTGTCTACGGCAGAAGGCCAGAGTGATCTTCTGCGGTGCGACTTCCCGGTCGTACTAGGTCGGAGATGAAGGGGTCTCGGTTCATGTCTAGGCAATCAAGCCGTGGAGGCATCGTTTCGGTTTTGGGATTTCTTGCAATGACATTCTACACATCTGTCAAAGAGCCAAGTGTAAAGCCCTGCTACCTTGTTGTTTTTCCACTCATGTATATACCTTGTTTAAGGGTTTGACATTTCTCTCTCTTGGACTTTTGCGAGAATGGTTATCTTTATCCCGTATGAATAGCAATCAAGTATGATAGGTAGATACGTACCTACTTACATCTAGCTGATTGAAATCCTCGTTTAATCATCTACGCAATATGTCATCCATCAATGCATGGCTATTCTAGCTTCTCAGCTAACATCCATATCAACTGTGTTGGGCGGATCTTATCCAAGAGATCGCATGGTCTCGCCCGGCTCAGATACCGTTATGTCACCTTGCCATCGTCGGTGATGAAACATTTAGTAAACCTATCGTTAACACAATCGTCTGTCCCCCTTTTTTTCTTTATCTGTGAGCTGTTCCATTCCAGTTCCATCCTTATCCTACGCAATGGGAATCAAGTGTCGGCCTCTGTCAGCCCTAAGAGAAGGTTCTCGTCTCGAAAAATCACAAAGACTCGAAAGGTTTTTCTGAAATCATTGATCTGCTCCTCAGCCAAGTATTCCGCCCGCCTAGATTTGCATCAGCTGGAAAGCAGGAAGCCAGAAGGCCAGCAGGCCAGCAGGATGATGCAAGTATTGAGAGAAAGACTGACAGTGTGTGCCATCTTTGACTGAACTCGAGCCTGGGTTGGATATACTAACGGTCCAAGTCTTCACACACAATCTGGCTTGGCTAAGGATGACAGTAGTGTGTCCCAGCGAGAAAGAAAGCAAAATGCGATCTGTGAACTGTCCTCGAATTTTTATTTGTTTTTTTTTTCTTCCAATTCCCCCTACTTGTGCGGCTTGTGTCATCTTTTCTTGGCCATACACGTGTCCTGGCACAGTTTTCCCACCATCAACTCTTTTCTGCGCAGCGGGGCTGAAACTGGCCAAGAACCGCCAAAATCACCAGACTCAGCTGGGCATGATCACCTGTGTTTCTGATTGATTGATCGAATGAAACAATGCAAGAACAAGAAGAACTAGTGGAGAATAAATTAATGAGAGAACATGTGTTTGTCTCTTATGATTTGGTTTCCCCTGCTACAAAAACAGCCCTGAGATGGAAGTCTTTTTTAACTTTCGGATTTAGTTGTCCAAGATTCCATCGTCTTTTTTTTTTCTGTTGTCGGCATGGCTAATTCTTGATAAACCTTTATATGCATAATTCTTTCATTCTATTGGATTAGACCGGAATTCATAGATCACAAATGCCACGTAAAATACGGATCTCCGGGCGTGGTATGACACTCTACCACCCCATCTTGCATGTTTCTTTTTCTCCCACCTAAGCTCATAAACTGTCTATTAGGTACATGGCTTCAAATACTGAATTGGAGGGCAAACTACCGATGGCGGTTTCCAGTCTTTCACCGTGTCAATACGGGTTTGAAATCGAAAGGGAAGGAAGAAGAGAAACGGTCAAATGATAAAAAGGAGACCCCGATCTCTCGAAAATTCCTAGAGAACGGTGCCACGAGTTTAGCCACGCTTCTCATGCTGGGATTCGCTGGCTACTCGTACAACCAGTACTACAAGCAGCTGGTTCTCCAGAAGATTGAGAACGCGTTTGCCAAAGGTTATTCCACGGGGGAGCTGGCGTCGCTCGGTCAGGACATTCTGTGTCGCGATGCGTCGCAGCAATTTCGGGTCACGAGGCCAGAACAGCCCGTGATCGATGCCATTGTCGACGGCAGTACCGTTGGGCATTACCATCTTCTCTTTGGCGAGAAGGGGACTGGGAAGACCTCCATGTTGCTGGAGGCTATGCGGAAAGTCGATGGAAAACGCGTGGCCATGCTCGAGGCACATGGTGATCTGGAAGTGTTCCGACTTCGACTCGGGAAAGCCATCGACTATGAATTTCACGAGGATTACATCGGTGGTCTGTTCAGCATTAAGGGCCCACGAGTCACCACACCGTTGCTGGATATCGAACGAGCGCTGAATAAACTCGAGGAGGTCGCAATAAAGCACCGTAGTGTCCATGAGAAACCTCTGATCCTTATGATTAACAACATCCATCACTTTCAGGAACATATGGACGCTCAGAATCTGCTGACACTGCTACAACAACGCGCTGAGCTATGGTCGGGAAGCGGGCTGGTGACCGTTATCTTCACGAGCGATGAATATCGAACCACGGAAAAATTGCGGTCGCACGCCACCCGGATGCAGGTGCTGAATGTCCAGGATATTTCGAAGGACCTCGCCATCAGATCATTGCGGGAGTATCGATGGCGACGCTTCCAGGAGAAGGTGCCGATGGACGTATTGAACGAGGTCTACAGAAAGGTCGGAGGTCGCTTATTCTTTTTGGACCAGGTCGCAAGATCGGAGGACATGTTGGAGACCTGCGATGCCATCTGTGAAAGAGAGGAGAAATGGCTGCTAAGCCAATGCTGGATTCTAGGCAGGGAGATGGACGGTGGTGCCGTAGATCAACAGAAGTTCTCCGTAAGGCGGCCTCCCAGCTATTTCTCCGGCGAATTCGAGACTCACTCACATGATGATAATGAGCAGGCTGCAGCAATGGTGCTGGCGAAGACCTTGGTCGATATGGAACGGGATGTCAAAGACGATCCTGATGACGGTTGCCGACTCCCGGAACTTCCACTACACAAAGCTAACGAACTCATGGGTCGCACGGATTACATCCAGGAGTTGGACCGCATAAACATCATAACAATCGACTCCAATGCGGCTGTCAAGGCTGACTCGATACCCATGCAAAACGCGTTTCGAGCGGTGTGTGGTGCGGTCGGTTTTGAAGACCGTTTGAAGGCTACCCGCACGCGGCTGAAGAATATTGCGAGTCTAAAACGGACGAGGGAATTAACTCTCAAGGATTTATGGGGGAATGGTCGGTATGAGGTACTGGCGAAAGGAGAGTCGGCTAGAAATAGCACGGTTCTTTCCATCCAGAAAGCGCCACAGTAGAGCTGAGATTTTTTTTGTCGACGTCAAATTATTAGACCGTACCGGGTACAGTAAAAATTCACTCCCCAAATGCTTGGCGCAATGCTCTGGCTGCCCAGGTACTCTCTCACAGTAAGAACCTGTACTATAGCAGGTCGGCCTTCTACTGAGCGTCTCATCAGCATGCTGAAGCCTCATGGCAGCACAACCATGCACATTTTGTCGATTGTTTTACTGCATTATATTTTAGGCTCGTGATTCCCTTTTCGTCAACATCTAAATCTGTTCGCTTATGGTAATGGACTGATGGAAGATGAATAGAACGCCTCTAGACGTGTCCCGATGATTCTTCAGTTGTGGGAAATGTCTAGCCCTCTCAATCAAGCTCGGTGACTTCCTAATCGCGGCTTATAGACAGTGTATATATAATAAATGATCTTCAAAGTGACTTAATACTTGAGGATAAGATGTTACAAGAAAAGAAATAAACGGCGAAATATCTGAAAGAAAACAAACATCTCCCTTCATCCTGCCTGTGATTGGGGTTTTCTTCGGAAGGTCTTAACGAAGTAATAACATAACAGCCCAGCAAATCTTGATTGATATAGGACTGGTCAGTAACAGTTGTATGTCACTACAATACTGTCCAGTAATAATAAATACTTCTAGCCACCACATAATCAAGAGGAACAAGACAACTCGAGTCTATTTATTCCCCACATCCCGAGATTCGAGTAGACCTTGGCAGCATGATTTTACTTTTTCCCATTCGCCCTCCCAAACCCCCTCACCCGCAGGACATCCACTCCGTACGGTTTTTATTTCTGCGCCGCTGTTCGCTGCGATGATTGGTGCGGCTCCAATTGGATTGGAAGTCCAGTCCAGTCCAGTCCGGTAAATAGCGCCCGTTGTGGCTCCCGAGCGCGTTCTTCGTCCCCCCTGGGGGACCGGCGCGACTCGACTCTCATCAGACGGTCGCAGTAGTAGTATAGCCGTCCGAGAAAACAAGGATGTCGCGCTTTTCCGCGGACTATGAAGAAGAAATATTCAAATTAATAAGTATGACAGGTGGGAGCAGGCGAAGAAGGTATCAGAAAAATATCAGCTACAAAGTCAGGTAGATGTTATCACGACCATGAAGATAAAAAATGAAGATAAAAATACCGCAACTTTTGAAGACATGTGCTCAGCAGCTTAGGGGGCAAAAAAAAGGTTACTCGATAAAAAAATAAAGGTAGGCTTATTTAAGAACCTGATATTCTACTGAGGACTCGGACCCAATTATTGCTCTGCTTGGGGAACTTGGACATTATCATAGAAATCCACGAAATTGGACAGAAACGACCGTCATAGATAGAAGAAGATACAGTGACCAATCCAGCCCATGCAAGGAAGCAAGCAAGCCCATTAATAGAAAAAAAAAGCCAAGTATCGCCACGGCCCGGGCCTAGTTGATCAATAATATCAATATCCTAGCCAACCCCCCTGCAGCCGTTGAAAAACAAAATTGAGCGAACGGCGCAGCAGTTTTGCTGAGCCGTTTTTTCCCGCCATCCTGAAAATGGATGGGTACAGCAAGCCCCCTTCCTTCCCTTCCCTTCGAAATTTTCATCAGCACGAGATTCTAGAACCTTGGCCTTCGGAAGATTTCCTTTTTTTTCTGAAGAGCTGACACCTAAGCTAATAACGATAGCCAAAGTTAAATTGAAATTAAATGAAGCTTCAATCAAGCTTGTTTTTGTTTCCCCCTTTTATTGTATTACTACTGCGTAGGTAAGTACTGTGTATGGAGTTACTAGTAGGCTGTGCAAAGAAAAGAAAAGATGAAATGAGATTAATTAAGTGCTGATCGTCTCTTCATACCTGAGACTAGACTAAGGTTGACAGCGGGCCGTTTCTGTTTCAGCAGGCTGCGGGAAGGGCCTGTACTGCGCCGCATGAAGTGCAGATAGGCAGGTACCTGATGCACAGACTACTCGAGATACGATAGCAATTGATCAACGGACAGAAAATGTACTCCGTACCTATCTAAATAAGTCGTCCTGAATAATATATAAGCATAGAGGAATAGCCATCTTGTTACGCAGAAATTGATTTGAAACAAGGAACCAGTGCCCTGGACTCAGATCCGTCTAATCTCACTTTTTTTCTTCTTTCTTGGAGCTTTGATACTCTATTGTCCTGTGCAAAGGTCAAGTGGCATGCACAAAGAAAAATAGAACGAATACACATCATAACGCAGAAAATTTGGAGAGGAAACTTGCCACGCAAGCAACGAAGCAGGGGTCAACGTCTGTCATCTGTCATCTGTTGTCTGGAGATGGGCAGACTGGAATCAGCCTAACTCCATACTGTCTATTCCCTACAGGGTGTACTTAGCTATTCTTCTCCACATGCGAGGTTCCCTGTAGGTAATTTGGCTACCTACCTAAATTTTCTATCTCAGTCGGAACTTGGCCGTGTTCGTAACCACTGTAACTGCCCCCAAATTCAGGGGACGGACGCCTTGACTACCTACCTAGTGTACTCTGTATAGCTCGATCTAGATGTATCGGCTAGTTTTCTATGAGTACGTAGCAGGTTGCCTAAACTGCGCCGTGGAACTTTCCTTTTCTTTTTTGGCGCTACCACTCGTATGACCTGTAAACTGTCACAATTCGAATGCGGAGGGAGCTAAGTCATGACCCCAATAGTCAAGACACAGGCTAGGATTCCAGAAGCAGAAAAGAAGATCTGTCATATGCATAGTTTCATGCACATACAAGACTTACGTCTTAATTCGTAGCTACTCTCGTCGACACGAGCCAAGCTGCTGCCAAGTTTTTTCCAACCCCAGCAGACAGACGTCCGGCCGTTATCAAATTTTCTAGGTACTGTACTATTATTATCTAGTGCCGTGCGCCAGTTTCAATAGCCGAACCTGGCAGGCCCGGGGAGGAGAGGCTCCGTTATAAGGTTGCTGCCGAGGTGTTCCGTTATCATGATATGGACGTGAATCCTCCATAATTAGTTCTGGTACCCCTTGGCAATACGGACATATTCCGAGTTCTGGTACAACTGTCATCAACCAGCGGAAAACGTGGTTTGAGATGTTTTCTTGTTCCTTTTTCGAAATTCGAAACGGGACACCGTTCCGGTTGAAAGTCGTTGACTTCTGGAACGCCAAGCGGGAAGAAACGAGACCCCTGACTAGCGACTAGCTGCCGCCTGAAACAGGATAAACCAAGGTCCGAGCCGAGGCTTGAAGCTACCTCTTCCGTACACTCCGCTCGTCTGATGTTGCGATTCCACTTTCCTGCTCACTTTTATCTCATTGTTTCGAAAAAGGGAAAAGGAGGAGAGGACAGGTTGATCTGATTTATTTTGCTCCGTGCGACTGCGGAGAACGCTGTACCGAGCATGGCGTCCGGCATACGGTGGCCTCCGCGCTGTATGATATGATATATTATTAGGTTCCAGTGCGAAACATGCTGAAATGGGCCCTTTTCCCAGTAGGGACTCATGACAGGTGGAATGCTCCGCATTATTGGTGTCATGGTGACTTGCAGACACACAGTCTTCATTCCTGTGGGCTTCTGGGATACCCCGGGAACTTCCCGAGGGCACGCACCTCTTCAGATTCTTCAGGCGTGGCCCCCGTGCAGGACCACGCCTCTGATCTGCCTCTGTGCGGGTTACATGTACGGGATACATGATGCACTGGTGGATGTCTACATAGTACAGACATCGAACAGAGGGTCGAAAAGCGGCATGCAACCATGGATGATAGGAGACATGCACGGCGCATGCGCGAAGAAACAGGCCCCTTTGCAGGCCGCGGATGATCCGCGCAGCAGAAATCATGCTGCGTGCCGACGCTCGTGGCTCATGGCGCCAGGACGGTGCCTTGCTGAGGCCGCAGCAGCGGGGCTCTTTGGCTGCGAGTGGCCCGGCGGGCATTTAGGTGGTGTTTAGAGCCCAGTAGGGAGGCGGCGGATGGGCCCAGGGGAGCTTCACAGCACGACGACCTCGGGCCTCCCTTGTGGAGTCCCGTTCCATCTTCTTTAAGCGATCTGGAAACCACCTCCCCGCCTGTTCCTGGATGCGGCAGACATGCTTCCGTCTCGTCCATGCTTCCACCTTTCTTCCCTCCCCTTCCATCCTCTCCGTGCTTGGACCAGCTGGACGCGCGCGACATTGCCAGCTCTGGCTGATCCTGTGGTAGCATACGGACCTACGGAGTTAGCTATCTCGATCACTCGCAGCGTCGCGCACGGAGTACGGGCTACTCCGTACAGTCGCTGGTCCACACAGACCAGAGATCGACGACTGATCAAGTCACCGAAGCCGCGTATCTTGCGTTACCTTCCCACCTCCACTACGATCTGAGACCTCGAGATCTTGAGCACGCGACGACCCTCAGCCTTTCGTCTCGAGCGCCTTCAGATCCCTCCGATCCAGCGCCTTCCTGGCCTCCATCAATTGGCGTAGACAACGCTGGTGGGAAGATAGCCACGTCGACAGGGAACACAATTGGGCTGGTTGGGATATCGGGACACTGGGAGACGTCGCAAACGCCCACCGCAGACAACTAGCATCCCCAGACGAACGTGGCTCATTTCGATCCTGCCCCGATTGCTGCGGCCAAAAACTATCAGCAATTGCAATTCGACAAGGTGTGTGTGTGTGTGTGTGTGGCATGGACTGCTTGTCGCAAGTCCATCGCTGCTGCTAGTTGACCTCTAGTAACTAACCACTCAGCAAAGTGTAGTGTGTTACAGATTTCGCTGTCCTATATCGTGTCCATCAGGTTGGTGAACAATTCCATCGCACCGTCCCGTCAGACGTACTTCACCACCAGTTAGCGCCTCCGCCCACGTGTATTCTGAAGTCGAACCCTTCGTGGCTTAGCACGTGTGCTGCGTATCGCTGGTCAAATTCGGAAATGCCATGCTTCTTTGTCTATCTTCAAGTTGGGCTCTTTCAAAGAAACATTTAAACTCACCCGATACGAAAATCTTTCCTTAGCTCCTGTTTCGAGTTTTCCACCTTTCATTGAAAGATCCTCATACTGACACACGAATTTGTGGAAAGATCATGGGTTGTGTAAGCTCCAAACCCGCTGATTCAGCGGACAAGGAGGCCTCGCAGCAGAATGCGAAGATCGACCGGATGATTCGAAATGACAAAAAGACTCTTGACCGGACCATAAAGATCCTTTTGCTTGGTATGTATATCCAAACAGACTTTTCTCGTTTGCGCGGCAAAAGGCACAATGGTTATGAATAGGTACTAAAGGTTTTGGCTAGGTGCCGGAGAATCGGGAAAGTCCACGATCATAAAGCAAATGCGAATTATCCACGCTGGTGGATTTCCTGAAGATGAACGCCGTCAGAACAGAGCAGTCATATACTCGAATATCATTGTTGCGTTCAAGGTCCTGTTGGACATAATGCGAGCGGAGGAGATCCAGTTCGAGAAGGAAGAGAGCAAGGTATGAATGACTTTTTTTAATTTGTATAGATCGTTAGCCTTCAGAGACGTTGCTCACACTTTACGTTTCCCAGCCTCTCGCAGAATTCATCGACAACACGGAGCCAGATGTTGGCTCGGAGGAGGCATTCTCGGATCTGAAAGTCAAAGATGCTATGCGGCAATTGTGGGATGATTCGGGCGTGCAACAGGCCGTTGCTCGAGGGCATGAGTTTGCCCTTCATGACAACCTGCACTAGTAAGTCTGGACCAAGCTCTGTGCGGTATCAAATCCTGTAGTGTTAACGCTGCGCCAGCTTCTTCAACTCTCTGGACCGCATATTCACGCCTGGTTGGCTTCCTGATAACCAGGACATGCTACACTCTCGTCTTCGAACAACAGGAATTACGGAAACGCTCTTCGAGATGGGCCAAATGAACTTCCGAATGATGGATGTCGGAGGCCAACGATCTGAGCGGAAAAAGTGGATTCACTGTTTCGAGGGTGTTCAGTGCCTTCTCTTCATGGTCGCCTTGTCTGGTTATGACCAATGCCTGGTCGAAGATCAGAACGCCGTAAGTAAACCTTATCCATTGCTCGTGTGTGGCGCCTTCTAACCATGTATATGACGTCTAGAATCAAATGCATGAGGCAATGATGCTCTTCGAGTCACTTGCGAATGGCGAATGGTTCAAACGAAAACCTATTATCCTTTTCTTAAACAAGATTGATCTCTTCAAGGCGAAGCTTCCAATTTCTCCCGTTTCCAAACATTTCCCGGATTATACTGGCCCGGACACCGACTTTGATTCTGCCGCAAGATACTTTGCGGACCGCTTCCGCGGTATCAACCGCGTGCCGGAGCGCGAGATATATATTCACTACACCAATGCTACCGACACGACTTTGCTGAAGGCAACCATGGACTCGGTACAAGACATGATCATCCAGAAGAACCTCCATACCCTTATCCTATAGAACAGCAGACCGGGAGGAACGATCACCATAACAAAAAGGGGGCCGAATCTGTTGACGATTTATAATTAGATACGTGAGATGCTCATCTCCTGCAGGTTTCTTTGCATCCCTCTCCGAATCTCACTTTCCTGTAATTCCTACTACGTTTCTTTTCTTTTCTTTTTTTCCAATCTTGGTTACAACGTGACTCGATCATGAGCACTGTGTCAGTTTACATTACCTTTTTCGTTCTCAGCTCGTGGAAATCCTTTTCCTACTTTTGTTACATCTTAGCGCGGAGGCTCTTATCTGATATGACGCTATACCACCCATTTCCTTTTAGTGTTTGCATACCGGCTTCTAACGACTTTCCTTTTCTGATATTTTTCTCTATCAGTCGGCATCTGTGACGATTTCCATCTATTGATAGCCTCGTTGACCTTTTCATTCAGACCCTTAGTCGGGATGTAGCCCCAAAACATCCATTTCTGAAACTATTTTTGAGCAAATTGAACTCTTACTAGCCTACCTCCCTGTGATCATTATCTTATCCCTTTAATTGGGAGGCAGTGCCGCAGAATATTGACTGTTATATACTTTTCCAGATATTTTATTATTTTCAAGAAAACAGGCTCCTTTCCTTTCGTTGCTTCTGCAATCTTTTATCTACGGCATATCCCGACGTTCAACGCTCTCATATATCTACTCGGTTTCGTGCTACAAACTGCTGAGGATCTTTATTACAGTCTGTGCCTTTGAAGCTTCCGCAGAGCATGATACCTACACGCTCCAGAGTACAGGTTGTGAAGGGGTCTATGGAACTGGGAGGGAAGTTGTATGTTAGTGAACACGGAAATCCAAAAGCGATCGCAGTCAGACTTTAAAACAGAATAACACAGTAGATCTCGTGGGCGTAGTCAAACGCGAGACGAGGCCTGGTAATGGGATTGTTTCGTCGACCTTGGAACTGCCATTGGTCTCACAACTTGGCGTGCCAAGCTAGAATCGCCATCGCAGCAGCTGTGCGTTAGGAGGGGATCGTCTTGTGACGAGTCACTGAACAGACAGTATTCCGCCGATCCTAGGGAGGTATCCTGGTCCTTTGCCATCTCCTTTGAATGAGGTCAGTCCTTATCCTGCTGGCTATATCACATGATAAAATGGTTTCCCCAGTATAAAGAAGATTTTCCGGCAGTCGAATGCTCTAAACAAGACCATAAGCTCCAAGAGAAATGCATGGAGCTACATGAAACATAGCTGTAGTTGTAGTTACTCTACAGAGCCGGAGTGCAGCTTGGCGCTTATATAAGCAGCGACCGCCTGACCTGACTCCGACTCCGGTCCAACCTCGCCTTCGTCTTCGACCTTGGACCTTCGCTCTAACAGCTCTCAACAACCTCGTCCTGTCCGACTCTCTTTGGGGTACCAGAGGTCAGGATGCTCGCCTCCTCCTTACTCCGTGTCGCACGGCCGTCAGCCGTGCCACTTACCGGCGGCTCGATCCCTTCCACGCCCACGGTTGCCTCCTCGTCGAACGGTGTGCTCGCTACCGTTATTCGTCAAGCGCAGCGCCGATACTCCTCCTCCTCTTCCTCGAAGCCACCAGTGCCTCCAAGCGATGGTCCAAGGCGCATTGACGCGTCTGCACCTGCGAAGGGAGTGAATCCGTCGGGAAAGGCCTCACGCGAAGCGAAAGCTTCCAAGCGGAGAAATGGACGGCAGTCTGTGAAGTCGAGTCAAGACGCGGCTTTCCTGAACCTGCCCAGCGTTCCCTCGACGCAGCATATGCAGCCGCATGGTCGGTATACCCATTTTACTTGTGACAGTTTTTGTACAAGTTGAAAAAAAAGGCAGCGCAGAAACTGACTCCGCCTGCCGCAGACATCCATGTAGCATCATTTTTCTCCATCCACCGTCCCATCTCACTCAACACCTCCGTTCCCCAACCGACCAGCAATGAAGCGTTCGATTCCCTTTTCTCCTCGAACAGGCAGCCCAAGAACGAGCCGGAAGACGTGATCTACACTCTCTCGTCCGCGGTCCAGACTCTCGAGAATGCGGCGCATCACCAGCAGTACGCTCTCTCGGAGATCGAAGACCTACGCCACGCCATCGCCGAGCCTGAGGCGATTCATCTCGACGGCGTCCCTGCGGTTTCGATCGAGGAATTCGTCAAACGGCTCCGCCCGTTCCACCCTCCTCCTCCACCGGTGCCCGTGGACGAAGCCAAAGCCGCTGAGTCGATGCGGAATGAGGCCAACCGGGAGACCTCATCGCAGAGCTACACGACTGTCGTGACGATCCGCGAGTCGACACACGCGGACGGGCACAAGACGTACGAGGCCCACGCGTCGCCCTTTGTCCGTAACGAGGACATGGAGGCCCCCGGCGTGATTGACGCTGAACACGCTGTCATCGAGGAGCCTCAGGATTCATCTTCTGGCAGCACCTACATGGAGCGCCTGCGCCGCAACCGGGTCATGCACGCCATCAGCGTCAAGAGGCAGCGCAAGCTGAAGATGAAGAAACACAAGTACAAGAAGCTGATGCGGAAGACGAGAACTCTGAGACGGAGACTGGATAAGGCCTAGACTTTTTCACTGTTATTATTATCTTATAGATATCTATGTGTTTAGTATTCATGTTTTCCTGTTCCTTGTTAGATTAGTTTGATTGGTTGTTGGGCTTTTGATCCCCTCCCATTCCGAACAGGTTCGGGCTGAGATTATGTTCTGAGTGGCCCCTCTATCTCTGTTTCTATCTCTATCTCTCTCCCATTCAATCCTATCCTATCATACCATATCATATCATATCATATCCTATTTCTTTTTTTATTTTTTTACGGCATCTAGGTCTATTTCTGGTGTGAATCATTCCCCCATGCTCAATCATCACGTACAGAATATAAGACAGACAGACACAATGAACAACACGCATACATTTAGATTTACCTTTTTTGTTATGCAGTGCTGAAAGAAGATAAGCATCCGGTCTATGTAGGGGAAAACAATATCAAGATTAAGATCAAGATCAAGCCCGTAGAGCTATGCATGTTTATTATGACTATCTCTCTACTGTAGTTCATAGTTCATGCGTTTGAGAGAAGCTGGCGATCGATGAAGATAATAATGCCAGAAACCTACCTAATTATTACTCCGTACTGGGAAACTGATCGATGTGGTGCATACCGCCTACAGCATATGTACAGTACAGCACACGTAGCGAGTAGCAAGCATATTTATTGGTTAGGTTAGGTTAGGTTTACATCCAGAGCCGCCCGAGCTCAGCTCAGCTCACCGCTGATCTTCCTTCCTCCGGGTACCCAATGTGCAGGAAGGGGAAAAGGAGCAAGAGACACGCAACACAAAGTTTTACATATCTTATCACAAGTCACAGGGCGAGAGAGATGACATTTAATATATAAGCAGCAAAGCGAAACACAAGCAAGAAGGCTATGAGTAAAAGAAAAGCCTCCAGTTTATCCAGGGCTCGCCGAGCCGGGGTACATAAACACAATGCGTTGAGAACCGTAACCATGCAAAAACAGCTACCACGTACAACTTTCTTCTCTACAGTCTCGTTTCATTTCAAGACAACCCCATTATATCTCCTTCAAAATTGTCTCTCTCCATTTCATCAACCTCCTACCGTTATCTTGACTTGACTAGCTCCCCCGGAGCAGGAAAGCCAATTGGATATTGCCATGTCTTCGCCTGATCGAAGTATTCATTGAGAAAGAGGAAAAGGGAGCATCGACAATGCAAGGCCTGAGCTTCTTATCCGCTAACCAAAAGCGGGGAAATTGATACTCCATGAAAGTCTTGCGATTATCTTGCTGTCCTTTGTACGAAGACGGGCGTGACGCTTCGCGTCTAGACGCAGTCGCCTCGGGAGCGTGAGTTCATCAGAAGGGCGACGATGAGACCGTATAGACCTATAGAAAGGAAATCCATTAGCGATTTTCACAGGGTTTATAACGGGAAATGGTTGGAACTTACCCAAGACTTCAGCGAAAATGAGAATCAGAATCATACCGACATAGAGTCTGGGTTGCTGAGCCGTTCCACGAACACCGGCATCACCGACAATACCAATGGCAAAACTAATGGAAGAGTCAGATTCACTCGTACATGTTGAATCGGCGGAATTGGCCCGAAAAGCTTGTCAGATTGACTTACCCAGCAGCCATACCAGCAAGACCGACAGCGAGACCTGCACCCAACTGAATGAATCCGGTGTATAGGGGCACCCTCTGGCCCAGGTCATTTGCGATCAAGACAGAAACGACCAGACCGTAGATACCAATGATACCAGCCATGACAATGGGGACAATGTCTGCAGGAAGAACGCATCAGTTAGCGGATCAACTCAACACCTCGCAATCCGGCACATCCTCCGGAGCACGGCTAGGTTTTTTGTTTCCCACGTACTCTTAACGATCAGGTCGGGACGCAGGACGGCCATCCCGCAGACACCGACACCAGCCTTGGCGGTACCATAGGCAGCACCGAAGCAAGTGAAAACGATGGCGGAGGTGCAGCCCAGGGCACCGAAGAAGGGCTATATTTCGCTCGATCATCAGTCATCGGTCGACAAGGTTGCGTGGAACAGAAGGGGTTGTTGAGGATGTTGCTTCGAGGAGATATGGTTATAGCAAGGGTGTGTCCGTTCGGAGGTCAAGGCTCCTCCTCCCGTGCTGCTGGCAACAACAAGGGACAAGAGTGCAAGATGTGTAACTCACCGCGTAGACCGGACTGCAAGAGGTCAAAAGTTAGCCACTTGTTAATATTTTGACACAGTAAACTCCAATCTGAGGAAAAGCTGCACAGAAACGCTTATAGTATACTCGCGTTGCGCGCGTTGTTGGGAAGGACAGCTTACCAGAGCTCTGTAGCCATTGCGAAAGGATTAAAGATGACCGACGGCCCGGGAAGATCACCAACAGAGCGCTCGCAGAAAAGTTGGAAAGGACTTGAGGAACGAGGCAGGGCCACAAATGCAGTCGTGATGGCGTTGATGAGGATGTTGCCGGGGGTGAGAGACAGAGATGCAGTCAAGGTCGAGGACGCTCGTCGTTTCGGGGCTGAGGCTGGCTGGGACGGAGCTAGAGTGCTCTCCACGTGATCGGATCTTGGCATCCAGCCTCGTCCGCGGTTAATCTGCGGGACATGCTGGACAACACGAATTTACGCAAAGATAGGAGATCATACCAAGTCATTTGGCTTTCAAAAAAGAAAGTCCGAAAGACATATGACTGGACACTGTTCACTATGTATGTCATCCACAAAGGCAGATACCTGTATTCGTACAGGTACTTCATACAGCATCTCTTAGACCGCTATTTGAGGCTTACAGTAGCACACAACGTGACAACGTACTCAAATAAGCCGCTATATTCCGTGCCATTCAACCCTGTGGTTCCCTATACCGACACAAGTGTAACACGACAACCAGGTATATCAAGCTTTGTACGGCATTCACCCCCCTCGTCGGTCGACTCCGCATTCTGAACACGCTGCGAATACGTAATCGCCTTTTCAGACAGCGCACCAAAATAATTTGGAAGGACAGCCAAATCCTTCGAAAGGCCTCTCTCAGCAGCATCTAAACGCGGTGTTTCCCGGACGACGGAAACTCCAAAGTGACATGAAATCGCACCCTCAGGGTCTTTCGGTTCCGCTGAAGAGTCGTTTTGACGATATTCCGGTTCGACGGAGACAAAGAATTGAATGTAGTCACCTGGTTTGGCGGTCTGAGAAATGGAAGAAATACCTTCAAGCACTGGGAGATCCAGTGGCTTTTCCTGCGGCGTAGTTGCGTCTGAAGGTCTGAACAGCTCATCGATAACAAGTGGATTCCCATGAGCCTCTGCGAAATCGGTCTCTGGATCAAGGGATAACAAGCCCTGCTTCTTTCCCCAGCCTCCACCTCCACTTACCACGCGATGAAGCTTATTGCCCTTCCGAACCGCACTCGCCACATGTTCCTGGTCATTGGTTTCAGTCAGGGGTGAGCAGTCAGACTGCTCAACCAGTGCCCAGACAGAAACTCTCTGGTCCACGATATTATGTTCCGCTACATATCTCGGGAGCGACTCTTCTAGCTCAGATGAAGCTGGCATCGGTTCATCCGACTCGCCATCAGCCGATTTCGAGACCTGGCGGAGGATATTTCCCATGCTGGAGATAACTTTCCGACGACGACTCACAGGGTACAATGGGAGTTCCAGAGAGCTGCGAACGGACTTGGCAGAAGAAACGACAGTACAGCTTGAGAGGTCGAGACACTGATTCAAGCTAAATTTTCCAGCGGCAGAGTTGTAATCCCAGCGCATTCCAAACATAGTTCTATCGTTGCCGTTGATAAATACAGTGTTGGCAAGGCGAAGGCCGACTTCATAGGGCGCGGAACAGGTTTCAGCATTCAAAGCAGGACGTGCTGATTGAATTGAGTGAATGAGCACAGGCTCCTCAGTTCCTGTGCCCCCGAATTGAGATGGCTCAGCCACCTTGCCCAGAACATCGCTTCCTCTGACAAGCAGTAAGGATAATCCATCGGATTCAGATGACACAGGCGCTGCATCCTCGGAATATCCATTCGCATCTCCAACGCCATTACGCGGATCTGGCAGTTTGTCAACAACCGCCGCAACTGCGTAAAGAGGACTCTGCGGAGGATGGTCCGGGGAAGTTGTGAACAATCTATTTATCCAGTCATCGAGGAAGGAATTGGATGGGTCAATCCATTGAGCGAATGCTGGTGTGACCAGTAAGACAGGTCTATTGGATGATATGTTGGAATGCGACACGGTGGGAAGATGCGAAAGTACGTCGCTTGGTGTCTTGATACCTCCAATGGTCAGCTCAGGAGATCGTTATGGTGGCGCTTATTAAGACTCACAATGTCAAACGGTGTCTGCGTCAGCCAAGTAATTGCAAAGGACCCTTCCTCGGGTACCGTCTTATAGCTGAATCTCCGTAGTGACGGCGCGCGACAGTCAGTCCTGGCCATCGGCCGTGGCCGACAGGGAACGTGCAGTAGCCGAAGCCATCCTCGGCTGCTGGCCAGTATCCCTGGCATGGAGCTCGGGACGCGCCCGAGTGTCATTGACATGGAAGCATAGACATCAGTAAAAAGTCCCAATGGCTGGACTTTATCTCCAGACAGAGAGCTTAAATGCTGCAGCGGGGTGTTCCGTTTGCGTTATATGGCTCGTGCTCGGGAAGTACCAGAAAGCTCGCGCCTTGGACGAATAATGGACCTCCCGCCAAGACTATTGGCCTGAGGATAGTGCCGAATACAACAACGTACATACACCAACCATGTTGAAAAAAGGTGCAAATTGTTGTCTTGATGAATAGTCTAATAATTTAATACTAGCGCCAGGTATTGTTTATGGTGAGGCATTGGCATCGCGATGATACATAATTTGTTCCACTCACCTGACCACGGACGAGTTGAGGTGATCATTCTAATTTTACATTCTCTTTTCACCCTTTATCGCAGGATTTATGTGGAAGGAGGTATGTAATACATTTAATAGGAACCCTACTACAGATTAGGCAGTGTTACTTATTATAAACTGGCTGCTCCTGTTTTTCTTCCAATATCCACCGCAAGTGCCAGTATGGGACTTGTTCTGCTGTGCTGTTTGTTGGAGTAATCCGCTCTATGTCATCAATGTAACGGATCTAGCAATTGCAGTATGTCTTGGTGGTAGTCAAGGGGAAAACATGCACTTCCTTCTGATAGACGTCAACAAGACTAATCATATATCTTTCGGGATGTGACTTTTCGTGCCATCACTGATGAGATATTCGAATTGGACCGCAAAAGCAATGAATATCAGGACTATGGTTGTCTGGATTGCAATACACAGCGGGAAACCATGAAGGCGCCCAGGGTACGTCACCGTAGAAAATCAAGACTCAAGTGTCTGTTGAAGGACTCCATTTGGGGACCGCGCCTCCGATGATCGCCGAGAGTTTTATGCTATGACTCTCGGTACCTATTCCGCGCAGAATTCCCAGTTACAGTGTCCTTGTAGACATACCACAAGATGGTCAACTGGTGAAGGTATTTCCCTATATATTTTACCTTACGAGGTAACATCTAATTGTCTTTGTATATAGGGCCGCCAACGAATATTTCAACTCACCTAACTTAATACACCCGCTGGGCATTTTAAGAATGAACGAGGTGCCTACTAAATGCCTCTTTTATGATTCCAAAAGGATCACACCCTTTAAAAATACTTCGAATAATGTAAGTCTACATCTGTCCAGAACCGCTTGAAGAAAACGCAATATGATTGGACTATAGGTCCGAGACACCGACTCGCTATGGAAACTCCTGGGCCGCCATCACAGCTTCAGCAGATGAAAATCATGGCCACCAAACTATCAGAAAAATAAGGCCCTTCACAGAAAAGAAAAAAAAAGAATGAACTAAATTAAGACAGCAAGAGAAAGAAGAGAGATAAATAAAAAATTACTCTCGGAATGGCTTTACTAAATCTGGTCCAGAAAAAGCAAATGCTACGACCACGACGCGAAGAAATTTAAGAAACGGGCCCATCAGCTTGTGCGATTGGCACGATCAACGTGAAGATAATCGGGATGTCTGCGCAAAGCCAGCCCAGATATGTCTCCACCTTGACACCACTTTTATCCCTTGGAACAACCGACTTATGACCTGAAACAGTACAATCCATCCTTCAATTTACAGTCATGCAGAGAGACATACTACAAGATAGTGATATACATCGTTCGGAGCCGACCCTAAACTGATCTTCGGCATTGTCCTGGAAATTGCTTGTTATGCAGGTATGATTTATTTCGCAGGTCGCAACTTTCGAGTGTTGTCTTCTGCAAATAATATGGCCCATTGCTTCCTGTTAGGGAAAGAAAATTAAATTTACTCTGGAACCATAAAGCCAAAATGGGATTGATCCCTTGGGTTTATTGGTGAACACATGAAAATAACAGGGCCTGAACTGCGGAGAAGCAGACTGGACGAGAGCGATGCATATACCCTGTAAAAAGCCTGCATCATTTCAAATATCGCGCAGCAAACGAACTTAGGAATATAGTACCTCATTCATTACGTACCTACCTGGATACGTGGTAGCCACTATGTGCGGTGTATTCAAGTATTCTGCAACGCACCCCTTATCGAGCACAGGACTCGGCGCGTGCTACTCCATATGGACTAATCCGAACAGATCATAAGAAGGCACCTCCTTTCAGAAACTTGACCGGTGTAATGAAGATCGTCCAGCTGATCAATATAGGCGCAAGTTTAAAGACCTTTAGCGCTATATTCATATTATCGTTTGCCATAAGCGGCCCTGGCGTCTAGGGAAGGAAAGTTACTCCGTACTTGGAACTCTGATTACTGCCTCCATGATCCGCAAAATTTCTGATTTCAGGTTATGACGGGATGTCGCTCTATACACAGAGTCCCGTACATCGATTCGGGCCGCCACCACGTTATCAGGATAACCAGGGACGATGACATCCATGCAGGGATGTCTGACAGGGCAGGAAAATTTAGGCACAGCGCAACACTGGCAGTCTGGAGTCTCTGGACTCTGGAGGTGTCAGTGGGTGGACTGGGTGGAGGCGAAACGTGGATGCACCCCATAAGGCTGGGCCACTGGGCAGCTTCGGCCGCTATCAGCCGCCAAGGGGAAACGGTATGAACCCTACGAGTACTAACGTGTGTACCTGTGAGGGACGATTAATCCGATTGGAAATGTTCATCCCCAGCTCTGGGGCCGGAAGCCGTTGTTTCCGTGCAGAGAATCTTTGAGCATGGCTGAAAAGTCAAATATAGAAACACAGATGGCAGGGAAAGCAGCCAAGCTTGCCATTGCAACCATGGAGAGGATGCGGAGGCCTGTATGGAGAGAAGGCTGATAAGACAACAGGAGGGAGTACATAGCACGCTGATCATGGTGCAGGTCCGCCGTTCGTTCACGTATTCTTTACGCAAGGTGGAGTGACCTCTTCTGGAAGCGATGACGAGCTCAAGTCAGGTTCGACGGTGCCGGCGCCGTCTTGGCAGCCGCAACGGGGAGACTAGGCCAGAATGGGGCCTGACGAAGCAGGCGGGTTCGTCAACCACAGCCAATCAGCGCGCGGTAACGCGGCGTGTGGCACAGGCGCGGCGGTGCGACCATGACGTCGGCCATCCAGCGGGTTCCGCTCCAAAGTTAAGCAAGCGGCATGGCAGCGCTGCAAGCTGCTCTCCGGACACCGCCCGTTATTTAAGCAACGCGCTCCTCCCAGCCCTACCTTGCTTCCCATCAGCAACTCCTCAAACTTACTGTCTCCACTTCATATTCATCACCCAGAGACTCCAAGCTGCTCTAAACGTTTCGTTTGTCCAAAAGACAGACACTGCTTCACTGTCGAAATGCCTTTCACCGCGTCGTAAGTACCCCTCGAGCTCTGCTTATGCAGCAAGCCGGACTTTCCGCTCGCGATGCCCGGTCGCAATCGTTTTCTGCAATGCCAAGCGACCGCGATGCTAACGTTGACTCAACATCAACAGCGACATCTGCAAAATCATCTTTGCCATCATCCTGCCTCCATTGGGTGTCTTCCTGGAGCGAGGATGCGGCGCTGACCTGCTCATCAACATCTGTCTGACCATTCTGGGTTACATCCCGGGTATCATCCACGCCTTGTACGTGTGCCTGTGTTCTCGTGTCCCTCGAGTATGCCCGACTAACCTCATCGCTAGGTACATTATCTTGAAGTACTAGACTACGACAAGCCATCTTCGCTGTCGTTCTGGTCAGAAGTCGATCTCCAACCGTTTAGCTACTCCCACCTACTCGGCCTTTACCGGCTCCTGCATGGTTACGGATGTGCTGGATTTGAGCGGGATGCGACTTCTGAGCATTTGTGACAGCATATTTCCGGCAACTTCCGGTCCCTCCGGAACCCCCGCTTACCCCTTGTCTCCGCGGCTTGGCACAAACGGTAGATGGAGCATCTAATTACGTCTGCGATGTTTTGCCATAGCTCACGACTCTTTTTTCGCGTATGAATTCGTATCGATGGTTCTCTGGAATGCTTTTATCGATTCTCTTTGCTCGATGATACCAGCTCAGTTCTGCGGTTCACTGGGCTTTGTCCCCTTTTGTGTTGTTGCTAGCACTTTTGCTTTGAAAAGCATATGTACCTACTTAGATACGACTAATGCTTCCTGTCAATTAATACCATGAAAGACCCGTCTCTCTTGCGCAACTATTTAGACTCAGTGCAATTCCTGTACCGTGCTGTCAAGCTGAAAATTGCTGCGACGCGTTACTACCTGCGATGTTATCGGCGGCTGCACTCTTCATACCTCCAGGACGCAGAGGCAGCCATGTACACTATCAGTAAACACGTCCATTTTTACGTTGCTGTCGAAACGCCGACCCCGCGCTTATATAGGTAGTCTCCGTATTCCGTAAACAGATCGTCGCTGTCGATGGGCCCTGGCCCACGAAGCCGGGGCAACAACGGTCACCTGACCCGACGTCATCTAGGGCTGACCATACAGCGCTCTCAACCCAAGCGCCGACAGGGCGCCTATCGAACTCTCTATTTTCTCCTCATCCAACAGAAAGCCAGGGACTCTCAGGTGCCTTTATGCTTGTCTCTGCCATGCCTGTCATCCCGATGCCATCAAGTTTCATGTGGGCGCCTACGAGTCCTCTGCCTCCTGTGGCCGTCGTGGATTTACTCGCCTGCGTAAAGCGTGACAGTGGCTGAGTCGTGTCATAGGTCTTTCTTATGGCGCCGTTTCGACAAGATGAAGTCGAGGGTCTCGACTTCATGTTCCTCTTCTGTTCTACTGTTCCCTGAGTTTCCTTTCTGTTCCATCTTGTTTCTTCTCTTCAGTACTACTTCTATTACTTTTCATCTAATTCTTGTTTCACGGACATTGAAATCCTGCTGGTTCAGGAGTTTTGTCTTCATTCGTCTTTCGGTATTATATTCTATACTATTATGATTTGTTCCATCTCCCTGGGCGTTCAGGGATAGTTATTTATCCCGTTCCTGATTCTGGCCAGGGTAAGGTCATATCTTCGAAACACAGTGCGGATATGGCTCTGGCCAACGGCTTCGAGCTACGACTGTCCCGTTCCTCCTGCTCCTTCCTTGAGATGTTCGGGGAAGATATTCTATTTTACTGTCCAACTGACCTGACTTGTAGGGCCGCCGCAGGATGCCTTTCTTCTTAGCCCAATGGGCTGTCACCGTCGTCCTCTCTTTAGTTTCAATATGTCGTGCCCATACCTCGATAGTACACCAGAGTCCGGCTGCCACATCTTTGCGCGATGTGATTCCGAATTGTGCCTGGTGCTGCGTCGAAGCCTTTATAATGTCAGAATATCCGCCTGGGTCGTGCTATGATACGCAGGACGTTGACTGTCTTTGTCGGACAAACACGACGAGTGGGTTCACTTTGGGAGAAGCAGCTCTCCGCTGCGCTGTATCCTTCTGTCCGTGGGACGCGGCGTCGGACTCGAGCATCTTCGGGATCTGCAGTTCGGTCGCTGGCGCTCTCCCGAAAACGCATGCCACTATCACCGCAACTATTGTGGCTACGGCGTCTGCTGCAGTTACCAGGACGTATTCGAGTACATCCACTCCTAGACGGAGTGCATGTCCAGTTAAGACGAGTTCTATCTCTCGAACAACATCCGTGGGAAGCACAAGCCGAGTTTCCAGCTCTCGACCATCTCCGACAACACTTGTAGCAATGACGAAAACGACATCTTCCGTCGACGAATCCCAGAGTACATTTCACCCTTCAGCATCCGCTTCCTCTACAGGATCACCCTCTTCCTTGAGCGTGCCAGCGGCGGTCGGTGTGTCTGTGGCCTCGGGGATTTCTGCTGCCTTTGTGATTGGCGTCATAGTGTTTTTCTGTATCAGGAAAATGAGACGAAGATATGCAAGGGACCGGGATTCCTTTGAGATTGGTGGGAAAATGGCGGAACCACCTAATTTCGTTCAGTCGCCGTCGAAGAAACCGACTCCAGGCCCTGACCAGAATTTTGGCGGCGGAAACTATAATTTAGGGCCGACGCAGCTAGGGTCTCCAATCAAGTTGGCAACCCGTGGACCACTAGTTGTTGTCACTAATCACGCTTCGGACTCTCTGGCGACGGCGCAAGCGGGCAAAATTGGCATTGCGATATCACCCGAGACGGAGCATGGATCCCCAGAGAGTCAGTCATCCCAGCGCACAGTATCACAGTTGCTTCCAGAAAAGCCGAATTACATGCTCTATTCCGGGACATTGCAACCTAGCAGTCAAGACTCCAGGCCGATGAATGGGGAAACGCTGTTCGAAGAAGATATTGAGCGACGGCCTAGGGATCTTCTCGGCCCTTCATATGGAGTGACAGGTTCTACAGCCGCCGCCGCAGTGAAAGATAGATACACAGGCCCTGAGTCATCTCATCAGAATCCTAACTTAAGACCGACTATAGGATTGCCATCTGGCCCTCGCGCAATGATGTTTGCCAGTCAAAATAGACAAAACGGTCTTCCTGCTCTGCGGAGTTCAGAGCAACCGACGAAGCCGGCATATCAAAGTCCGAGACAAGCAGCCCAGCCGTCTGATGGAACTGCTTTATCCCAAAGCGGGAAACAGCAATTTGTGCAGCCGCGTCCATCTGACAACCTCAATGCTCAAAGCAACTATCCCAGTCAGTCTTCACAGAATACTGGCAGTGACCGTCGCAAAAATCAGGGTCGAGTCTCATCCCGTGGGAGAGCACGCCGCTTTCCTTGTGGCTCACGAAATAATAAACACTGTTCTGAGGGCTCGGATACTAGTTTCGAAAGCATCAGCGTTGATGAAGATGATGAGTCTTTTGATTGGAATTCCTCTGGAGTACAACGCCTAAGTCCTGTGAGAGAGAAAATGACACTCGGTGGTGGAATGCAGGAAGGACGTCCGTTGCTATATCCAACTAGAAGTGGCCCCGTCAGATATCCCAAGATGCCGCGGTCCGCCTCAGTGAGTCAACACACAGAAGTTGCACCTATGCCTAGGCCTGCAAACATATACAGGAATAAGCCACCTCAGGGAGGTCCATCGCAGCCAACAGCGGGCCCAACACCCTATCCACGCGACAGCCATCCAACAACACCACTGCGTAGCCTCACGCCGCAGGAGCAAACCACCATTGTGAAGATGCCACTTCCGTTCTTGGATTCCTCACCAAGGTCGCGATCTGTCAGCTCAGCAGGGAGTCTTTTAGCTAAACGGCGCGGTGAATCCGTTGCTGATACGATGGAGAGTGGTCTGAACATTCCTAAGGGAACAAACGCGAAACCGAAATGGAAAGTAGTCAAGCAAGAATCCGAGAGCGGTACAGGTGCCGGTCAAAAACAGCAAGAACATGCGGCTGCAAGCAGGGAATCGCCCGATTCAACCAGAAACCAGCAAAAGAGAAAGTCATTGTGGGAGCGTAACCTGACGCCGTCCAGGAGAGGTGATGACTTGATCCTCAGTGTGGACTCACTCTAACGAAACGGTTGGTGAGTTAAGGAAAAGCTTTAAAGCATTTGAATGGTAATGGCGTTGGTGAGCGAGTCTTTCCCAAGATGCAAAGTATGGCTGTTGGATCTTAGACATAATTGTCTAATCCCCCTTTTGAAATTGATACCCAGGTTATCTGTATTTCATGTTCTTTTATATATGCGACATATTGACACGTCTTTTCTTTCTTTCTCGTCTTTATTAATAACACACACTTTTCCTTGTTCCTTGACTTCTTATGTTCTCTCAACCGGCAATGCCTTCAGTACAATTAACTGACCAAATTTTCTTCCCACCTTTGTCACAATATATCTTCACTAGACATCGAGACTCCTTTCTTTGGCAGATACATATGATTTATGCCCAAACCTCCATGTTTATCCATCTACCTACCAACGATATACTATAGAAGAAGAACTCTGGTCTTGATGCTATTTGTCTATATCTTACTGTCAATGTCATAAATAGTCCGACTCATTTCCTATGTGCTGAATTCTTATGTATGCAACATCACGCTCTGCCCATAGCATGTAAAACCCGGTTTGGAAAACTCCAGTCTCAATTGGGGTATTCCCCCATCTCCCATCTCCTTCAGCCTAGAATGAATCCATGCCGCAAATGTTGAGAAAAAATGGGTTCCCTTGTTATAAGGTCTTTCGCAGTGAGCGAGAAGGGCAAGGTATCGCTGGCTTGCAGTCATTCCAGTGGCGCAAAGGATCTTTGCCAAATCAACAGGACATAGATACGGAGGCTGTCTGGCATCCTCGGAGAGAGATGCGCTACCCTGCATGACGCAGGCGTAGTACACACAGTGCTCGATGCCAAAGCAGTGGCCCAACTCGTGGCTTGCAGTACGACAGACCCGGCCCAGCCATAGAGCTGAGAGCAATGAAGGAGGGGACGAATCCACATCTGGAAGGGTATAGGAAGCAGATAATGCGGCTTTCAAGAGTGCGAGAGGTGCGTTTTGCACAGGCTGACCATTTTTGCTCTCCTCCGCGTCCTTGTATTTTCTCTGCTTCTGCATCGTACCACCCTGTGATGACTTGCAGCAGGCCGACATATAGTTCTCGCAGTGCGATGCTGGCCAGACATGTTGACGTTCAACGGATTGAATACCGTCCAGATCCGGGCTATATCTCGCACTCGACACGACCGCGACACGGCTCCCTCCATACGCGCGACCGCAGACGAACGTATTATCGTCATCCTCAAAGAGGTCATAGTTGACCAGGAACAAGAGCGCATATGCATCCTCGGGGAGCATACTGATTGCTGCGTCTAGAAGATCGTCGAGATTGAGCTGGTGGGGAAACAGCCCGTCTGGAGCAGCGCGTGTCCGGATTCCTGCACATTCCCCCCTTGAGGGGATGCCTAAGGCCGATATACCGCGGTCTTCGTGGTTGTGGTTTGGATCTGGCTGCTCCCTTTGAAACTTTTCTTCTGCTATTATTCTCCCAGGGTATAAAGCGCACATCTGAGGAGGGCAGGAGTTTCACGGGTAAACCATGATAGAGTGTAGCGAGATAGTCCATGATGTCTTGCGTACGAGGTATCTTTGTCCGAGCACTATTATTATTATCATCAGCCTTGTTGTTGCTGTGACCTTTCCCATATCCGCATAAAATCTACATCGCGATCGACTTCCGGCGGAGGAACCACATAGATGACATTTCTTTCCGCGGTCACCTCGTTCCAGTCCTTTTCTTCTTCAAGCCATTCTTGGAAGATCTGAGGCGAACAGTCAGGATCCAGAGAGAGGTCATCTCCGGGGAGGAGTAATGGAGCCGGAAATGTCTTGGGGTCTTCTTCTTCCTCTCCCACTCTCAGCAGTATCAGTGTGGAGTGCATGTTTCCTCTTCTTGGCTCTTGGTCGTCTAGCAGCTGCGAAACGCTGTTGCTTGGTTGGTCTTTGATATCCTACTTCAACGGCGTGAGGGGGGGACGGTGTGAAATGGAGAGATGGATGGCTGCATTTTGGGGTGGTGGTTCGAGGCATTAGGTAGTGTTGAGTTGAGTATTAGAATGTGGAAAGGGGTAAAAACAATTAACACACAGATAAGTACTACACTAATGAATAGGTGAATCCCCCACTAGCGGGAGGCTGTGTATGTACATACCTGACTTGACCGTGTACTTCTTGGTCCTCGTATTCTCGCAGTTGCCTGGCCTGGCTTGTGATGACTCAGCCAATGTGGCCTGCTAAGTTACTATGTACCTAGGGTTTCGTAAAAATTCCTTTGTCTGGATAAGTACCTCGAATGACACTCCGTAATCTGTTCCTTAAGGAGATTGAATGGTATGAGATTCCTTGTGGAAGAAGCCGTCAATGGTTCTCCGTAGGTAAATGGTGTAGACCGTCAGTTTTCGGCACTGAAAGTTGCGCGTCATTTTTTCCTTCCTCTTCCGTTCTGTTCAAATTCGCCTTTTTTTTATTGTTCCCTACTACCTCTGGAATGTAAGTAAATCTCCAATGGAATAGAATATGTAATCTCATTAGGTCATCAAGTCGGACCTCGGTTCGAGGGAAATGTGGCACGTTAACTTATGAATGAACCATATAATAATCCATTAAATGATATCTAACACAAATAATAGATAGCAGACCTGAGCCAGCGTTGACCTGTGCAGACACTCGCGGCATTCGCAAAAGCTGCTGCCTTCCTAAATAAATAAACAACGTCGACATCCTTCCAAGTGTCTAATCTTTTTTGAAGAACGGCAAAACAAAAAAAAAAGCCTTTCTCGCTGATATTTTTAACACATTACGCAATGGGGAGACTAGAGCCTTGAGGATGATTAATTATCTAAGACTTCAACAGCTCCGAACCTCTCACATCTGAGTACTAATTCATGCTCTAATTGGGAGAAGGGAATGTTGAGGATCTCTTCTGACAAAGTTGATCGTTTGCATAGGACTTCAGCTGCGTGACATCTCACCTCTAAGCGTTTACTCTAGCAGTAGACCAGAGCATTAATAACCTACATTGCCCGATGGTTGCTCACCCACTCTCCTGCCCTGCACCCCGATCATGTGAGCTCTAGGCGGCGCCGCTCACCTACTAGAACAGGACGGGCAGTCGAAGAAGTGCGGGTTGTAGATTTTCTTGCTCCGTAGGTAGGTATGCGGCTTTTTACACCCTGCGTCATTATCATCCGGCCACATGCCGCTGCCCGTGACCACTGACTCACGAGTCAGGAATGTGGTGGTGGGATAAGAATTGTCGGTCTCAAAGGTACAAAGCAAAAGGTACTGGTTATCTGGGAATATCTGCTCTGTGTGACGTGACCGTCTTAAACTTGGTAACAGGAACCGGGTTATCGATTGGCTTGTGCGGAACGACTTGCTGATAAGATCTTCGCGGATGCCTAGGCGAGCGGTGCACATGGATACAGACCATCACAACCTCTTTGAGGCGAGGAGGCTGACCACCGGTTGCTGGGTCCGGGGGATGTGCGCTGGACGAGCCCGAGGCAACGGGTGCGAATATGACGGGCGGATGCACCAGAGGATTTACGTATATGCAGCGCTTCGATTTGTCACTATCGGCACGTGAACCAGGGCCCAAACGCAAGAATTGACGGTTCTCTCCGAACCCTGCACTACTGAAGTCCGTACACAGTACAGCAACTACCGGTCTGCACGCTGTCTGCAGCCGAGTGGGTTTCTTCCCCGGCCAGAAACACGGTGAGAGGCCGGTCGCCAAACATGGTTGGCGTTAAATAAGCCATATAGCACAGACCCTGGGCTGGAGCGAGGGATCGACATCGGAAACCCGAGAGATATCGAGATCAAGTGAGAGGTCCAGAAAAACAGGCGCAGGGAAGAAAGTGAAACCATGAGGAGCAGCGGCAGATGGCTCCTTCTGAGTGGAGGGTCGAGGGAAGACAATGAGGCTCCTACGTCGATGGCGCTGTGTTGCTCTGCCTAGGTACATGCCGCCCACGCTGGTGTCTGCATGCCCTGGTTTCGGTGCATGGCTATGGTCGAGTCATAACTCATACGGTTGGAGAATCTGTCTGTGTGCCTGTGGGGGTTAAACGAGGCTTAAAAATCCGGTTCTCAGGTGAGGAAGGTGTTTTACTGCACTGTTGCGTGGTAGCGAAGCGGGAAGCGATGATCAAAATGGTAGGAGATAGAGATACCATCCACCATGTGGATGAGAAACGCGGCGGGTTGTGGCTACGCGGGACCCCGGCGGAGGGCGCCGCGGGCGGGCGTGTGCGGTAGGGCTAGGGCTTGGCCAGGCCCGCGGGCGCAGCCACAGCCCTGACATCACGACCGGGCGTGACTGCGTTGCGACGGTCGGACCGAGACACGGCCGGTCCACCCTCTTCGGACGTGAGTCGATTTCAGGAGTAGGTTGGACGGTGTGGATAGTGGAAGTTGTCGTGGCAGTACGAGTGGACGAGAACGTTCGAAGAAAGAGCGCGCCCGGTGAGGTCAGAGGAGAGTCAGCGCAGAACAAGACGTTGACCCCGCGACTCCAGGAACAGCGCAGGTCCGTCTCGATGGCTGTTTGCCACACAGCAGCTTGGAAGGCCCGTGATGCTTCCGTCCCTGGGCGTGTTGCCTTGTCCTCCCTCAAGAGGCTCAGAGCTCTACCTCTCGCCTCTTATCCACAATCGCCATTTTCAACTTTTTCACTCCCTCACCCAGTTCCACCCTGACTGACGGGCAAGCTGCCTCTCCTCCAGCAGGACCAGCTCCCTCGACCAATCGTCTCCGCCGTGGTCTCTCGACGCTGTCGCTAATCTGCAAGGCCCAGCGCGGCCAGAAAGGCGGTTACTGCAGGATGCGACATCCAGGCCGCCTTAACGCAGCTGCGCGTCCCCAGTCCGCAGGCGGCTCCACTCCACATGCGACGGGCGGCGCTGATGGGTGGGAGAGAAAACGCACCTGGACCACGGGTGGAGACCACACTGGGAGCAAGAGGGTCAGCGACTCAGCGGGCAGCGTCAGAGGTCAAGCTTGTTTGCTGCAACGCTCTGTATAGTTTGCCCGCTGGAGATGCTGAACCGCGGATACCGTGCTTTTGCATCACTTCCGGCGCGGGTTCCAGGGTCCTCCGGCCGCTGCTCCTATATATGTCTTGGGCTCCCGCCGTTCCTCTCGCCACCAGCCCCAGACCTTCTGACGTTGTCCCCTTTCATCTCGGGGCAATGCTGTAACTGTTTGGATTCTACCTATCTCCGACCGATCAGCTTCCAGGAAATTGTCCGGAAGACGCAGTTGCTTCGATTACTACCACCGCTTTCCGTCGCGTACGCGACGAGCAATACAGTGACTGATTGATTGATCGGCTACCGTGGGTGCAGACACCATGGCAGCTACAGAGGACGTCGGGCGGAAGGTCCGCAGGCTTTCGAGCCTCGATGCCAGCAGGGCGGATCTCTACAGCGGTCCCAGCGTGGTCGTGCCGCCAAAGCACCTGATGGCGACGAGCGATGCGCACGATACGGCAAAGTCCATTGAGATGGCCAAGATTCACCTCGACGAGGAAGTCTCGTCAGAAGAGGTGTCTCCGCGCTCTGCCTCGCCCGTCTCTAGGCCCGCCATCAAGACCACCGACCGTTACGCATTCGCTTTTGATATCGACGGGGTTCTTATCAGGGGCGGCAAGCCCATCCCTGCTGCTGTTGAGGCCATGAAGGTCCTGAACGGTGAGAACCAATTCGGTATCAAAGTGTAAGGCTTCCTCAATCCATTTGCTCACCGTTTGCTCTTCTCCATGAGGTTGACTGGATCTTGCTCCGTTGGACCTGTACTAACTGCTGACCTCCAGGCCATACATTTTTGTGACCAATGGCGGAGGAAAGACGGAGGAGGAGCGATGTCTTGACCTCAGTCGACAGCTCGAGATGGAAGTTTCGCCTGGGCAATTCATTTGCGGCCACACTCCAATGCGGGAGATGGCTCAGAGGTACAACACCGTCCTCGTTGTGGGTGGTGAGGGTGAAAAGTGCAGAATTGTGGCCGAGAACTACGGTTTCAAAGACGTTGTCACTCCCGGAGACATCATCAAGGCCAACAAGGAAACAACCCCTTTCCGGAAATTGACGGAGGAGGAGTATAGCAATTCGCGCGATCGTGATCTCAACAACACTGTCATCGAAGCCGTCTTCGTCTTCGCTGATAGTAGGGATTGGGCTGGTGACCAACAGATCATCCTGGACGTCCTTATGTCGAAAGGTGGCCGTCTGGGCACTCGCTCCGAAACCTTCGAGGAGGGGCCTCCAGTCTTCTTCTCCCATAACGACCTCGTCTGGTCCACAGCTCACCCGCATTCCCGCCTAGGCATGGGTGCTCTGCGGGCGTCCCTGGAAGCTCTCTTCAAGGCGGTTACAGGAAAAGAACTGAAGACGGTCGCCTTTGGCAAGCCACAACTGGGTACCTTTGAATTCGCAACCAGACTACTGCGCCAGTGGCGCAAGGAGAACTACGGTATTGATAAACCTCCGGAGACCGTCTACTTCGTGGGAGACACGCCTGAATCGGACATTCGCGGCACCAACGAATTCAACAAGTCCGAGTTGAGCGACGCCCAGTGGTTCTCGATCCTGGTCAAGACTGGAGTCTACCAGGAAGGCACCATCCCTCGCTTCCCACCACAGAAGACTTGCGAGAACGTCCTGGAAGCGGTCAAGTTTGGAATGCAACGCGAGTTCACAAAGGCCGTCAAGGAGTCAACCGTCGGAGACGTTGAGCCCAGGGTGACGGAGACGGCCATCGTCGAGGAGTAATTCGACTCAACTCGTTTTCCTCCATACATATTAATTAGTTCACCAAAAGACTTTCCTTTTCGTCTGGACCAATCAATGACATATGATATGATTCCCAATTTTGTATTTATCTTTTTCTTTTTTTCATTGTGGTCTGTTCGAGCGATGATATCCATGTTCTTCGTGTCTTCACGCCAGCGCAGACGGTTTGACGATGCTTCTGCTGATGGAGTCTTCTGTCATGTTGTCTTGGCTATTTTCCCATGTCTATATCTGGCGTCGTTTCTATTCGAACCACCTCTTGTCCGGGTGAAAACTGTATGTTGGGATGGTGTTTACCTAATTTCCATCTTACAGGCTTGTTTTGATTCCCTTACGGCTCGGCTCTTCAATTCTGGTGATAGACGGTTGGTTTCCTATGAAATGAAATGGGACACGATGATGAGAGAAAAGATCCATTCAGCTTTAGAAAGAATAGTTAAAATTTAAAATTGGAATGACATTTTTTTGTCTGTTTCCTTTTTTTGAGGTGTATCTCTCCCTCTCTCTCTCTCTCTCTCTCTTCTGCGATGCATGCCTTGGCTTGACCTTGGTGGAAGCTGGCTTAAGCCCAATCAGGATGATCAAGATGATTAGGAAAATTGAAAGATGCGGAATAGAGAGAGATAGATGGATGGATACGGGATGTCTTTAGCTTCCACCTGCTGGGTCTATATTACTATCCGGATCCATGCATGGATGGGTGTTTTACCTATGATACGGGTACAGATCGAGACATACGCAAGGAAAATATCATCTTAAGGAGGGCATGTACTGTATGCAATGTAGCCATTTTACATCTATGTACCCGTATATCTATGTCATGACTCCGTAACTTACGTACATAGCAAAAAACATAGACGCTAACTGACTGGCTTGCTGGCTTCATCAACTTCTTCAATCAATCGACAAATAAACAGGACGAATGAACAAACAAAATCGCAAATGAACTCACTGGACAAACTGGCTAAAACAACAGATCATGTCAAACACATTTTTGCTCTGTGAGCTTAGAGTCCTGATATGTATACCTAGGTACAGCATGTACAGTAGGTTACATGGGTGCTATAGTACGTACCGGAGTATCCGTATCCATCCATGGACTTTTTCCCCCACCTCTTCTGCTCTTGAGGTTCTGTCCCGACTTGATTGATCTCTCCTCCCCACGCTCTTCGACTTGACTCCACTCCACGTTGGTGGGTACCCATCATGCATGCAATGATGCAACGCGCCTGTCCGTAATGTTCCGTACCTGGCACACTAGTGTGGAGGTAGTAGTGTCGTGGACAACGGCGATCGTCTTCTTCCCCAGATACGCATGACACCCGAACCCGACCCACAGGCCCTCGTGAGGGCTAGGTACCGTCAGAACATCCATCGATATCAGACGGTCCGGAGCCGGAGTCTGGGCACGGGTGTCACCTGCACCTGCAAACCTAGGCGGAATGACAAAACGGGAAAGCCGAACGGGATCCAAGGATTCTAAGGTTAGCACAGTATGTACGGCCGGATGCGCCAACCAAGTGTCATCCAGACTCGTATGTACAGTGCGTGGAGAGGAAGCACTCTACCGAGGATAGATATCTTTTTCGGGACTGTGGTAATAGATGATGGCGGGCAACGATTTGTTGAAAACGACCCAGTGGTTTCTTCGCGACGAGCGCGCATACAGTGGATCGTGTCGGTGACGTCCGCTTGTGTTTTGTCGTTATCGTTAGAGTCATAACAATCATTTTGGATAGAGTCGGGATCATACTCGCGGCGCTGGTTAGCATGGACGGATAATGTCACGAACAGATGGGGTGTTCGTGTTGATTCTCCTCGCCTCGATGAATTCGCGGGGATCGGGAAGCCATGCAAGCATGCTTGCTCCACCGTCTTCCCCGCAGCTTCTTCTCCACACTTTCACTCGCATTCCTTTCTTTCATTCTCTTTCTCCACCCCCACAATCTCTACACGCGACTGTACAGTGCATGATAGATCGCGATCGTTGGCAACTGGACGGGATCAAATCTTGAATTCGTTGTCGAGCCAATGCTTGACCACGAGCTTGCCCTCCTCGAAGGTCTTCTTGGGCATTCGCACGATGATGGCTGCATGGCTGTGCCGGTCATTGTGGATGAAGACCGGGTATTTGCGGAATCCGATCGCGTTGAGTGAGTCAATGATGGCGAACTGGGCCGGGGTGAGAGCAAGCGGGGAATCCTCTTTGGAAGTCTGACGAGAAGAGGCGGAGATAGAGTTGGTTTCTTCTTCCGCCTCGTCCATGCTACTGTCCTCTAATAGTGGAGTGCTCCCATCCGCTGGGGACATTGTTTTCTGGCTGGGAGACGAAGACGTGTGTCGCTTCCGCAGCTGGCCTTTCCCTGCAGTTTCCCCGTTAGAGTCATCAGACAGGTACTCGGGTTCCTGAGCGGCATTGACGTTCTCAAAAACCTCCTCTACGGCGTTCCGGACATCCTGCACGATCAGAGGCACCCTGTACCCGCCAAAGACCACGCCCGTCTTCCCTGTCTCGTGAAGCCGGATGCGCTGCTGGCTGCGGAGGGTCTGGACCACGGAGTTCACGAGGAACAGGATGGAACCGAGGGCAAGGAAGATCCAAATGAAGATCCAGAAGGGCAGTTTGGTGAGGATCCTGACGCACTGGCCAGTGTGTTTGAAAACTGACGAGAGCTCCTTGTTCTTCTCCTTCTCCGCTTCTTCCTCCGACGGAAGGAGGTGCATGTCAGGGTCGATGACGACCGGCTCATATCCCTTGATGTAATTGAAATTGAAGCTCTCTGGGTTCCGGGCATAAGGCTCGGTCTTCGAGATTGCGGTGGTGTAGTATGCGGTCGCGCGGTCGTTGGCGATGTTCGAGTAGACGCATCGATGCTTGAACTTGGCCAGCGCCCGCATGAAGATGCTGTCCGGGTCCGCCAGAACGCTGAGCAGGGGCTTGCCCGTGTCGCGGAAGGAGTCGATCATGAACAGCTGGCGTCCCGACATGGAGACCGTCCGCGCACCCAGGACGTTCCACATGTGGTTGTGGATGCCCTTCAGCGGCGTGCGCACGCCGACGTGCGGCGACACGAAGGTCGTGAAGTTGACGGGCTCGAGCTTGTCCAGCCATCCGCGCGAGTCGAGCAGACCCAGGGCGTACCTGGCGACGACGCCTCCCAGGGAGTATCCGACCATGCTCAGCTTCTTAATGTTGTACCCGCGCGCGGCCAGCTTCTCCAGGGTCTCTTCGATCTCGTACGCGACGCGCTCGCCACCGAGCTCGATCCCATCGTAGGTGAAACTTCCAGCATTGCGTTTTGCGGCGAGAATAATTAGACGGTCCTCGCTGTATCGTTCGCGGAGGGCGGAGGCCACATAGTCGAGGTGGTGCGGGTTACCCCACAGACTGCCGAGTAGAGCCGTAGGTTAGCCCGCGACGTCATGGTGGCGGGCTAAGGGAAACACTCACCCATGGACGAGCACGCAGAGGTGATCAGCCTGGGGCTGTTTGTCTGGAGAGACTACGTCTACCTCCATGACCTTGAAGAAGAGGGATTTCCTGTCGAAACTCGACAGGGAGATAGGGCCGAGGGACGCCGTGGTGGGCGGTGGTGTTTCTTATTTCTCTCCTTTTCTTTTCTGGCTGCCTAAGCAGGCTCGGATGGTCGCGTGCCCGTGCCCGATATGCACGGTGATCTTATCTGATTTTGCTTTGTTTGCACTGCTGCCGTGGTCTTTTCTCGTCCACGGACGCTTTCTCTTCTCTTGTCTGTTGTCTAGGGAATCCTCTCTTCGTCTGGGTATCAAAGCCGGTCCTGGGATATCTCTAAGGGCGCTTCGGGCTTTTCCAGAGGGTCCTTCAGGGCTCAGCTACGACTGCCGTCTGATCTGGGGTCTGCTCAGTGCCGACAAGAGCGACCGATAAGTGACCGTCCTCTCTTTCGGAGCCAACCAAAAACCAGGGAAGTTCTGGGGATCTCGGTCGACTCAGGTGGGCAAAGGGCTCAATACGCTCAGGGAATCATCTGTGAGGAAAAAGAAAGTCCCTTTGGAAGGGTGTCTTCACGTCCCTTATATCTTGTTTTCCCTCGAGCCGTGGATCCGTGACCTCTTACCCTACTTTTCCCAGACAGGCACAGTGTCTTGTGCGCGTTTTCCCGGTGAAGCGAGCTTTTTTGGCTCGCTGCACGAAACTCCAATATTTCCTTACGTGCCGGCCTTATCTGCCCAAAAGCCGCCTGGGAGATAAGAACGATTGGCAGAACGGAGCGGGACCACTGGTGCGGGTAGCAGGCAAATTTGCGTGGACGCCTGTGGAGCCGCAAGTTCGTGTGGGCTTCGATCCCATCTTCGCTGCCGGGCCTGGTTGGGCAGCCAAACTCTGGATTGCCTCCTACAGTGGATTCCCACTACCGTGTCTGGGATAGACAACGCAGACGAAAGGCGTCGGCTACGTCTGAGGCGCACGGAGACTAAAACAGCGAGCCCCTCCTGCTCTTGTGGCCGCGCTTAGTGCGGTACCTGTGTCTAATCTTATTTCCATTATTCAATTGTTTGCCCCTCACCACCCTCTCACTACCGTATTATTTTTCGTGTTGATTGAACCATGTTTACCCCACTTGGCCTGTTTAAGGATGTACCTTGTCCTCAAGGGGATCGCTGCTCTCTCTTGACCTGCATCTTCTCTCACCAAGAAGCCCGTGCTTTGTCGACTGATGAGGCCGCTTTTACGAATACGCCACGTGTGACGGGTGAAGATGCGTCCCTGAAAGGCCCACCCGCTCCAAAGAGAAGGAAGGTAGAGGCAGTCGACGAAAACGAAACGGGAAAGAGAAAAACTTCAGCTTCAGCCAGCAGTAGCAATGAGGGCAAACGAGAGCAGGCATTGGAGGACGCAGCATCCCATGCTGCAGGTCGGAGCTCACAGCAAACCCCGAGTCGCGATGTGAGGAGCCTTCAATCGACGGTTAAACGGGTCTCTCCGCCTCCGAAACGCACGGGGCCAGAATCTGGAGAAAATATCCCAAGAAGGGATGCCTCTAATGCTTCCGGACGGCCCACTGGGAGTCTTCCGCCGCGACAAGCGCCGAAAGAGGCGTTGAATCCCCGGATGATCACCAAAGCACCAGCATCTCATGCAGTCCGATCATCAATACTAACCAAACTACATGCAGCAATGTCCGCTCTGAACGATCAGATGGCCAAAGACAAGGACAGCTCCAAAAGGTCTTTGGTCCTGTCTCGGGATGAGCTGGTCACGATGGCTCTGGATGAGGAGGAAAAGGCAGCAAAGGATAATGCAGCTATCTATGCGAATGTCATCAAGCTCCGGATAGTGAAGCTCCAAAAGATGAGTAAGGAAGACTGGGAGAAGGAGGTCTTGGCGCACCTCAATGCGCGATATTATAAAATCGAACCAAGCCAACAACCCAAGAAGCCCGAGCCACTCTCGACGGGTCTCAATGCAAAGGAAGAGATTGCGCTAGCGTCGAAGCTCATTACTCCCTTGACGGGACGGGAGAAATTCGGCTATGTCACCAAAGCACCCACACAGGAGGAGATCAATTCTGCAAAGAAGGGTGTCGAGGATGCCAAGGGCTGGGAGAGATGTGACCGGTGTGGTGGCCGTTTCCAGGTCTTTCCAGGTCGCCGGGAGGATGGTGTCTTAACAACCGGTGGTGAATGTACCTATCATCCAGGAAAACCGATATATCCTCCGAAGAAGCCAACAGACCATATCACCGGCGGGAGAGAAGCATACTACCCTTGCTGTAATGAAACCATGGGAACTTCCGCCGGGTGTACCAAGGCAGAGCACCATGTTTTCAAGATCTCAGAAGTGAAACGGCTGGCATCAGTGCTTCAATTCGAAGAGACACCTTCCCAACCTGGCAAAGGCCCCCAGCCGCCTGTATGCTTTGACTGCGAGATGGGATATACCACGCTGGGCCTTGAGCTCATCCGGCTGACCGCAGTCAGCTGGCCTGAAGGCAAGGAATTACTCGATGTCCTTGTCAGGCCAATGGGCGAAATTCTAGACCTCAACTCCCGCTACTCCGGCATCCTGCCTGAACACTACGTCAACGCAATCCCCTATGGTACGCCAGTTCCGAAGGGCACCACGTCCGAGGACGGCGAAGTCGAACAGCCCCCGTTTCAGGTCGTCGAGTCCCCCGCAGCAGCGCGGAAGTTGCTCTTCAACCTCCTCCAGCCTGATACTCCGCTGATCGGACATGCCATCGACAACGACCTCAACGCCTGCCGCATCATCCACCCGACCATCATCGACACGGTCATCCTCTACCCGCACCCGAGAGGCGGTCTCCCAAACCGGACCAGCCTCAAAGTCCTCTCCAAGAGATATCTGGACCGGGACATCCAGACGGGTGGCGACAAAGGTCACGATTCCAAAGAGGATGCTAGGGCTACGGGCGATCTGGTCCGAGTGAAAGCTGCGGAGACGTGGAAGGAACTGAAACGGCAAGGATGGACCATCAAGGGCGATAAGCTGATCCCGCCGCCAGGCGCCAGTAGTGAAGAAGCTAAGTGGACGGCTGGGAGCGGAGGTGTGCTTGGGCCTGGAGCCGGGCAGAAGAGGAAGGACAATGCAGATCTCGAGCATTAATAATGGCCGCGTAATGATTAGACGGAGCATGTCATATGAGGTAAGAGAGAGAGAGAGAGAGAGAGAGAGCCTGGACTTGGAGAATATGTAGAACAGGTGGGGCACGGGATTTTTCACTGCAGGCACTACTGCTTTATTTTTTTGCATTTATTGCCTTGGATAGTAATGATGTGATACCCCCCGTTGCTTAGATCACAGATCAAACTATATAGAAAGTGCAATACACCATACGTAATCATATTTATACTTTTTTCAATAATTCTTTTCGGAGGGAGAAAGAAAAGTTAGGTCGAGACCAAGGGTTCAATTCACGTCTACCATTCGTAACGTCATGAATAGACTAGGTAACTTTGTCCGAGAATGTCGATACATCTTTCACAAGGCAGTAGTTCGAACAGAAAGAACGCAAGACACTGAAACCCAGGGACCATCAATCTCAGGCCGACAAAGGCTCCCATCTATCCCACAATCCCACATATCCCAACCATATAAGCCTTGATGAAAAGTTGCACCAACACCTCCCGAACAAGCGATATATCCACCTGTATCAGGCGGTTAAATCGCAACAGAACCCATATAAGATCTCATTTTTCCCGCTCTTGGCTGCCCGCGCCCAGGAGGTCTTTTGTTTGTTCATTTCGTTTCATGGAATCATGACTGGACGGCGAGCAAACGTCAAGCTGGACGACGTCATCGAACGACAGAGAAGGGACCAATTTAGTCCTCCTCCTCCTCGGCCTCGTCGTTGACGACGTTGTAGAAGCGGAGCTCGTAGACACCCTTGGAGGTGGACACGACGCGCAGCCAGTCACGGAGCTGTTGCTTCTTGAGGAACTTCTTGGTGCTGTGACAAAACCATCAGCTCTCATTCTCAAGTTTTTCCCGAAGGGCATCAAGTCCAAGGGGAAGTCGGAGAGGGGAACGTACAGGTACTTCAGGTAGCGGCCGGAGAAGGGGATATGGGTGACGACCTCGATCTTGCCATCGCCGGACTGGGAAATGAGGACGTTCTCGCCGAGGTTGCCGACGCGGCCCTCGACCTTGATGCGGTCGTGCAGGAACTTCTCGAAGGCGGAGACGTCGAAGATCTTGTCGCTCGCGGGCTGCGAGGCGTTGATCACGAACTGTAGAGTAATCCAAGTTAGTCAATGGGGTTCGTTTTTTTGGTTTTTTTGTTGTTGTTTTGCGAATGAGAGCGAAAAGTGATGGTTGTGCGACGGTGAGATTGAGATTGAGAGTGAAGAGACAAGACATACCTTCTTCGTGACCTTCTGAGGCTTCTTGGAACGAGCCTATTCATAGCGACAAAAGAGGGTTCAATTAGCCTACTGCTCCATTATGTCGAGAGATCCCTGAGTGTTCTTTTTCCCACCCTCTCTCCCTTTTCTCTCCAGACAGCGAGTCGATTGACTTGGGCCGAGAGAGAGAGAGAGAAAGAAGGGGGAGGAAAAGAACCTCATGGGGGAACAGCAAAGCATTCATTCATTCAACGTACAGTAGCGGGAGCCATTGTGACTGATTGACCGGGATGAGAGGTCTTGATGTGACTGAAGACAGCGACGCAAAGAGGTGATTATCCTGCGCCTTTTTTTTCGCGGTGGGTTGGAGAGGAAAGTAAATCTTTCGAGCGGGTGGAGCTTCAACTTTCGCTCAGCGGGAGGGCTCGGTGTGCCGTGTGCAGCTGTAACATTTTGGGTATAGGCTTAGGGCTTATTGTGAGGGTTAGGGCTACTGCTAGTAGGGTAAGGATTCCGCGGGTTTGAATCACGTGTATATTGCTCACGTGACTAAGCTCTCTTCCCAAGAGGTAGCTCCTCACAGCGCCACAGTGCCGAGGGACAACGCCACTCGAATGTTCTATCACGTGCCACTCACTTCGCCCGGGTGACGCAGGGCCCTCGCTTAACTACCCTCGCTAAATGGCACTAGTGCCACTAGCCCGCACGGACCATCTAGGCTCAGACATAAATATCAGCTGGACCCCCGGTCCTTTTGGACTTTTTCTTCTTTTCTTCTCCAGCTCTCTTTGCCTTTTGGCTTAGATCAAGTGTAGTATCTGTTCTTTTCAGTTTAATCTCTGAAAGTGTTCTAAGGAACACAACATTGATTAATCTTATTTTTGTACCGCGTGGCGGGGCCTCTGTGCTTGCGCAAGCCCCGTCGCACTGTGTCATCGGGCTTACACTACCCCCGATAGACGCGAACAAAACCCCCTTTTTTCATCAAGTTCGTCGGCTTGTTTCCGGCGGGTTGGAGAAGAAAGGACCATCTTCCCTCATGTAGCCTCTTGCATGCAGTTTCATCTTTCGCTAGGTTCTCAGTAAATATTGATAAGCTTGTTTGAGCTGTCGAGGTGCTGGTAGGCTACTCGAGTGTTAGACGAGGCTCTGTTCGAGTAGCGTGTACTCTGTACTGCGTACATAGAAAAGCAGGCTGTGGAAATGCCAATCCAGATAGCCATCTATCATTACCTACCCCAGTGAAACCCTGTCGGTTTCAGTAGTTTGATGCTACTCTGCAACTGCACTGCTAGAATCCTTGCCTTGTTAGCCTTGGTGCCTTGATAAGCCTAGGACCTAATGACATTGCTGCTGCTGCTGCTATAGCCATTTAATAGCCAACATTTAAGGCGATATCAAAACCTGGCCCCCTGCATATGGAACTGTTCTGGGAATCCCGCCGGGCATCACCTTTGTAAAGTCCACGTATATCCCAATCCCTTACCTACTGCATACTAAGCGTATGACGCCAACTTCTCTTGCCGGCCCGCCACGGTAGTAGCAACATAGAGATCATCGTATCGCAGGAGCCAGTCATGTGATCCTCCCTTCTAGTGCCTCAGGCTACAGGTGTTATCATGCTTAGTCATCACATTAGCTAGCCTACCCGCCTATACAGATCGCTAGATAGAATTCATATCAACCTGCTCTATTCTCGCAAGCCTTGTCCCGCAAATTGATTCTCACAGGACGGCCGATTTTTCTTCTTGCTTTAAAGATACAGTCAGCATCTTCTCTCCTTGTCCTTTCATAATCTCCATAGTCTCCGTTGAGACTCTGCGCCGAAGTCTACAAACCTACTCCGCGCCTTCGATATACACCTAGATCCTCACCTCTCGCGCTCAACGCCATGGGTTCTATCGTCCTTCCACATCTTCCAACGGCTTGGCACGTAGACCAAGCGATCCTCAGTGAGGAAGACAGATTGCAAGAGCCCTATTTTCTAAATGAGCGTAAATCAGTTGCTAACATGAAGTTTAGGGTAGTGATTCGCTTCGGACGAGACCACGACCCCGATTGTATGCGCCAGGACGAAGTTCTCTATAAAATCGCGGATCGTGTTAAGAGTAAGCCGAGGCCCTTTACAGCGGAGTCGACGTTCTCCAAAGTCGAGTCGCAGCCCTTCAAGGTCAAGTCGAGACTCTCGGACATATCTGACGAGAATCCTTGCCGCAGACTTCGCCGTGATCTACCTTTGCGATATCGACCTCGTTCCTGAGTTTAATGTTATGTATGAGCTCTACGTAAGTACAAGAATTCGACATTATGTCGGACTAAGACATAATGTCGCTGGAGCCTTTGGAGCGGTTCGAGTATCTAATCAGCAGGCAGGATCCGATGACAATCATGTTCTTCTACAGAAATAAACATATGATGTGCGATTTCGGAACCGGTAACAATAACAAGCTCAATTGGGTGCTGGAGGACAAGCAGGAGTTGATCGACATCATCGAGACGATCTATAAGGGCGCGAAGAAGGGGAGGGGTCTGGTCGTTAGTCCAAAGGGTAAGGATAAAGTTTGTTCCGTCAGGGCTTATGCTAACGGGTGAACTTTCTACAGATTACTCGACCAGATATCGTTACTGAACTTTTCTCCGTTTACGTGGTTTGTTGGTTGGCATTGCAGTTACGCGATATTGCTACGAGAACGACGAACGTTGGACATGGTGAGACGAGGATTATGGCGCATTGGTGGTTTGATTTAAGGCAAGCATGTTATTCTAGATTTTAGTTGATTTCCTCTCGTTATTAATGGACTGGTGCGACTCCAGCAGACTTCTACGTTGTTGCATGGCTGTTCCCTTTTCATAAAAAGTAAGCCCCCTCTATAAACTTGACGTCTCGCTGAGGTTTGAAACATGACTGCATTATCAGCTCGCCAGATTTTAATATTTGTTGCCAGCACTATCTTTTGCCAGCATCAGCCGTAGGAACTGCCATATTGCTCTGTGTCTCCGCTTAGGAGCTGACCGGCTGATGTCTCTGAGGTTTCTCCGATTTTCTGGGGTTAATATGGCCACGGTTTAGCCAAATTTTGTCCAGAGGTGGGCTCTGCAAGCTTTCTGGCATGTCTGTTGATCATTCATATAGGCTCTTTTTGTTCACAGTCCTGGAATTGATTACTGAATTACAATGGCAATGTCGCTATTTGGCGCATTTCTGTATTCACGGTAGGATTTAGCATCGAGAAAATGGATGTAAGAACAAGAAATTCTCGAGGATCTATTTTCCTAGATATTGTATATACGCCCCGCCAGCTTGTCCCACAAATAAATCGGCTCCTATTTCCACTGAGACGTTTCTTCTCAAAGCTGCAGGACAATTATTTTCTGATCCAAGGTATAGACAGGAAGCAGTAAATAGCGTTCGCAACCCCGTTTGCAGCAAATTGGTGTAAGAAGACGCGTGCTCTTGGCAGCTCACCTCCGCATTGAATTTCTTCACTATTTTCGTAACGGCACCACACCCGATCTGACGTCCACTTCTCGGATAGACAAGCACAAGCACCACAAACAGCCAAGTTGTGACGAGACAACTCTTCAAAATGATCGACCATGGTATCTTCGAGCACCTCCAGGCGAAGATCGATGAGGAGAGTGCCGTCCGTGATGTGAGCGCCCTTCTTTCAACTGCCAATGCAGCTCCGCCCGACTTCCTTCTGCCAAGACTCGCGAAGAACGACGTCAGAAGCTTACTATGTTTTCTAGGAACTCCATGACATTGTGCAGACGCTGGCAAGGAGAGGTTTGTGTCTCTTGTTTTACAATTACTTATAAGATATCTCAAGCATCTATATTTTCGTGATTAGAGGCGGGGCTTCGAGCTCTGTATAAATTAGGTATTTCTCAGGCAGAACTGACGCGATATGGATGTGCTGCAGGGAGGTCTACGCAAGCTGTCCTCTCGAGGGCTCACTCTACACCCGCGGATAAGTGTACGTCCGTCTTTCTTTCTTTTTTTTATAATGCGCCTAGTTGTTATTCATCTCTGGATGGGATTCCCTTTGTTCAGTTTTGTTTCCATTAACTCTTCTTTTGACATCAATCCTTCTTCATTCCCAACCAGCCAGCCATCGTATCATATACATCAAGTCTTAGATTATCGATGATGCAGGTGCAGACGACTAACAAGAAAAGGAGAGATAAAAGTGGCCCCTGTCCTTGAGGATGCGACCAAGGTGATCCTCGCCCAGAAGGAGGAAGTGACCCGTCTCAAGGCCGTCGCGTCCCAGCATCCCTTCTACAAGTACAATGGTGTCTGGACGCGCGAATTGCAGAATCTGGTGAGTGAAGTCGTCCCCCGGTCTTAGCTGATTGGCATTGAGAGATGCAATACAGGACGCAAAAGAGCGTTGCAGGGAATCTTGTCCGTTGACTACGTGAGGAATGATAGGTCTTTTCAATCGAGTTCTGCGCCTGGCTCGGTGGGCTCTCAGAGTACAAGAGCTCGCCGTCTGCCGCGTTCATGACCATTGAGGAGGTTGGGAAATTCTTGGATAGTATGTCCCCGTTGTCATACACAAATGAATGCCGTTTGATTGTCTCTCGCTGGAGCTAGCTAGCTAACAATATACGCACACATGACAGTCCCCGTCAACCTTAAAGAACAGGACGCCTTCCACCTCACGATCGAGGAGTACCTCCTCGCACTGATCTCAATGGTTGAGGAGCTGGTACGTTCTAGCTATCATCCTCTCTGCAACTGTTTCCTTCCGTCAGTAAATTCGACTCGACTAACATGAGACCTCTCAGGCCCGTCTGGCAGTCAACTCCGTCACGCTAGGCGACTACAGCCGTCCGGTACAGATTGGTAACTTCATCAAGGACATGTTCGCGGGATTCCAGCTGCTGAATCTGAAGAACGATATCCTCCGTAAGAGGAGCGATGGGATTAAGTACAGTGTATGTCCCCCCGTTTTTCCACACATCTCTTTATTCTGTGTGGTCTTTCTGGGAAATGAAGAGCTATCTCCGCTGATTTCCCGCGTACAGGTCAAGAAAGTCGAGGACGTCGTGTACGATCTCTCGCTTCGGAACTTGATCCCAAAGGGGAGCGGTGCTGCGTGAGGAATCGACTTCCTAATGTCTTGATAGAGGAACAAATCGTATAATGATTGTGATTATAACGATGACGGGGCCAAATGAGATATTCTTTGTATCCATGGTAAATCATGGCGCAGTCTTGGGGAAGGAAAAAGAAAGGGGGGCAATATGAACAAAATAGGGAGGGATAGTAATATTTAAGCGGAAAAGATTTTTCAAAAAGAGGTAGCTTGAGCGCTGCACGCATTTCGCAGATCAGGTCGTGAGCTAGTTGGAACTAGATGTTGACCAACAAAAGTGAGAAAGTCAGGACTATGCTCGATATGTCCTCTGTCAAGTGGTATCACATTGTTACTGTTCATCTCAGAACAGTCAGAGCAGGGTATCAGAAGGTCTCAGTAGTGCACAAATAGCCAATCGACATCGAAAGAGACCCTAGTAGAAATACATAATAACAGCTAGCTAGCGACACTGTGGTATCATCTCATCTCATCCAATCCACAAGCAACATTATAAGAATCCCAAATTCAAGACAGCTTCGCCTGCTCACCCCCCTTGTTCCCCGCCTTCGCCTTCTCAATCTCCTTCAGAATCGTCTCCTCCAGACTCTCTGGCTTGGTGGTACTCGCCCACCGCCCCACGACCTTCCCATCGGCCGAGATCAAAAATTTCTCGAAATTCCACTTGACCCTCTTCAGGCCCATGATGCCCGGCATCTCCGTTTTCATCCACTCCCACAACGGACTGGCATTGTCACCATTGACTTCGGTCTTACCCAGCACGGGAAAGGTCACGCCGTAGTTGACCTGGCAGAAGGATTGGATCTCGTCGTTGGATCCCGGGTCCTGACCGCCGAATTGGTTGCAGGGGAAACCGAGGACGGTGAAGGAGTCGGGGTGTTTGGATTGGATGGATTGGTAGAGGGATTCGAGGCCCTTGAATTGCGGGGTGAAGCCGCATTTGGAGGCGGTGTTGACGGCCAGGATGACTTTGCCTTTGAGGGAGGATAGGGGGAAGGGGTCGCCCTTCTCTGTGGGTTGCAAGTTCAGATTAGTTTGGATGGCTTTTTTGTTGGAGTATGCGTATATGGGGTAGAGTTTTGCGGGGAGCGCGGGGGTAGGATAGGATAGGATGGGGTGGATGGATGGATAGGGGGGACGTACTGTCGACGGGCTCAAAGTCGAAAAAGGTCGTTGCGGAGGACATCTTTCTTCTGGTATCTAGATTCTGATTCTTCTGACTCTGGCTCTGGAATCCACGGGTCTGATAGCGCAGACTTTTCACAAGTGTCGACGATGATGAAGCTGGCTTCGAGGTAGTCGAGTACCGGACACCAGACACAGGCGGGTTGGAACGGAACACGGAACAAGGAGCAACCCGAGATGGCGCTCGCAGACTATAAGTACCTGATGTACGACAGATGGTGGACGAAGACAGTGATACTAGTAGTATCCGCATGGCACAAGTCCAGTACCAGGGCGCAGGAGCGTCTTAAAAGGGTGGGACAAGACCTACGGTACCTAGCTCGTGAGGGGCCGGCGGAGATGACAGCACCCAGGCCCGGTGCCTCGGATGTCGTCCATTACCTTAAGAGGTATAAGATCGTATCTGACTACTCCCAGCCAGTGCCTGGATCCGATCCATGCTCCCTCTGATTTGGAATTATTGTTGACCCTAGTTTCTCAGATCTCGATTGATTACATATCAAACCAAATCAAGTACGGCTTTTCCCTTCCCTTCCCTCCCCGAATTCCATCCGGTGACCGGACGAACCGAGGAGCTACGGCATAGGCACACCGATGACCGACGAGCGACGAACGATGAAGAGAGGCATACGCAGTACTCCGTATGGCGTCTGCACGGTATGAATGCGATTGCGATGCGATGCGATGCGATGCATCCGTCATGCGCGTCACAAAAGAGAACCGAACCCGGTTTCAGCTAGCTAACCGTCCAACGAGGTCCCTACCTAGTCCTACCCAGTAATAGTACTGTGTAAATCGATCGTTATTCTGCGGCCAGCGGGAAGAAAGTCCAGGATGATCCTTGTTTTGTTTTTTTTTTTTTTCCGTCTAGTCCTTGATGACAAGAATCCCAGACGACGGGCGCAGCAAAAGCTGAGAGCTTTACAGGTTTAGAGCTCGGCCGTCGGGAATTACCTCAGCTAGGTAGTAGTAGGCTACTATCTAAGAACTAGAGCCTAGGCTGTACCAGGGTCCAGTGGCTAGGACCACACGTGCCATAGGGCCATGCCGTACTGGATAGAATGATAGATGCCGACAGTTGCCGTTCACAATTCACGAAATTTAAGCGAACGGCGTACCCTGTCATAATATGCGAGGATCGACAGGTGACAGGTTGTCAGTTAACTGACCCGTGTCGGATATGGAATCCGTGCCGTGTCTGCTAAAGCCTAACCAGGAATGTACGTGGTTGTGGGGATCCTCAGGTGTCCAGATATATATATATATACTCTGTAGAGCCTTTTGTGGCGCAAGGCCAGATGCCTTTTTATTTTAATCGCGGGACATGATGATAAAAAAAAAGAGAAAAAAGGCAGTCCAGTATATTTTACCTAGGCATATAATATATCTAATCTAGGCGCCCATATCCAGAGAGTAAACACATTATTATTTTTTCCCTACAATTTAGTACGGTGCATCTCGCAAGGTCTGAACAAATAATGTTTGGGACCGAGTATATGTCGATTTTTATATCGAGGCAGATATTCTGCGTCTGATAATAACAAGGCTATTACTCTACCCATCAGCTATCCTTCAATTGCGCGTCACGTCGAGGCAAACGCCGCCGCATGCGACTTTCCTATCCTCGCAATCATCACAATTGATCATGTAGAATATCAGCATAATGAGACATTTCATTCCACGGCCAGCCGTACACAGCACTTCCAAATATCCATCCAGCCAGAAGAATCGTTGCGAAGACCCATTGGCCCGAGTTGGAGCAGAGACATCCATCCATCATTCCAGCCTTTCCTCTCCGCTGGACCATCCTCTTTCCTGTGCGCCGCTTGATGAGTACAGACATCGTTGGTTAGGAGCTTCGTCATGCTCACCCCGTTGCAATTGCTGCTGCGTTGTGGAAGTATCTCGTAGGCTGAGCTCGCGTTTTCCTGAGTTGGCCTTGATGTAGTTCTCTCGTCATCCGTGTCTGTATCCTTCTTTTCCCACCCGCGAACCTGCTTCATACCATTGCGGTTCCGTAACTCATCCTTAGTAGACTCGTAGACTCAAACCTGTCACGTCACGGGAGACAGGACAAGACAGGACAGGGCGCAAGGGAGGGAGACGGAGGCGGAAGTCAACCCCAACTCGACAAGACAACAAGTCATGCATGCATGTCTCCCACGTGGGATAGTGGACCGACCGCTCGTTCTCCATCCGTCATCGAGATCACTTTTTCAATTGACGTGATCGTGAGCGAATCTATTTCCCCAACTCCTCCTTCAAAACATCAATATCTAACTCGCCCATAACCCCCAACACGACGCCCAAACTCTCCATGAACCCGTTCACCGCGACTCGCAGCATCCGGTTCGTCGTCGCGCGGTACGTTGTCTGCAGAAATGTCTTCTTCTCCTCCTCAATCCCCTCCACTTGTTGGGTTGTTCCGTCCTCCGCAGCAGGGGTAGGTGTGGTCAAGGCAAAGCTGCGCCGGACGAAAGGGGAGAGTTCGGCGTCGACTTGGAGGGCGCGGAGGGCGGAGGAGGCGAGGCGGTGGGTGGGGAGGGGGAGGGAGATGGTTCTATTTGATCGAGGTCCCTATGTCAGTTCTCTTGTCTGTGATGGATTGACTGATCCATGGGGGAAAATACGAGGGCCGGATAGGGATAAGACGGGTACGTACAAAGAGTAAGGAAACTCAGACTCCAAAGAAGAAGTCGCTGCGGTGGCCATGATGGTTGCCGAAATAATAATATATCGTCTTGTCTGCCTGACTTCTCGGAAGTGCGTTAAGAGGTCGCGGGAGAGGAGCCAATCAATCAATGAATTATCAAGAAAGTGATAAAGAAAGTCTGGCCTATCGTCACAATTCTGGCACGTAACAACCAAAAGGAGGAAAGATATTAAGGTAGGTAGGCTACATGCCCCGCGAGTCGCACACACTACACAGCGTCGCCGACCGGGTACGGGTGGTAGGGTGGGTGTGCGGCGACGCACTCAATGTGCCCGTGCATCGATGATTCAGCAAATAACGTAATCCACCACCGAGCGAGCGCGGCCCCTACATTCTAACCCCCCAATTTCTACCCTGAATGCCGCAACGTCTATTGTATTAAAAATTCTATAAAAAAAGCACCTATATACATGAATCTGAAGCTATTTACTAGGGCATCTGGTCCTAATATGGCCAATCTGATGGCAGTTACTGCACTGCGGTGGTGCTCGTTTTTTCCGCTCCTGCACTTCCCCTAATGCTTGCTCAGCTTCTTGAACAAGCTGCTGGCCTTGAGCACCTGTTAGAATGCCTCCTGTAGCAATGAAAGATCTAGGGGCTTTGAGAATGACAGTCAATAAGCTCCTTGATAAGTTGCATCTGCTTTAGTACCTCTGCAGTAGAATGAGGAGTCTTGCAACCCAGGGGCCATGAGAAGAAGAAGGTGGTGTAATCTTTTTGGCCTAGTGCCATTCAATCCCCCAGACGTAGCTTCAAACGTATGGGCAGATAGCACACCAGCCACATCTTCAGCAAAACCAGCATCACAGAATGAAGTCACCTCTCGAAGCTCTCCACATCGAGTTGATTGAGCTCATCGTGACATTCCTCGAACCCTGCGACATCGCCTCTCTCCGACTGACGAGTCGCACCATAGTGAACAAGGCTTCTCAGGGGTCTTTCACCGCCCTCTTTAAACACAAAAATGTCGAGCTGACGACGAGGACACTGCAAGAAACGGTGTGAGTGACAAGTCAGGGCCACCTGGGACGTCTTCTGCAACATTGCACCATCACTGGCATCGTGCGCAACGAGACGACGGCCGCAGATGAGGGCACTGAGCACTTGCGTCTTCTGACTGAGGCCTTCCGCAACCTGAAGCAGCGTTCCCCGAAGGGTGGGCTTTCCTCGCTGTGTCTTCGTGTCGCCGCGCGCATTGAAGGTGCAGACGGGGAGCTCACCGAGCCGGACAGCTTTGGCTCCTGGAGAACTGTCTGGGATGCGGCGCTGCGTACCTTCAATGTCACAATGGCGGCGCTGAACGAGTCTCAGCTAACCGTGGGTGAGCATCTGGATATCTTTGGCAGTCTCAAAGGCTGTACCCTGGCATGCGATGCCTTTCTGGCCTTCGCTCAAAAGTTTGCCTCGATGCATATCTTCGGATCCTTGAAGAGATTGACGGTGAGCTTGTCGGCGCCATATAAGGCTGCGACGGAGCATGAATCCGAGGCAGCGGTCACCGAGACAGAAGCTCAAGCCGAAAGCAGGCATTCGAATCTCATTCTCCAGAGCATCATGCAGGTGTTACCTATCATGCCAGAATTGGAAAGTCTCGACTTGCACTGGTACAATCTTGGAGCTAGCATGTCCACTTCACCAGTCCCATCCGCGACTCGCCAGGGAAGCGGCACCAGCTCGGCTTCCACAAGTCTCAAAGAATGTAGTTTGCGTGGGATTTATGTGTCTGAAAGCGATCTACTCCAGTTTCTCGAGGCCGTCCATCCTGCAACATTAACGCTGACAGATGTCCGCCTCGTTTCAGGGACATACGCTTCTATATTCAAATATCTGACAAGCCCAGACAGTCCAGTCACATGTTATCATCTGGATGATATCCGTGAGAAAAACGCTCTTGTGCACTTCGACGTGCCGGGGAGCTCCAAGTTCCGGTACAGTCGCGACACCGTGGGGCCCAGCTCACTCACACGACAAACAAGCCATGTGAAGGAAGAGATTCACTATCGCTTTGCACGTGGAAGGGCAATTGGGTCTGGGGAAAGGTGGCGCTGGTTGAAGAGCAAGGCTCAGGAGTTTGGTCCGCCCGACGATGGCGTTTATGACTTCATTGAACTAAATTCGCAGAAAGTTGCAGCTGCGCCCGACGACTCGGATGATGATTAATTATGTATCTTGTGTAATTTGTTTAACATATATAGGAACTAAAGATAGAAATAATATGGTCTGAGTTAACTATATCCCGTATAACAGAAAAGAAAACCTCGCCTGTGGAGCATACATTTAAGGGAAACGTGCGCAATCGCATTTGTGGAACGCCAGAAGCTGACAGTGTATGGTATATATCGACTCCTAAATCGATCGGGCTGCCCTCACTTCACCTGCGACAGTTATATGGGCAGACACTTATGATCGCCTCGCTCATAGCCGGCGGTCCTGACATGACTGATGACCTTGCCATTTGCCGTACTCTCGAATCCGCAGGAATGCATCTTCACACGTTAGTTGCCGTTGTCGTCAACTCTGAAAGCATTTAACAAGAGACCATATCGGAATAGGAATCATATCTAGATAAACCCTCTCAACTCAATCCGTCAATCCAGTCTCTTCCGCTGCGTATAGGCCCTTTCCGTGGCCTCCTGTTTCGACTCAAACCTGCGACGAATCTCTGCAACCTTTCCATCTGGCATCGGTCTAGCAGTGGAGAACGATGTCTACGCACTCAACGGATGACTGAATTTCGGTACTATAAAGGTTAAATATTAAATATAAAATATATTAAATTATTTACTAGTTCTTTCATATCCACTAATGTAAATTTAAACTATTTGTGTCTTGGCGTTAGGACCTCTGAAAAAAAAGCGAGTGTTCGGAGGTCAGACCAATTCTGCAAAGTAGTATATAATTCAGAGGATTGAATAAGCATGTCTAATGTTCGGGTTCTTGAAGTCTAGCTTGAAGCCGAATGCTGTGTCCGAATCTCCCGGCTTCCCAACGAACCTAGTCCCCACAAATCATCCCATAACTGTCCCCACAAAGTTAACTAGTCACTCCATCCCAGCGGCCCTTGTATTTGCAGGACCCCGCAAATTCATCACTCATGTCTTAGTCGTGTTATTTCAGTTAGAACCTTTCTTTCCCCGTCTCAGGAATCACAGTCGTGTATGTACTCGGGATGTATATACATCTATGCCATTGCTGATTATATTGCATGCATGCAGAGCTTGGTTAATCTCCGTTGTGGGAAGAGTTCCAGAACTCTGTGACGAAGCCATAGCCCTATTGTCAGCCGAATATTACCACTATAATAATTCATAAAAGGTCTCGGGATCATTAACAAAGAGATATTCGGAAGGTCTTAACCCCTAAGTCCATGAGAATAAATAGTCAGTTAGTCAGGTAGATTCGAATAATCAGAGCTTTCATCATCATACCTTCGGATTACTAGGTTCGCGCAGCCTGACACCTATTAAATCCGTACTACACTGAAGCTTGCTATTTGAGATCTCTAGGGATCTTTCCCCCACGGATAGCAGTGTCACATTCTTTCTTATATTTGACTACCATAATGCTGAAATTGTACGCTGTTGGTCGATATGAGAGAGAAAAGGTAGATTGGTATCAGTCAGTTCCGAAGCGTCCATCAAACTTTTCTAGCTTACCATGATTTTCACGATAAGAGGATTTACTATGGTACCTGAAACTCTAGGTTGCTCAACCCCCTTTTTTTTTGAATTTGCATGCTAATTTGGTGGCATTGTGACGCATTGGATTCTCTAGAATTATATAGGAGACGCGGACGCGGATGGGGTGGCCGGGTTGCTTGGGTGGCTTGTGGATTACGTTAACTAGTTAACTAACTAATAATACACATGCAGTCAGCGCAGCGAGTACCTGCATTCGATGGCTCTTTCCAATCACAACTTGCAGTCCAACTGAGCTACAAACCGGGCTCATCAATCCAAATAATAAAAAAGAATTTTTTTTGCTGATCTCTGGAGAGCAGGCACCACAGACGGGGTAAAGTGGACTGTCTCCGCATTTGCAACGGTTTCCAAGTACTACAAACCTCGAAAATATTTATAGTCGCTGAGGCTCAACGGCTCACATATCCAGAGAATTATCTCCACTCAGCCTAAACTGCAACTACAGAATTCCCCAAAACTATCCGAACGTCAAGTGCAAATGATTCAAATATTATCATACAAGAACATTTACATCAACATACACGAAGGCAGTACTTTTGCAAAATCCGCAACTCGTTGAAGCTGAAGAGTACTATGTACGAATCCTCTACGAAGAATGTAATTCCCGTCAGAGGCAAGGGAAGAAGTTTAAAAGAAAATTCTAATTGCCATGGTGCTCCCAAATAGTCATGCCTTCGTCTAGTTAAAATTCGAGACTAAGATACCGGAGCCTCACATGACATGAAAGCAGAAGACCCTAGACGCTCCGCGCGAAAACGACTAATTTACAGGAGGCCGAGAGCCTGGACGAACTGGGTAGGGCTGATGAGCTCTGTTTTACCAAATGTTAGCCACGCATTCATTCCAAACGGTTGGCATAGACGCCAGATTCTGTGGATACATACGCTGCTCAAGACCCTGGACAAGGTTCTGACCGAGGGCACCACTGGCACCGGCCAGAGGGGTGTTGGCGAGAAGGCCCTGGAGGTTGTTCAGGGCGGTGGTAGAGAGCAGGCCGTTGACAAGGCCGGTGACAGGGGCGGTCAAGCCGCCGAGGCCACCGGTCAGGTCGTCACGCTGGGTAAGACCAGAGACAGCTTGAGATCAGTCAGCAAAAGGTCCAAGTCCATGTTATCGAGTTGATACATACCGCCAGCAGCCTGGGAGGTGGTGTCCTGGACCTTCTCTCCGGCCTCGTTGACAATCTGGCCAGCCTGGGCGGTGAGGGTGTCCCTCTTGACGGGGAGAGGGACAAGGCGCTGGAGCTCAGCCTTGACGCCCTGGAGCTCTGATGGGAACATCAGCTACTGGTTCTCTTCCTTCGTGGATTTCATCACATACCGGTCTGGACGGAGTTGAGGTCAACACCACCAGTTGCGCACTGGAGAAGGCCACCAAGAAGGGTGTCAACCTGGGCGACAGCGCCGTTGACCTTGGTGAGAGTGGCGGTGAGGGCCTGCTGGGCCTGGATGTCCTGTCTGGCCGAGATGGCGGCGGCAGAGGCAGTGCTGGCAACAGCCAGGGTAGCGACGACACCGGTGAACTTCATTGTTGCGGTTTTTTGCAAAAAGAGTGACTTTGTATTAAAGAATGTATGGAGTTGGAGAATGAAGGACACGAGGGAGCGTTTGGCTTGCGAGAGAACGACTGCGTGGTTGAAGAAACAAGAGAATGTGCTGGGAAGACTGGCTGGTGGTTTATATACACCAACGGCGGCCTGATAGGGAGCAGCCCCTTTTCAGAGGCTAGCAACCCCAAACCAGCACCTCGGACCTGCGCCCAATCTCAAGGGGTGGACGACCCGGAGGAATCAATAGCTCCCAACGACAATATCGATCGACACACCAAGGGGACCGGGTCACGGAGTGGCCCTCGGAGGTCTGCCCATGATTGAGTCGGGTTATAGTGATTAACCTTGTGCCTGCTGAAACGGTGCAAGTTAAACGAAGCTAAGCTTCGCAGTCCCAGCTCTCCGACATCACGGGGGCTCGGGAGGGGGTGACGGATGACGGCCAAGTTGATAGCAAGACAGCGGGAGAAGATGGGAGGCGCATGGCAGAGACGAAAATTTTCGATGAGTTCTTTGTTGATCAGACGGGGGGGATGGACTCGATGGAGGGAGTCGAGGAAGTTCTGATTATTGTCGACGGTTCAACGGCGCAGGAACAGGCGTGGAGCTTGTGGTGCTGTCACTGGCTGGAGGCACGCGGGGCACGGGGCCGGGGCGACGCGCCAAAGCCGTGCGGGCCGGTCTGTCCCTGTCGGGCTTCACGACTTCACGCCTCGTCCCACCCGGCCTGCTGATCCGTATTTTGTGTCTGCACGTCCGCCGTTTCGAATCACACGGCTGGTGTGCGGTGTGCGTGCGGTGCTACTTCATGGCTGGAGATAATGATGTCCCAGGCATCTACGACAGAAGTTGTGGTTCCGGCTGTTTCGGGAGCATAGGGGTGCTTGAAAGCTGTCTCTGCTCTTGAGTATCGGGAGGTGCGGTGGTTGCAACAGTGCAACGGGCAGACCGAGGTCGCACGAGAAGGGTTGGCGAAACTCTATCCCCTGTCGATCCCTGATAACCAAGTTAGGCAGTTCTCCAGGCACCGTATCCGATGCATATCCGACCGCTGATAATAATCATGTGGCGAATCACCACGAGATCTTAAGGGGCCGAGATGTGATGATATCATGATATCAAGCTTTTGATCGTTAACCTGGGAGCTCTGTATAATAACCGCCCGGTCTTAAAGGGCATACCGCCTGAAGACTGGAGGCCTTTTTTCGATCGGCTAATTACCGAGGGAATTATTGACCCATTACGCAGTACTGGGAAGGTCGATACGGGCATTCTTATCATCATTTCCCATCAATAACGATCGCCTTTCACTCTTCCACCGCTGCAGCATGCACCGGGAGACACTCCTGGATAGTGATGCGCAACGAACGATGGGCCCCTACGCAGTATGATCAGCCTTCGGCGAAGTGCTAACGCCGTTATCTACACCCAAGTGAGTAGTCAAATCCGGGACAGCACCTCAACCTTCTTTAGGACCCCCGGGTTTTGATCTGATAACGATGAGACCACGGCATGAAAGGACTATCGACCTTTCACTGTGGGGAGTCTGCTTCCTCCGCAGACCTGGTTAAGGTTGGGCCAACTCACATGTGCTTTGCAAAGGGCCGAAGCCCTAAGAACCAGCGTCCCTTCGATCTACGCAGTATTTCTAGGGATTAATTCCCATCGGACGAGCAGCCATGTTGTATCACCTGATGGAAAATCAGCGGCAGAAAAGAGATGTCGTGGACTTGTTGCGCTGCAGGAAGGGAGGTTCAGCGGGAATCAGTGATCTCCAGAGTCCTGACGGGCAGATGGCGTCGGAAATCGAAGAGTATTAGCAGGACATGGGCATCCTGATGACTCACAAGCAGTCATTGCAGAGAAAGAGATCAGGGTTGCTCTTGTGGCAGCCAGAACACCTGCACTTCCTCCAACGGTGGATGGTCTGACACAAATCGTGTGGGTGTTGACAGCTTCTAGCACTGTTGCAGTCTGGAGAATGTTGTGGTGAGCCCATGGGTTACCTGTATGCTCACATGGACTTGTGCAGCATGTGCAGCCTCCGGAATTGTTTCAGAGGGTCTGGAGCGGTGTTGTGTGTCTTGTTGTGAAGGTGTCTGGAGATGGTTGTTTGTTGTTGTGTCTGTTGTGGCGGTGGGCGGCCCGACACGGGACAGACGGTTGGCCGCGGGCGGTAGAGGGCCGTTGCCTCAGGCCTGCATCCGTTGTCCTGTCAACAACAGTGCGCTAGCCGCATCGGGTGCATCACAACATAACAGTCACTTAGCGTGCGTCGCAGTTGCCCAAAAAGTGTCAAGCTCTCGATCTCGTTGCTTTGTCTTCTTCTCTCTCAGCATCTTCCTCTCTCCTTCGCAGCAGTCTCTCTTTGTGCTGGGATCGGCTTCAAGGCATCTTCTATCCTCCAGCCCATCTTCTCTATCCTTATTTACTCAATAGCTCCCTGCTGTTGAGCTGTCTGCAGCTACAGATCATCGGATCATCTGGACGTTTACAGTCCATGAACGCCCAGCTCTGATCTGCCTCCAATCCCCTATCCCTGCCTGAAGCCTCTATTCTTCTACGCGTATCGAGGTATCCTTCCGCGAAGCTTACATTCTCGCTTTTCTCCAACATTCATCCCATTGTTGTCTCGCTCTGTACCTCGATCCTAGCACGAGAGCTGCAAGGAAAATGTCAGCAATGCAGGGTAGCTGTGGGCAGATGATCGAGTATATCCAAGGTCCGTCTTCTACGCCTACGAATTGAGGACAAGCAATCTGCCTTCCTTGCGAAGCAATTGGCACCTTCCCATACCTGACCATGCTACAGATCGTCTTTACCTCGCCTCCTATGATTCTCCTCCAAACTCTCAGACCCCTTTCCCGTATGCATCCCAGCAGCCGAAGTCGCCCAGCAAACGACGTGGATACAGCCCGGGGGTATCGAAAAGCCGTGCTCCAGTGTATTTCACTGTTGACGACACTCTCCTCTACAACGCCTTCCACGCGGATTTTGGTCCTCTCCACATCGGCCATCTGTACCGATTCGCAGTTCACTTCCACGAGATACTCGGGGCTCCCGCTAATGCTGATCGTCCTGTTGTATTCTACAGCAAGACGGATGCACGGAGCCGTGCGAATGCGGCGTGTTTGGTAGCCTGTTATATGGTTCTCATCCAGTCTTGGCCACCACATCTTGCGCTGGCACCGATTGCCCAGGCAGATCCGCCATATATGCCGTTCCGCGATGCTGGGTATAGCCAAGCGGACTACACTCTGAGTATCCAGGATGTGGTGTACGGCGTTTGGAAGGCAAAGGAAGAGTCATTGTGCAGTTTGAAGGATTTCAGCCTTGAAGAGTATGTACCGCTTGATCTGAGTGGACCATGACGCTCACAGTATACCAGATACGAAAAGTACGAGCGCGTGGACATGGGTGACTTCAACTGGATCACCCCCCACTTCCTCGCCTTCGCCTCTCCACAGCACCAGCCGACGACCCCCATTCCCCCGGGCACCCCTGAATACGCTGCTCTTCCATCGACGGTCTCAGAAGTTCTCTCTTCGAAACTACCAGTCCCGTTCAAAAACGTCCTGGCACACTTCTCTTCTAGAAACGTGGGATTAGTTGTACGGTTGAATTCCGAACTCTACTCCTCGTCCTATTTCACGGCGCTAGGCATCAGCCATATCGACATGATATTCGAAGATGGTACTTGCCCTCCGCTGCCGCTGGTGAGACGGTTTATCAAGGTGGCGCATGACATGATTACTGTCAAGAACAAGGCCATTGCCGTGCATTGCAAGGCTGGGTTGGGTCGTACCGGATGTCTCATTGGAGCCTACCTAATTTACAGGTATGGTTTCACTGCGAATGAGATCATCGCTTTTATGCGATTCATGCGACCGGGTATGGTGGTTGGGCCTCAGCAACATTGGCTGCATCTCAATCAAGGTGCCTTCAGGGAGTGGTGGTTTGAGGACAGTATGAGAGAGAAGCTTGCTCTCGCAGCGCCAGTCACACCCGGCCGACCGACCCAGAAGCATCGTATGAGCAACGGGCAGACGGCCACTCCACCGAATGGAAGCCATTCCAGACGCTCCGCACTTGGAGAGATCGACCACAACGAGGGCGCCGGGCATTATGCTGATGATAACCTTCCGGCGCCCACTCCCGGCCAGCCTCGCAAGGCTCACAGGAAGGACTCCAGACACCACCCATATGCACGCACGGTTTCTGGCGGTCTCGCGGTGGACAAGGACTTCGACACGACTGTGGAGCGCACCTCGTCCCGAACTCACCGTCAAAGTACCGAGAACAGTGAGAGTGAAGAAGAAATCCAGCTTCGGATGCTTGCGAAACGGTCGTCAAAGTCGCCCACTGCATCTCCTACTCAGCGCTCCATCAGCTATTCTGCTACTGTATCTGCCAGCTACATGCTCGCCGACGAGATACATGAGGACAGGGAAAATTGGGTGGAAACGCCAGCGGCCAAGCCGAAGACTCCCTCCAGCAAGAGTGGCAGCGGTGCACTTTCCATGAGCAAGGTGCGCGCGAGCCCGCGACGCGCCACGGATAGCAAGAGCGAAACCAAGGGCATTCGAAAGATTAGCGGTCGCGTTGGCAGCGCAGGGAGCTCTGCGAGAGTCAAGTAGACATCATATGCGGATACCCATGAACTTGCGCCGGTCCTTTTGCCTTCATATCTTACGACCGTCTGTCTCCCTTATGGAGTCATTGTTCGCTGACAGCTTTATTCTTTTCGATACTTTGTTGATTCTCGATTTCTGATGTCTGCCGGGAAAGAAACGTATGCATACCCCATGTCATTGCATCATAATTGCCGTTTCATGTCTCAAAAAATTCCCTGTGTCTTGGGTACATTGATTGGGCTTTCAAACCTCTGGACTGGACGTTTTGTCGCGGAGTTTGGGGTGCATCTTGTTGGCCGTTTTGGTATTCAGAAAGTTGGGATTCGACAGGATCTGGTGTGATTAACTGAAGATCTCTGAGGACCTACTGAGCATTCTGGTTTTGACTTTGTGCTTCTGATAGCGGCGGTGTTTGATTCGGTTTCTGATGTTCTTTAGTTCTTGTACGTTATGACTTATGCCAGGACCAATAATCGTTTCACGAATGCTGATCCTACCTAGATGATGCTCTTCATTCCCAGCTAGATTCTGCGACGAGGCTAGAATAAGCCGTCCTCATGGTACTTTGAGGTCTGTCTTGGGGTCCCAAACAATTACCGGGGGCCTGCGAGACCGACAATGTCGACACCAGTACCTGCCACGTGCATCCTTTCCTCGATTCCTCTCAGCATGGGAAAGTTGGGCACGGTTACTGTACAGGCATGGGCAGCGGCTCTGTTGGTTAAATTCTTGGATTCGCAATCTTGCTCTCCTCGGCAGAAATTGTTCCTCGTATTCTTTGTCAGTTGGATATATACTTCGTATGATTGTTCTGGTGGTTCTGAGTTCAAAGATCTAGGATCCCATTGCCCAGATTATTATTGATTCAAATACAACAAACACTCCAGGTGAGTGTGGGTGTCCGGAGTAAGAGGTTTGTTTTCAGAAAGCATGTTCCTTTCTTTTTTATTATTATTATTGTTTTGATGGTTTTTGAATTTCTTTTGTTGATTGTTATTGTTTTATTGGCTGCTCCGTCTGATCTTTAACTGGGTGGTTAAACGGAATGCTGTAGTACGAAGTACACATTCTTTCTAAGCACACACACAGTATTGCTAATTTTTTTTGTCCTGGTTGTACAGTACAGTGCATGCAATCATTCATCCAGTGTGTCTGGACACCCTGCCCAACAGAAGTTTTCAGGAGTAGAAGACAAGAAGTCTGTTCCGGCCTCCCTATATATAGACCTCTATTCTTCATCATCGGCACACCCAACAATAATCTCATTCCAATCAGACCAGACCGTCCATGGACATGTATGTACATACAGTACAATACCTCAGGTACTGGGTTTCTGCTCGTGAGCAATATGAAACACCTCAATCGCCTTGGCCATCTGCAGCAGGTGGATGTTCTCCTGGAATTCCTTGCTCTCTCTGATAATAATAATAATTATTATTCAGTCATAGTCATGTCCTGCCAGCATGGCATAGAAAATTATACAGAAGATAGAACAACATCGCAGGAAGACAAGGCAGGTCGAGACGGGATCGGATGTTTAACTCACCGAAACTTCCCACACGCGTCCGTACTCTCCCACCCACTTAACCCGACATAAACCCTCGCTTTGCTTTTGCTATTGCTCCCTTCTTCCAGATCAGCTGTTCCCAGCTCCGTCGGCACCTCCACCTCCACTTCCTCCTCGATCGCCCACCCGCCTGCATATCTCCCTCCTCCCAACTGCCCGCACCTCCGTGCCGCTGGCTCTGTCCTGCTATGGTACTCTGCAACCCGTGCGGAGTAGGTACTCATGACTTTGTCGGAGACCTCCTCCGCGGGTGTGAAGTACGCGAGGAAGATCTCCGTGATGGGTGCCTCAGTAGCAGCGGGAATGGGGATTGTGGTTGGGGTGTCCAGGAGGAGGGGCTGGGGCAAGAGGAGGGCCTTTGCATCTTCCGACGACGGGGAGAACTGGACGTGGAAGGCTGTCGGGAAGGTTGTGAAGAGGGGCCGGAGGTTCGAGATTGTGGCGGGGAGGTCCGGGTCTTGTTTGAAGCGGGAGTGGGAGGATAGGGTGTCCCAGCCTATTCACACATTTATCATACGGACATACATGCATGTATAAGATTCGTCGATGATGGGTAGGGAATAGTAGGGTAGATTATATATGAAGTATGTACATATATGGGAAGTGGGAGGAGGAGGAGGAGGGAGGCCTACCGACAAACATCTGAATACACCTCCTATCCTCGACCCGATGACTATACGTGAGGAACTCCACTCCTGCCTGTCGACGGACGCGGTCGATGCTGGTCTTCCAGATCTGGGCCTCGGGAGTTGTCGGGCAGTCGGAGATATCTACTCCTTCCTTGAGATGCAGGGTGAGGATTTCGACGATTGTCATGGTTGGGGAATTTTTTTCCCCTTTTCTTTTTGTCCTTTGGTTTTCGCTTCTGCAGTGCAGAAGGGAGAGATGTGTGTAATGTAATAAGGACCTGGAAGGTATTAATTTATCATAGGCTATATATAGACTGTACAGACCGAGGTAGGCAGCCACAGTAGGAGGGAATGAAATAGGCCTTGTCTTCAAGACTCCGTTTTATATCCAATACGCACAGCAAGATGTCTGTCAGATGATTGTACATGTGCGACAAGGCTCATACTGTACACTGTTCACACACACTTCCACTTCCTCATACCTACAGGAAGTAGGTAGGAGGTCTGAAACTTCCCCAGCAGAAGAGACCAGTGATTGATGTCATGTGTGATGCGATGCAACCGCTGAGCACGGTGCACTAAGAACAAATGAACCTATCTGGGATACCTACTTAGGTAGTGGTATTCCGAGCCGAGGGTTGTTGTTTGTTGTGAGAGGTATGACCTGTCTTGTCTCACCCGGAGTTGAGGAGCAGAGAAATAAATTGACGACTTCCAACGACCCAGTTGATGATAGATGGAGCTGACAGCAATCATCAAACCTGAAAAGCGATTTTTGAAATGGGAGGATCTTTCTTTCTCATGTCTTGCTCTGGTTGCTAGATTTGATCAGCATCGCAGACCGAGACTAGCGTGTAGAATCAGAAAATCAGAAAGTAAGAGAGAAATGTCTCAAGGCTATGGACTTATCGGGTTCATTTAATCGTATATACAACGGGTAGCTTTCACATGGCTTCCTGGTCTGTCATGGGTGGCCCCGTAGAGCATGTTTCTAGATGGTTTATGTACAGGAAACTCCAGAACCTAATATAAGTGGTATCACAGCTGACGGGCACATTCATGCGGCATATTCGGCCATACGCTTGGCCATTTATCCATAAATGGTGTGACAACCTGCTGGACGTGCTGGATTAAGTGGATCCAGGTGCCGCACTTCGGCCTGGTCGAATTGTCGCTCTGTTATTCTAGTGGATCAGGCGTCCAGCATGGGTCTGGGGGGTCCTTATCAGACCCTTTTCCCCGCATATCGTCTCTTCTCATACAGAGAACTCGCCGTGTGCCTGGAAACTTATTACGATTTCAGGCATCGGAGACTGCTGATAGAACCGCATCGAAGCGTAGTGCATCACCTCAATGGCAACATCACCGGCTCGCAATCCTGTGTCTTATCCAGGTCATAGACTACCCTCATGCCTTCCATCCCCATGGACGACGCAACCAAATCCAGCCACTCGTTCACACGAGGTACCGTGGAGCTGCCATCGCCCCGAACACCATGAATCCCCGAGACAATGTGGAACGACTTGCGTCTTGCGGCCGGTTCCGTGGTATCTTCGATACGCCCAGCGGTTGACGACATGGAAACGGGAGCACCAGCTGCATCAATCGAGATGAGGTTGCTGTTGGCGAGCTCGACAAGCAGTAGGTCGAGGACTTTCACTGCAGTGTCGGTACCACGGAGCAGACAGTTCGCGAACGACTCTGGAAAGGAGGACGGGATCGGGCCGATGAACGGTGTCTTCGTGCCACCGCGCGAGACGTAGCCATGCGCCGCGAGAGCTCTGCGCATCTCTGCTGCAAGTGAGAGGGTTGCTTCGCGGGAGTTGAAGATGCGCGCGGCGAGGAGCTTCTTCTTATACGGGTGTGCCAGAGGCGATGTGAGCAACGTGCGAGCCTCGCTCACCACGCCTGGAAATTTCGCAATCTGCATGAAGAGCCTATCCGATATGTCAATGAAGACGGAGATCGGCTCATCCACCCTGGGATCGGCCATGTCCTCCTTTCTGATCCGGTCGATTAATCCCTGCCACTCGGGTTTCTCGAATATGCAGGGTTTCCCTTCGACGAGAGCCTGCGCAACCAGGAAGCTTCGGAAGGACATATACAGACAACGATCGAAGCCTTCAACGTGAGCGTTTGGTCCCCGGAGGGCCATCATGAGAGCTGCTCCTCCAGCGTGCCGCGCCCACGAGTCCTGGTTCGTACGGGAGTACGCCTCGAACAAGCTAAGCAGGATGGACGTGCTCACGCTGTCCCGCGACCTCATAGCCACCTCATCCTTGATCGAATCTCTGAGAAGGCTCAAGGCCTTGGAGTACATCTCCCAGCTGGATTCCTTGAGTTTCACATCATCGTTCCACTGTCCCATGAAGGCGCAGGTGATGCAGTAGACGGCGGCATCGAGCGCAGGATTTTTACCAAGCCGCTCCGCAACGTACGATGCCCAAGTGACGTGAACGCGATACCTGTTCAGACCGAACCAGCGCGGGAAGGCCGTCAAGACGAAGTCGCAGAACACCACCGGCTGCTGGTTGCTCATGGAGCTCGAGACCAGTGACGGCAGCACTTGTTCGTCGATGGTTTCCGGCGAGTATCTCTGTCGTCGCACCAGGGCCGCTGCTTTCTGGCTGCTGCTGCTGCTGCTGGCAGCCCGGGACGCAAATCTCCTTCGCAGCTGCGGACCCTCGTCCTGGAACTTCATGGACTTGGTGTAGCCGGGACACTGGACGCCATATCTTTGGCATTGGGAGCATTCAGGCCGGCGTTCGTCGCACTGTAAGGAACATGGCTAGTCAGAGAGGCTGAACAATGGGAATCCAAGGACCAGCGAGTTTGATTTGAGTCTGACCTTCACACGCCGCTGAAGGCACATCAGACATCCTTTGCTGCGTGGTACGCCGACCATGATGGCAGTGCTTGGACCATCACCCTGTTATATATTGTCTCTAGCCGTAAAGGCCTGGGAAAATTCAACGGCCAGACAATTCGCAACAATGTTTCGAGCGCATCCCTGGAGAGGAAGAGCTGCGCATGGGTTAAGGAGATGGGGCGGCGGGAGAGCTGTCGGGTGGGAGCCCTGACGATTCGGCTGGCGAAGGGAGCAGCGCAGGGCCGAGCAACCGTCGAGGCATACGGAGCGTAGAGGAATAGAGATGTTCTCGTAGACGATGCTGAAGAAGAAAAACACCTAGGAGCGGGCCAGGCGAGCGTGCTGCCCCTAGAGGCGATAGACCGAGGGGCTCCTGATGCGCTGCGCGATGCCAGTGGCCCGTCGCCTGCTGCCGCGGCGGGTCGAACGACGCCTGCGATGTGAGCAGTCAAGCAGAGCAGCGAAACCGTCCGCGGCGGCGCAGAGCAGCATCGAGAGATCCAGGAACATTTGTTTTTTTTTTTTTTCTTGGCATCGCGATATCCGCAGGAGATGAAGCTGCTCTGGAGGAAAGCGCCGCACCGCCGTACGCTGGACCCAGCGCGCGCTCTTTCAACGGCGCCCGTGCAGACACGGATACGAGGTCTGGAGTAGTTTAATCGATCCCCAGATCGCCCGCCGTGTTGCTCCCATTTTTATTCGTCTATCTCAGATCTCCGCTGCTATTTTTATCCTCGAGGATGTCTTTTGTGTGTCTACGCCGCTGACGATCGACGGGGCTTACAAGGTTGGGCTTCATGAAGATAAGCGCACATTGGCAGCTTCGTCTACAGTTCTTCACATCTGCTCTGAACATGGAGGTAGGTCCTCATATTCTGTGCGTACATATCATTAACACGCTCACACCGCTCCTACGACTGCAGGCACCGGGACATGCATGGCCTCCGCCTCCTTCCGCATCTCCTCGTTGAACTTGTCTGCACGACCGTAACTCTCCTGATACCCTTCGCGCACATACTGGGCCACCGTCTTGGGCGGATACTTCGGAGCCTCTCCCTCTGCCCGGCAGTTCGGGAGACTGTCACATAGGAAGTCTGGATTGCCGCTGAAGAAGAACGGGATCGAGTACCGCTCCTTGCCCGACTTGTTGATCACCCGGTGGATGTTCGACTTGTATTTGTCGTTGGACCACCTCATGAACATGTTGCCCAGGTTGACGACGTATGCGCCCTTCACGGGTTGCACCTGACACGCCCCGTTCAGCATCAGCAAAATTGGCAGAGATGGATGAGAACTTACGTCAAACCACTCCCCCGTTGGGACGTCCAACACCTTCAGCCCATCCACTTCATCCTGCAAGAGAAGGGTGATGGCCCCAAAATCCTGATGTGCTCCAATCCCGCGATCGAGCTTCTCATCCGAGTCTTTCGGCTGTGGCGGATAGTGCAGCAGCCTGATAGTCGCGACCGCTCCACTGGTGAAGTCGTCAAAGAACGACTCGTCCAGATTGAGGGAGAGCGCGATGACGCGCAAGACATCCTTAGCCAGCTCGAACGCCGCACGATAATACGCATTGGCCGTGTTCTTGAAGCCCTCGGGGTCCTTGACGACCTGGGGCCACTGGTTCGGTCCGCTGTTCAGCTTCTTCTTGACGAAGTACGGGTGGTCTTCGGTGATCTCGTCGCCGACGTAGAAGCCCTCCTTCAGCTCCGGATTCGTGCCCGGTTCGAGGATCTGCGAACGGAGCAGTTCGTAGCCGCGGTTCCATGTGTTATTGTCTGTGTATAGCACATAACCATCGTCAGGAACCGGCCTCTCTCTCTGTCTGTGCATATTATGTATCACACGAGATACAGACATACGCACTCTTGCTAACCTTCTCCTTTTCCTCCAGCGGCAGGCTGAAGAACTCCTTCGAGTGCCGCATGATCCCTTCCTGCAGTTCTGATGGCACCCGGTGCCCCGTGATCTGGAAGAAACCGTTATACAGGCAGCATTGTCTGACATCCGCGACGAGCTTCGCTTTGGCAGCTGCATCGTTGCCGTAGAAAACTGCGTGTTGACAACATCCGTCAGCTCACGGGAACTTTCCAAGTTACAGTATATCACTTGATAACGAGGTCGGGACGGATAGGAAAGACTCGGGGGTGAGATATGCACCGGAAAAGTCGAGAATTGGAGGAGCTGTCATCTTGTCTTTGTCACTTTTCCGTCGTGGCTTCTTGTTCTTTTTGCTTTCTCTCGTTTCTTCTTTCTTTTAATAGAATCGAACAGAATCGCAATGATCAATGCGTAGTCAACCAGGTTTAGGCCTCTCTGTCTGCCTGCCCGTCCCGCCTGTCTGATTTCCAGCTCAAAGCCTTCTCTCAGTTTACCGTAGTTCTCTTTGTCCGTAAGTAACAATTTTAATCTCGAGCCTGTTTAGATGGAGATATCTTATTCTAATTGATAAACGGAAGGAACCGTAGATCGATCTCGATCGATTGATCGATGAATAGATGAGATAGGATAGGATAGGATCAGTACGTTAGGTAGATAACCGTCCACGGCTCGATCTTCATCCCCGATAACCGAAATCGTAGTTTTTCTCCGAAAAGGGATAAAATCGTACGACCCGCACATGCGGCACATGTACATACAACACAAAAAGTACCTACATGTACGTAGCTAGGTCAGATACCTTCGTAACTCCCCTAGACCGGCCACCTATATCTACTAGCCAAGATACACCATCTAATCATATTAACCGTCTCAATAAATCACTGTGAAAACCCAACCTAAACCAAAACCAGATCTTTTTATGGATCTCTTATCTTATCTCGACTAAATTAGGCTTATCTCCGAGCAACACACATTGCGGGGACGGGGAGGAATGAGCAAGGGCCTGGAACTACGGTGCATGGTTTGCCGTCTTTTGCTCAAAGGTGGGGTTGGGTTGGGTTGAGTAGGTAGGTAGGTGGTTCTTTGTTTGTTGTTCTGTTCAAGGATGGGGTGGCCCTGTTCTCTTTGTGGTATACACATGAAAGTTCATAGAGGTATGAATGCGCGGAGTGTAAGATATGTACGTCTCTACACTTACTCAGTGAGGTAATGTCTGTAGGGAGGAGGGAACCGTCGATGGTGATGATGGATGGGAACGGGGGACTCCGTGCTTGGTGGGGAAGAATTATTGGAAACGCTGTGATGCTTATCTGTGTTATACTCCGTACCCTGTGGAATTACTTCAGTTAATGGAGCACGGAGGGATAAGAATGGGGCTACAGTACCACGTGGGTGGCTCTCTACTGTAAGCTCTGGGGACCTCTTGGGCAGATGTAGATAAAGTTATCAAGCAATCAACCAACGAGGTATATACCTGAGCCTATATTCTTTTTCTTATACCTGACTATATACACTGCACACGCATATACTACGTGTATAGCACCGTATGGAGTAGTAATGTAGCTAGTATGTACTGTAGATCTACCAGGTAAACCACCGCCAATTCGGACTCTTCTCCCCATCCTGCAACATATCCGTATCCACATCCTCCGCCTTCAGATTAATCCCCTGCTCCTTATTCCTCCTCCGGTTCTCAGTCTTCATCCACAGCCTAAATCCCAGCGTGAACACGATGCACGTCGCCGCGCTCGCCGCCGTCGCCGCCAACGTTGGCACGTACTGCGGCGCATACTTGACGCGGAAGGTCGCGCTGCTCAGGATCCCGCCCAGGTTTCACAATCCGACCAGGATCCCTGTTGTCGCGGCCCGCGCGTTCTCGCTGAGATTGTCGTTGTTGTGCCAGGACTGGACGAGGCAGGAGGGGATGTAGGCGCCCGAGGCGAGGAGGAACATGCAGAAGTACGCGACACCTTTGTTCTGTGTCACGTCGATGGTGGCGAGGACGATCGTTGCGATGAGGGAGAGGGTCAGCGCGAAGCAGATGTGGAAGGTCCGTTCGCGCAAGTGGTCGGAGGACCAGGTCACGATCAGGAGGACGACGAAGCCGAGGAGGTTTGGGGGGACGGTCATCAGGTTGGTTTTGACGACGCTGTAGCCGAGGCGTTGGACGATCTATGCGTGTGTTTGTAAGTGCCTCTGCAATACTCAAGAGTTCGATAAGAGAGTTCAGTACCTGAGGAAGGAAGTTGGCAGACGTAGTAAACGGATTCGTGTACGTAAATGCGATAATAGACCACATTATCATCTTCGGATCCTTCCACTGCTGGAATGCGAGCTTGATGCTAAAGTCTTCACAGACAACCTTTGAGCGATCTCGCAGAGAGTGAGCCCTTGCGACCTCCTTCTCTGCGGGCGTGAGCCAGCGCGCCTCTTGCGGAGTTCCTGGCAGCCAGTAGTATCCAACGAGCGCAATGAGGACGGTCATGCCTCCCCTGTTGATTGAATCCTGTTCAAGTTTGCTTCTTTGAAGCGGAAATACGAGAGATGGTGTATGGACTCGATGATAAAGAGATACCATCCTTTGATAGAAGCACCATCGATCTGGAAGACTCCATATGCGAGGATGCCAGAGAAAGCGGCCGCAAGGACAGCGCTCCCGAAGTAGAGAGCGATTCGGAAACCGAGTTCGTTGCGGTTGTAGAACAAGGTGAGATAAAAGCTAGTTCCCGCGAAGAAACCGGCTTCGAAGAGCCTGCAGCGTTTGTGAATGACTTGTCACAGGCTACAATAGCAAGAGTATACTCCCCAATAAGCAATCTCACAACAAGCATTCCGCCAAAGTTGGTACATCCGGTCTGGATCATGGACAGACCACCCCACGCAAGCATCATTGACGGAAGAGTGATTCGTCCAGAGAAACGTTTTGTGAGCAGATCTAGCGGTAAGTCTGTATTATATGCTGTTTAGAGTCTTTTTCTCAAAAGAACTTCCCGTTGGAAAACGTAATCAGGAAAAAAGGAGAATCTAACCGCAGAGGCCATTGGGAGTATAGAAGAGCGGTAACAGAAGAGAATATTGATTTCCGGTGAAATTCATATCCTTGTCAGACCCATCCGTCTTCGCATTTGCGAGATTTGACTGCAAGATGTCGAAGTCAGAACAAGCTCAAATCGGATAATTCGTATATGTATGCAAGAATCCGCACATTGAAAAACTTACCCGGTCAACAGAATTGAACAAATACATCACAGAGAGAAGCGGGAGGAGGTAAAAGTCCAGCTTCCGAAGATATGACCTCTCCACTGCTTTGTCTGAATTGTCTGGGCATCTCCATTTTTGCTGCTCACGACGCGGTATTATTAGGTTCATTATCGACACTGGCGCTCTGGGAAGCGGATGGCGCCTTCTTCTCGATGTCCATCGACATCGTATATGTTTACCAGATGGGTATTCACCGAATGGAATTGAAATATGTCCCTGGTCAAGTGCTCAAGGGCGATCATAGAGAGCATAGAGGCAGCTCCTGGGTGAGGCAAGTCCCCGTATTATGTATGCAGCCCACTTGACAATGGACCTGGACCTGTCATATGTGTGTAACCAGCTTCAGGTGAGAAAACCGTTATAGTGGTTAAGACTAGTAGGAAGGAGATTTAGCTTTTGCAACCCCAAGCGGAGATCGAACCGTTGGCGCGCTTATCTGCCATGGGGTTCTGGAATGTGGCGTTCAAAATGTGGAAGCAAAAACACGCTGTCTATACATTAGCATAGCTCTTAGTATCCACATTAGGCATACACACATCCTAGAAAAGAATCTGGGGATTGATAAACCCCAGACATTGATATCATCGACTCAGAAAACTGCGATGACTAACGGAGATCGTTTATCTTGACCGAAGGGAGCAGGTCAACCTGCAGTCCCATAGGTGGGGGTTGGAGGATCGGACACGTCAGGGATCTCCGATAGTCATCTGCAGCCTTTCTTATCAGTAATTTTCGATCAACTAGAGCTTATCTTGTACATACCTTCTATAGTTTGTAAGTTGGAGGAAACAATGCCTTTTCTGGCTGCACTTGATTGCTGATCTCTGTGTTCTTTTTCCTCTTATGTGACTTCAACTATACTGCTTTCCTGGCCCATCATCGTTCTCAGATTAAGGCAAGAATATGTGAGATTCGGTTGCGTTACTGTCCCTGTCATGACATATACCTGGTTGAATTACCTCCAATTTTGAGCTGAATTGGAGTTTTATTTCCTTGAATACCGTCCATTACAAAAGACCAGTGCTTGAAAGTGATCGGAAGCCTCTAGATCCGCAAATGCCCATTGCGCGAACCGATCATGCTGTTCTTCATGAAGCCCCGAACTATACACACTGATGCATAATCCCCTGATGACCAAATTCAATGGCCCTTGTTCTACCAGACACGAGAGATCCAGGACTTTAGACGGATGTATTGCATTGTTTGTGTTGCATTACCTAATGTACTGTACATGTATCTAGCAGGAGAAGCCGCTCATCTAATCCCCACAATCTCAATGTTGGAGAACCTCCGCCGGGATGCTGCATTCCAACCGTGGTGTTCGATTGAAATCCTAGACCTGTTGTCAGCTTGGCTCATCGAAGACTCACAAGGGTCGAGCGTACGCTGTTCACGGGTTCGAGTATGATGATAGATAGCCCACAAGACTCCAAAGAAGCAGATAATCTCCACAATGAGACACATGACCTTAGTCTCATCTGCGCGTGGCCACCCTCATGGAAGACACGACTGGCGATAACAATCCACGCTTTGTTGTCGGATACCGGAGCCCCCCCTGTGATCTGAGCCGCAAACACGATCTATGCGATGAAACCAATCGGCTGTCGCTGGCCGTAGGACAAAAATTATTCCTAAAATGTAACTCAGTCTGCAACTATGGGACAAGGATTTGGGGGCCGAAGAATCCGATTTGTAGGCTCGTTTAGTGCCTTCTTCCAAGGTTGTACAGGTACTACCTTAAGGTAACTTGAACGACAACACTAAATTAATGTTTTGAGGACAACCTTGCAAGGCTGAGGGAAGTATTTTCTGAGGCTTATACTAGGTAGTATATCGTTGAACAAGGTGATCATCTTGCAATCTTTCAGTATTGAGGTTAGTGCTCTGCAGAGATGTGTGGCTCTCAAACACAAGATATCTATAGGGACAGTAGAGCTGATATCTAGGTACCTCACGGGACGTTATGTTTTTATGACTGCAGCTGAAGCATATTCTTCTCCGTGTCCGCTCTCTGGATTACATCGTCAACATGTTGGAATGCTAGTATGCCCCGCCCCTGGAGGTTTCCAACAATTGCATACAATTAATTGCATTCTATTCTGTTCAGCCTGGACACCCGCATAAAAATTATCCCAAAAATTTGGCCTGTACAACCTAGGGCCAGTAGTTATGCAACATAACGAAGCAAGAACGATGGATGCATGTCGATCGGGACCAGAGATATGATCAGCTCCCTCCTGGGAAAAGATAGAAGCATTCATCTGCCCGTTCATCCCGACTTCGAATGGGAAACTTGCCAGGCCAATTCATCCTGCATCTCTGTTTCCAAGTCTCATTTTGATTGCCGTCGCTCCACCATCCCACCATGATCGCAATTTTTCCTTCTGCTATTCCTCACTCCCCTGTGCATAGGCACTGCTGTGAGCCCACTACATTGGGATTCAGACTTTTCGACGGTCCCGATGTACGTCCTCAACCGCTACGTCGGCCCAGTACCTGCCGCGATATATGCGGCTGGAAATGGTATCCATCATATACTTGATCTCATCGAGAATTGCCTGAACGTCACCTCAACCAAGGCGGAGGATAGGCCCACACGTGGCAAGGCTGTCAATGATGTTGCTATAGCATCTGCTCTAAGCGTGGCAAAGCATCACCGAACCGGCAGCTGGTCCAATCCAAACAATAAACACAAGCGCGAAGTCCTCGACACAGTTGATGACTTCTTGGCCCGGGTTCCCGAGCATATTGAGCTGAGCAACGTGCTCCGTCGTCTAGTTCTTCAAATCCGGTTATCACAAATGTCCTTTGCCTCATGTCATGTGGATACTGGACTTTGATTGCTGCAGAAAAATATCCATGGATGAAAGGGGCATAGAGCAAGCTGCCACGGCCTTTCTCCGGAACTATCGATTCTATCCTCGTCCGGGGGGAGAGGATACAGTCAGCAGTCGCCGTTGTGGAGGGCTTTTCGGGATCGGTACCTGCAAACCAGCAGCGTCATTATACGCAGTAGCAGCCAAGCTCAAGACACGGATGAGCGAATACGGCTCCCTGGACTTTCTATTGAGAGGATAGAGCAGACGGAGGTACAGGAGGGCCTGGAGAATAGGTCAAAAGGTACTGGGAGATAAATACCTGTCAGCGTAAAAGAGAAAACAAATATGGATGGGATACAAGCCTGGTGGCACGATTGTGTTCTGTTAGTCCTCATAGCGCTTCTTGGTGGGCAACTTTCCAAGAGTGGACTGCTACCAACGAGCCAGCGCAAGATAGTTCACAGCAGTGAGGTCCGGGGATGACAACAAGCAGGCGGACTCCCTGAACTCTTCATCACTAAGATCACCTTGGAAAGAAAGTGGTTCCCATGTACAGTTAGCTCCCAATGGCTTATCCTACAGTTGAGAAAACGGGATATGTGGATATTCCGAGCCTGGGTATTGTGACCTGAGCACGAGGACGGAAGGCACCTCCGTTATCATTAAAGGGCATCCAGAGCACCTGCGAACAAAAGAAGTTTTAACGCTAAGGCCCTGAATGAGATGAAACTAGAGGTCTTTGGATATGAAATTGAGCCCTGTTTCATGTCACCTGACAAAATACAGCAAGGAGTCTGATTCAAAATATGATTTCTGAATTTCCAAGTTCGGCATCATGTCCTGTTCTAATATGCAGCAGGAATTAGACGTATCACAGTGACTAGACCTCATAGCCCTAAGCACAATTTTCCCAAGAAGCATGTGTTTCCAAAACCCGTATAACACCAATAAACATCCAGAGGTATCGTCATCATCCATCCCTAAATACCGTATATCCCTTCAGGACCCGTATCCATAATCCCGATTGAACCCTCCACAACGCCGACAATTAAACCAAGACAATAATAAGTCCAGAATACAGACGGGAAAGTCGCCGCTTCGCTCATGGTATGACCACGTGCTCTTCGGAGTACCCTTCCTTACCCCTCCCACGTACCACGATGCTGAACGACTTGCTTCCATCTGTTTCCTCCGATTCCGACGACGTATCCTGTTGCTCATCGAGGATCTTTACGGCGATAAGCTCCCACCCTTTGTCTCGTTTTGCATATTCCTGCTCCACCTGCTTCAGCAGCCGGCGTGACTGCGTCACGTTCCATATGCCTTCCCGGGAGCCCTGATATCCGGCTAGCCAGTACATGATCCAGTCGTGTAGTCCCGGGTTCGAGGACCAACGGTGCGCACCAACGACAGAAGGGAGCATTCCGTATCCGTACGTAAACGACTGGCCAAAGAGCGCTGGTGAAAAGCCCGCTGCGATCCGGCAGATTGCAAGCGCTGTCTGCTCAGCGTCAGGGGGCAGTACGCGTCCTATGTCGGGCAGGTAGCGAGTGCGCGCACGCATGCTGGTACAGAGATACGTAGCATAGTTCACAGCAGCGGTGCACGGATCAGAGGAATTGGGAAAGCAGAGTGCCGAAATACGCATCAAGGAATATGGACCCTGTGCTGTAGATATTGTTACGTAGGCCCCACCATCGCTTTCTACAGGTAATTCCGTAGAGGGTAGATCCCTCCGCCACTTGGTTAGTTTCGCAAGAAGGGAGGTGCTCCATTGTGTCCATTTGTCTCCCAGTTCCGGGTGCTGACGGTAATTCAGCTCCAGGTTTGTGACCTCTTCAACTAGTAGCAACAGTCCATCCTGCTGCTGCGAGGACTGGGCTAGCAGCCTGTTCAACCAATCCACGAGTCTCGGATGCATGACATCTGGGGTCGTTACGGAGTATTCTTCATTATAGATCCGCAGCAGAAGTGACATCCTTGCAAACGCCTTAACAAGTAGCATGCCGACTGGCCTTTCTGCCATAGTTTTGTGCCAGATGCTCAGACACGAAGCGGCACCACGCATGTGAGAGCGCCAGGACAGCAAGGACCCGCGCTGCAGTTCAAAGTTGGCCAGCAACATGATCGTCGCAAACAACGAAATGGCAGTGTCAGCATTTGCGGGTCGAGAGAAGCCCCTGGACCATTCTGCGGAAGCCAGGTCATCTCGCACACCCTGAACGGCCTTCAAGCTGTGCTGAAACGCGTGCCGGCGGAGGGTTGCAGGACTTTTGGGATACGATCCTAAACTGGAGAGATTGAGAGCTGCTAAAGCTAGTGCAGCATTATAAACGTGAGGCGAGACCGGTTCTGATTGGAACAATTCATGAAGCGGGAGGACCCGTAAGAGACTGTGGAAATTGTTTCCGGCGGAGTACTCATAATAGAGAATATCCTCTGGGAACTCGTAGGCCCCGCAGAGGGAAAGAAATGAATTAGGCAGCGGCCTGCTAGGAGAAGGCATTGAGGCCACTGATCGAGGGGTCATGTAACTTGTGAAGACTACCGCGTCGTGCGGATCTTCTGTAGTGTCAGAAAAGCGCGATATCATTCTCCCATGATAATCTGGACCAGACTGCACCGACGAACTACGCTCCTGATCCCTCCACTCATTATCCAAATCGAAATTGTACCAGGTAGGGTCGCCCCCCAAAGCATTCGGAGACCATGTTGCAAAAGGCGATAGCACGACATTGCCGGCTGAACTTGATAGCTCAAAGGGACTGGGAGACTCTCCCGAGACACGGTCAACGTCAAGATCGCTGTCACCTGGCGAGATGTACCCGCCATCCACATACTGAGGGCTCGACAACGGGTGGTGGGGGCTAACTCGACGCTCGGTCGGTTCTGCGGACTGAGGACCCGTGTTCCCGTTGGCCGTTGCAATGTCAGTTGCTTGCGGAGGCGTATTAGATGCCCCAGCGTTTGCCTGGGTAGCATCTGAGGGCTTTCGTTTCTTCCCTGCCTTGCCAGTGGCCCGTTCGACAACCAGATCCGTCTGATCTTTGAAGGAGATTCGCTGCGCATAGCCTTCGCATTTGAGGTTCAGACGCGTGCACTGCGGTTTGAGTTAGAAGAAGGGACAACAGCTGCAGAGAGAGATTAATTACACTGTAGCAGGCCGGCTTAGTCTCATCGCACTTGAGCCTCCGTCGTCGACAGGTCAAGCATCCAGTTCGGCCGCGCGAAACAACATTCCGCTTCCTGACCGGCTTCTCCAACTCAGCGGGGGTGGGGGAGGGCATAGCTAGCACAATGACGACAGGACACACATTCACTGCGTCTTTCTGTATCACCAACCATCAATGTACCATCTTGTATTGAGAACAGGTGCATCACGCGTGGTAGTCATGAAAAGAAATGAGACAAGAGTGAGCGATGGCGGCCTTATCTCTAGTGTTAGACCCATCTTTACCTGCTAGCCTACCGACCCCGTTAATATTGAGATGTGCTCGGTGCTCCAGCTTCTTCAGCTAGGTTCCCCCGGCAGATCGTCTGCCCGTGATCGTCACAGCCAGAGCTGCGAATAAGAGGCGGCGCAGACGCTTCCAGGACATGCAACATGCAGGCCGGATGCGCTATGTGTTGCGCGAAACCACGCCGGCCTCCCCTAGTTTTGTGATCTACCACGGCCCCGTGTTCGAGACCCGGAAGCCTTCCGGCTTGTCGTCAGCCACTACGCCATATTATTCAACTTCGTATACGGACAAATACTCGGCGTCTTCCGCCAGACGTGTCTCGATAACGGTATGCCGTTGAATTCGCCATTCAAGGGGGCTTAATATATACAGGTACCGGGATTGATGCCAACAGGTAAAGGAGAGATGCCATCGTACTCACGAGACGGCCTATTCAGTCGCCATGTTGCGACGCCGTTGCATGTAAGACGCATAGAAAAAACCTTCCTTGCTGTCTATCAAGGTTCGCGGATGCCCGCGCTCTGCAATCTGGCCCTTGTCTAGTACGAGAACCTGGTCGAAATCCACCACGCTATCCAGCCGATGTGCGATGGCCATGATCGTACAGTTACGAAACTTGTCCCGCAATACAGCCTGGATGCGCTCTTGACTGACTCGGTCGAGACTGGCAGTCGCCTCGTCGATAATGACCACCTTGCTCTGGTTCACCATAGCACGCGCCAGGGCGATGAGCTGCCGCTCGCCTTGGGAAAAATTCTGCCCGTTCGATTCAACCTTGTCATCCAGCTTCAGCTTGTCCACTCCCACAACATCGTCTAGTATAGTCTGCAGGAGCTCATCCGAGGCTGCCCCACTCAGGTCCAGGTTAAACCGGATTGTACCGTTGAACAGCGTGGGGTCTTGTGGGACAAGGCTGATATTCCGCCTTAGCCGTTCGACATTGAGTGACTCGATGTCGACACCATCTATGCGTATCGACCCGAAAATTCTCGTCGTCAGCCGCAGCATGCTTAGTGCTAGAGAGCTTTTCCCGCTTCCTGTACGTCCCACAATGGCGACCCGTTCTCCTGGACGAGCTCGAAAGCTGACGTCTTCTAGTACCTCATCTCCGTCCAATGAGTAACTGACTGTCAGATGCTGCACGTCAACGTCCCCTTTGAGTGGCCAGTCCTCTAATGCTGTGTCATCCGAAGCGCATTGACCGGGTTCCTGTGGAACGTCTTCAATATACTCGTCGATGCGCTGTAGACTGTTCATTTCCACTTCGAGAAGACTTGAAAGGTAGACCAGATCTTTGAAATGTTAGTACTCTTTTGTAGGATATTTTTGTACGAGTCACTCACATAGGAGAGCAGTACAAAGTCCGGTTGTGAGCGTAAGACTGAGACCAACTATGGCTGGGTTCGAGCCTTGTCGGAGAAAGACAAAGATCGCGGCCGAAAGCGAGATTAACGAAGCGTATATATCCATCCTGACTGCTAGCCATCGCTGGAGGTCACTGACGGCTTCCCAAGCCCTTACATGCTGCTCAATGCTTGCGGCAATATAGTTCTGAAGGGTCTTCTCTGCACGAAAAGCCCGTATTGTCACAAGTCCGGATGCAGCCTCTGTGATGCTGTGATGTAGAGGTGACAAGCTAGCAGCGTAAAGTCGCTTTGCCGCCGTAGATGCAAATCGATATCGATAACCAGTGTATATCCCGAGGCCAGTAAATAGGAGAGAGGGCAAGAAGAAGATAGGGACTAAAGAAGATACAGTTATGACACGGAATCCAATGGACAAGTATGTCTCTAAAACTGGTCGCAGCGCCCTCATCAGTGTGTCGTCTAAACACATCATATCCGACGAGAAGCGATTGATGATTTGCCCAGCCGGTGTACTGATGATCCACGCGTACGATGCACCGAACACTGTAACAAGTAATTTCAGGTGTTCTTCACGACTCACTCGCCAGGCTCCCGCGTACAAGAGTAGCAGGGATATTGCCAAAATTGTGACCTGCGCCGTTCCCAAACCTAGCCAGAGAAATGAGCAATATATAATAGAAATGGAAGTACAGCGACACCTTACCAGCAAACATCCCTAGATAAAAACCGGAACGGACTTCTGGACGTTTGGAAATATATGCCTGATTCCAAAGGGACAGCCACGCAGGCAACACAATGTCCATCGCTTGAGCCCCCATCAAAAACGCAATCGTCATGAGGATGAATGGCCAATTGCCAAAACGTCGAATATATTTGAACACTACAATGTTAGCGTAGAACCTTTGTTCAACGACGGAGCGACCTACTGTAAGCGGTACCGATGAGCCCTTGACGACGCGTATCAGGAGTCGAAGAAACTACCTTCGACCCGCCTAACGCATTCCCTTGAAAAGAAGAGTATGTATTCTCTGTAGAGGATGAACCTGAATTTTCGAATGATGCTTCGGGGACAATGGATTCGGTGAGTACAACGCTGGTCGCTGTTATGAAATCGGGGCGAAACTTAGCCTCATCTGGTTTCTTTCTCACTGTCTCCTTAATGGTTCCATCTGCCATATAAATAATTAAGTCTGCTGCCTCAATACACCTTGGGTTGTCGGTTGCTAGTATCAATGTGCGGTCTTTCATTAGTGGTCCGAATATGCAATTGTCAATCACCCACTTCGCTGTCGTAGAATCCAATGCTGACAGCACATCGTCCAGGATCACAACCTCTGTAGTAGAGTAGACTGCTCGGGCAAGGGCAATACGCTGACGTTGTCCGCCAGAGAGAGTACTAGCGCCCTCTCCGACGTTTTTGAGATCGCCCTCCTCAAAGCTCGCAAGATCAGGCTCCAACGCACATGCTCTAAGGACTTCTTCATACCGTTCCTGCACGAAAGGAAATCCAAAAAGGATATTGCCTCGAACGCTACCACTCTGGAACCATGGAGTCTGAGATGCGTAGGCGATGGGTTCAAATGGTGTCTTTCGTAATTTTACACTTCCCTGAAGCTGCTCTTGTTCGGATAAAAGTGATTCGAGTAAAAATGTCTTGCCAGATCTGTTGGTAAGCATTGTCAGTTGATAGAAAGGCAGGGCAATTGTACGAGATCATACCCTAGGTTACCAGTGACGACGTTGAGGCCCTTTCTAACAAATTCGACGTTCAAGTTTCTTAGCAATGTCTGGGAGCCTCCATCTGACAGAGTGACACCGAAAGCGGCGTCTTGGAAACCAATTCTGGCTTTAGAGTGGCTTTTCGAACCCTGATAGACCATGGTTGCTGGACGCTTTGGACTGTCCAAGAACTCAGTAAGTCGCTCAAGACTTACCGCAGCTTGTGCATACTGTCCGGCACCAAGGACAGCGATGGTAAGCATGCTCTTGATTAGGTTGAAGACTGCCACCACCGTGAAGGCGATATCAGCTTCCAGAGGTTGTTTCGACACAACGGTGTACAGAAATAGACAAAGAAGAAGAGAAATTAATATGCAGGCAGTTGAGATGCTCTCCGATACCACTATAACTTCCGCTTTCTTCCACATTGCCTTCAACTCTTGGGATCTCTTGTCGAGGATTCTGCCTATGAAGGGCTGCCCTTGTCCAAGCATCGCTATGGTGGCCATATGCCGTATGCTCTCGCTTATCTTGGCGACGCGCTCATCCGTTGCCTGTAAGATCTTCGACTGGGCTGCTCCTTGTGCAGAAACTATAAACTTCGATAACGGATGCCTTGTAGCGAGGAGAAATACAAGACCTGGTATGTAGCACCATCCAATTGTCCTGTAGAGCAGGATCGATGCCACAGAAAGCTCCACAGGAACCATGAATCCTGCGATCACAGTGTAGCGGAGAGCCCCTAGCCTGTCAATATCCACAGAGATATGATTCTGTAATTGACCAATCGCTATGCCTTGGCCTGCAGGATTTTGGAGTAATCTTTGATACACAGCAGATATGATGACGGCTTTCAAATGGCCTATCGTGTGAGTGGCGAAGTACTCGAAAGTCTGCATGCAAAGGCCACGGAGAATCGGACATATCCCGAATAGTAGAATAGAAAACCATGGCCTGAAAATTGCATCGGGAGACCTTTGGAGGTAGAGAAGGAGTTGGCGGAGACCGAAAGTTCCGATGAATTCGAAGGCACCACAGAGAACCATAAAAGATGCTGTGATGACCAGACGCTTTCGAAATAGCTGCCATAGAGTCTCACGGAATGAGCCACACGTGTCACAAACATCATTGTACTTCTCTAGCCATTCCGTGGGTGCGCTCTGAGGTTCAATGGGCAGAAATTCTTTCATGTTTAGTTCTCCCCTGTGGGCGTAACTGGTACTGACCACGGGGTCGACCCAGGAGTACAACCACCACCGTGATAAGGGAGAACAGGTCTCAGACGGATGAGGGCAGCTATCTGAAGAAATATCATAATGATACGGTGTCAATAAAGGAATGAGGACGGTGCTTGCGCATGCCGTTACTAGCTCGACCGCTTCCATACCAGAGAAAGAGCGAAGGCCTCGACCACCCATCCATATCATGGAATACAACTGCGGCAAAACCGCCGTTAGGAATAGGGCGAGACCTATTATCAAAGAGTTCGTGTAGGAAAGTTGACGATGTGTAGACGAGGTCAGATAGGCTATGCGGCTCAGACATACAAGAACCTAAAGCTCGTTAGTGCATTCACTCTTCAAGATCCCTATATTTCAGCTTACACAGAGAATGCCTATCAAGATTCTTGTCCAGCCACGGGATCTGTCCTTCCATATTGACCAGAATACCACGATCGTGCAGCAGACAGATGCGAGGAGAGCCAATAGACCCCAGAGGATGTGTTGAGGTGTGAAGGCCAAATTTGAACATCTTTTCCGACGGAGATAGAACTTGACGTTGAAGAGGAAGATTGAAAGGCAGAGTCCGCTAAGGAGTAATATTCTTGAGAAAGGGAGATAGGTTGATTCAACGCTCAGGCTTTTATCGAGATATATCAACGCAGGCGCGCTATCAATTCGTTGGAACGATGACATCGCGGCGATATACGCGAACTTGTTGATAGACAAACTGCATCCCTCGAGTTCCAACGATATCACAAGCCCTCTTAAAAACAAATTTGGCGGAATGAGAGTCATTTAAAGTCTTTCAAGCCCTCTTGGAGGCCCCACTTGAAACTCATGGCAAATCTCTCCACATGCCATGAAACAATCGGACAGGAGATCTCATGGATCTATCCTTTCCAGATCGGACAGGTCAGGCGCATGGGCGAGGGATCTTACATAGGCAAAGAGAAAATCCTGCACTCTGATTGGGTCGATCATTGTGCCACGGTCTGAATAGAGCCTGGTATCCATAGCTCAGAAAGGTAATATGGTGTTTTGTTCTGCTGGGAGAAGGAGGATGGCGCTGGCTTGAGCCCGGTCGTTCTCGATTACCGCAATGAGGCAAAACGCCTCGCTAGCTTCCAGACGGAGCCGGCGCGGCGGCACCACGCGAAGCCCATGTACTGCCTAGTTTGTAGGCTTACCCGCGTCCTCGTTAAAATTGAAGCATAAAAGGAAACTATTAGCCGAGTTTTGTCCATGCGACAGTACGGAGTTATCGTTGTTTTGATTTTAATCCACATCAAACGTGTGGGTTTACGCTGTTCGGTCTTTCGGCCTGGCTGGCAATTGTCAACATCGCATTCCTCGCACTGGCGACTCCGCTTGGCAGTCACCTATTGCTCGTCTAGAATGGCGGCTTCGATTCCAAGATACCTACCTATATACTGCTGCTCTGACTGTTCAGCATATTCATGGGAGCCGAAAAGCAATGAAGCAATACTGGAAGGCTTGATTCGACGGAAACACCTGTTGGTGGATTGGGAAACTCCATCCGTGCGAGATGGACAGCTACAAAATAGGCAGAATCCTATGAAGAAATTTCGACGGTCTTAATAGTCCTGGAAATGACCCTTTGCTGCTAAAGATGATGGTAGGACCAGGCGGCAGCGGTTTGATAAGTATTCTCCCTTTCATCTTACGAAGTGTCTTAATCCAGTTATTAATATTTAAGGCTTTAGATAGCAATGTGCTGGAGCCTAGTCCATGTCGGATCAATGATGGCAGTAGCGAAATCCACAGGAATCATATTTCTTGGATACGGTGTTCGTATATGATCTTTATTGACCAGCCAGTGGGAACCGGAATTCCATACGTGGACTCGGAAGTCGAGATACCCCGGAGACTGATTTATCGGCTCTGAAGACATGCAGTCATCGTATGGATATTCTTTGCGACAGATATGTCAAATGGATAATCGGCTTAAAGTCCAGCCCAAAAAACTCCCATTGGACACAGCAGATATGATGGCACTTGTACGGATGACGCGTTCTTTCCGGTTCCGAGACCGTATGTTTTTATTTCCGTGATAATCCATCAAGTAATACATTTGGATTTGGATTCAACATTCATCTTGTTTGCAGGTCTAGAGGAGGTCTCATGAAGATGGCTATATGCGGGTATCCAAATCTTCTCACTGCAGATAGATTCCCTGAGGCATCAGGCTAGTATGGGATCTGGGGTTACAGTGCTATTACTGGGGAATTGCTTCCGTGAGCTGATCTTCCACACCTATAGATTACCCTAGCAAGACTCGATCCCGATGATAAACCTGCGGTCTGCATCCAGCCGTTGGCCGAAGGCTAGCTGCGAGCTGCACACTCCCATCGTATAATTTATCGACCTGTTGAACATTATCCCACCTCAAATGGATCGCAACCTTGTGTCCCGACTCCCTTACGTCGAGCTGTTCTTATGACTACAGAAAACGGGACCCCTGGAAATTAGTCTTGGGAATAATTGGGAATATCAGCGGGAACACTGGGGACGGGGTAGAAACTGTATCTGAGGAATCTGGACTGAGTCAATATTGTGAGGGCTGCAAGTTAGCCGTTGTTATAGTGCCGTTCTGCTTGGAGACGTGACTTGTCATCACCATCGCGGCAGTGTTGGCGTTGCAGTTCTCAGTATCACAGCAGCTCTCAATTCTGTGGAGGATATGGGCCAGTATGAACCCACCTACCTTCTCACTATCAGACCTGTCAACTAGACTTTATCAAGATATACTAAGTCGTCGACACAAAGACGGTGTATCTCGCGTGCATCATCGTCTTCGAATGTAGGTTGGGTTGGACTCACGCAGACTCGCTTCGCTCTCCAGTCGGCTCGATCCTTTCCGCAACAGCATTGGACTCTACTGACTTTATTCTCCGAAGAGTGATTTCTGGTTCTGGTTCCAATGGTCTCTTTGAACGGAATGCAGCTAGCTACCCTTTGCCGCCTTGTAGGTTGTGCTTAGGTTTGCTGCCGTGTCTTCCCTCATCCGTCTATCCATTCGATGAAACTGATATACTTTCGAAGATCACTGAGGAAGATATACCTATAGGAAATAGTATCTGAGTATCCACTACGTGACTCCATTTTGCATAGTACTGACGCCCAATAACTATAGCTCCGTTCCTTAGCTGGGAAGGTGAGTTGGAAACATATAGTGTCAAGTATAACAATGCACGCTGACGATTCGCCGCATGGAAATCGATGTTTTAGCAGGCCAGACTATTTTTATTAGCAGTCTAAACAAAGATATTCCAAGACATACCAATGTAGTTTGCGAGCAGGTCATTGCAGCGGGTGCGACCAATCTCCAGAGCTTGAGCTCCGACCCCAGCATATTACGGAAGATATTGGATGCTTATGGTATCGCGGAGGATAACGCTCTTACCTTGACGTTTGCCACTGCCTGTGTGGCTGTACCTTTTGCCGCATGCATGGAATTATTCTAAAACGTGGAGCGGGTAGCAGCTGACCGCAAGAAGGCAGTTGAATCTGATAGGCCCACAGAAGCTGCGGATAAGCGACAGCAAGACCTGCTGCAGCAAAATGAGGGGTTGAGGGTGCGGGGGTCCGTGGTATAATAATGTTGCGGTCTTCGAGGGTCAGGTCAAAAGTACCATCTATCTCTCGGCTGTCATGCAAGCCGAGCGAGTCTTTTCAACCTCTATTAGGAAAATGGCCTGGACATCGATGGAAATTTACCAATTCTTCCCGCTGGAGCCGCCATATATCCACCTTGTCAGACTGATTGACTCCCTATCGACAGCGGCAAGTGATGTACCTACCATCAGGGGTCTCAGGAACTCTTTCTTGCATCCGATCAGAGTTTCTGGGCTTGTTATTGCTATGTATAGCGCTAGCACTGCTATAGCTATAGCACTCGTTCACAGATAAGTTACAAAGCAGCTGGAATTTCTTTCCAAAATAGTCAAATTCAAATTAGATGATTTCATTTTTCCATAGTGAGGACGAGTCAGATCTCGATCTAGATGAATTGTGAATCAGCCCGCAGCCCGCGTTCCACAAAGCTTAATCCTAGGAAGGACACTAGGAGGTTCGAACGGAGATTCCGTCGACCTCGCAGGAATGTTTGCTATTACCACTGATGTTTATGCCATGTAGCTTAGATATGATATGTATATTTCTTGCTTAGGAAGTCAGATAATTACATATACATCACTAGCTCGAGTTCATGAAAAAAATGTCGCATTTAAACAACCAGCCTATCCGTTAAGACGGTGAGTTTCATTTTAGCTAACTCAAGGTTCCTTCCCAGCGGGCAGGTAACACCGTCATGTTCGCAGGAGTGGAATTAATCGAGAGCAATGGTCCAGGTTCCTTTAGATCTTCCCAAAGTAGAGCTCGAATTTTACTAATCTAAAAATCTCTTTCAAGCGGCAAGGCTTTGCTCTTGGTATGCCTATCAAACAAGTGTATTTACCATCACAAGTCTCCCTAAAGACGCCTCTCCATTGGCAGATTTAGACGCGCTACTATATCAGCTATTAACTATCAATGAAAAATGAGCCCAAGCACGCGGCAGGACAATTTCGTAGGAGCGTCTGTCAGTTGGGACCATGGCTTAGTTAGACTATCAAACATGTGTGCAACATTGCTTGTTCGAGGGCAAAAGTGATACCTGTATTCGCTGTTGGTCCGTAGAACTCTGGCGTGCATAGCCAGTAAGTCCTTTTGTCCCTCGGTCTGCATGGCCCGAGTCCTGTCACCGCACGACAAGAAGACCTCATTGGGTGGATCTGTGTAGGTAGCACTCTCAAGCATCCTATCCGATTCTGCTGTTACCATGTTTCGGATCTTTGCATTGAACTAATGGCATCACATGCCATTGAACACCGTCCCTTTTATTCTCGGGATAGCTTGACTTGCATATGCATGCGACGCAGTAAATCTCTTGGAGGTGGGGACCAGACCACTGATCACCACAAGTCGGTGGGACTTGGCTTGGAATCCTTGCTTAGCGGTGTTTGCTGCAACACCGCTTATCCCCTTAGTGGGTGAACTTAGAGACATGGTCAGTGTCTAGTAGATTCGAGAGTCGAGACCTGCGGGTCGTCGGATCAGATAGCACGGTGTATTTCTGATCGTTAGAGCCCTACCCCTAAAACTCCCCAGATTTTCCCACCTTCTGTCCTCCACGACCGTGCTGGGACCTTGAGATATATATACACCTGTTTTCTATGGGCATTCCCTCCGGGGATGCTATCCTAGTCTCCTATTTTATTGTTTCGCAGCAATTACGCCGATGGCCTAGAATTCCGCGGATATCGATATCCCATGCTGCTGTAACACCTGATTTATGGCGGGGAACGAAGATCCGACGTGGCTTGCGGCTATTCCCTCCGAGAAAGGACCATCCGGGGGCCACACATCGGATATGGACTACAATCTACCTTCCGGGCCCGAGATGGGAGATGGGAAGGGCCCAGACGAGGAAAAATTCGAGCTTGGTAGTTTCCTGGACGAGGACTCGTATGTCTTTTTGACACTATTTGCATGCTGCGATGTGAAGCGCTGACCGGAGGCCAGTCCCTACCCAGAGGTGCAGGCTAGCATTCCGCCAGTGGACAATGATGATTTGCCTATCAATACCTTCCGCGCATGGTTCCTGGGTATCGTTGGAACCATGGTCCTTACGGCGTTGAATCAGTTCTTTCAACTACACACGCCTCCCAGTAAGTGATGACCTTCGGTAGTCCTCAATTTGTGCTGGTACTTACTGAACATGTAACAGTTTTCCTTTCCGCATATCTTGCGATCCTTATAACTCTCCCCTGCGGGCGACTGATGGCTGCACTACTTCCAACTAGGATCTTCAGCCTCTTCGGATGGCGATTTACGCTTAATTCTGGACCGTTTAACCAGAAAGAACATTCAATTATTGCTATAATGGCTTCTCTTACGACGGCGTTTGATAATGGTTCTCTGGCGTCCGACGTCTACGTTGCATTTGACAAATTTTTGGGCATCCCGATCTCAGTTGGCTATAAGTTCATGTTCCTGCTAACTACGCAGGCATTGAGTTTTGGAATCGCTGGGCTATTTCACAAGTTTCTCGTCGAGCCTGCGTTTTGCGTGTGGCCTGCAGTGCTGCCGACATGTTCGCTCCTCCATACCTTCCACGACAAGCAATTTCAGGACAAGGTGGCCAATGGCTGGAAGATAAACAGAATGAAGTTCTTTTGGATAGTGCTCCTATGCGGATCACTATACCAGTTTGTACCTGGCTATCTCTTCACCGGCTTAACCACTTTTGCCTGGATTACCTGGATTGTGCCGAACAACGTAACTATCAACCAAGTATTCGGCGCGACTCAAGGGATGGATCTACTGCCTTTGACGCTAGATTGGAATCAAATAACTGGATACCTGAAATCCCCTCTACTAGTACCATCGTGGGCGTTGGTGAATGTGTTCTGCGGGAGCATTTTCTTTCTGTGGATCGTTGCTCCTGCCCTCCACTGGAGCAATGTTTGGGAGGGAATGTACATGCCGTTTTCCTCGTCAGGCACCTTTGACAACACGGGTAAGTTATTCGCCGATTTATGTGTGGACGCATAACTGAATTAATAATTAAAAAGGGAAGTCATACAATACTAGTCGTGTTATGAACGCGGACTACTCCTTGAATGATGCTGCCTACCATGAGTACTCGCCAGTTTTTCTATCTACAACCTCAGTCCTTTCATATGGACTTGGCTTCGCTGCTGTGATCTCAATCATTGTCCACACTCTTCTCTATCACAGACAGGTTATGTGGAGTGCATTCCTTGCTACCATTGGGAGGTCCCCTACGGTTGAAAAGCCGGATATCCACTTCAAGGTAATTCTGCAAAGGCTGTTGCGCTAGTTTGAGATCAGCAACGGCGTGCTGACTACAAACAGCTTATGCAAAGATACAAGACTGTTCCGATATGGTGGTATCTCAGTGTATTCTTGGCAATGTTCGGCATCAGTGTTGCTTTTCTCTACCTCTACAATACCGGACTTCCATGGTACGGCTTGATCTTAGCCATTTTGATTGACATCGCCCTTTTGGTGCCGACAGGCATCATGATGGCTGTTTGCAACATCACGCTATCTACGACTGTGCTTTCGGCGTTTATAGCTGGCTATATTTGGCCCGGGCAGATGATGAATAATGTTGTATTCAAGATTTTTACCATCGTGTCCTCTTATCAAGGAATGGGTTACATCCAGAATATGAAGCTTGGACACTACATGGTATTGTCATTCTTGGAGACACACATACACTGGTGCAGAATTACTGACTCACTTCAGAAAATCCCTCCAAGGGTGACATTTGCCGCTCAGTGCGCCGGCATTCTCGTGTCCTGGCTAGTCCAGACCGCGGTCAACGTTTGGGCAATGGGCAACGTCAGAGACGTATGCACTCCAAAGGCAGAGAACAACGTCAGTCAAGAACCTGCAGGACTTTTGTAATGTGCTTTTCACTGATAACCCATAGTTCCAATGTCCTCTAGCAGCGGGGTATGCCGCCAACGCTATATTCTGGGGCCTGATCGGTCCGAAGAAGCTGTTTTCAGAAGGCTCCATGTATCGCCCCATGCTGTGGTTCTTCCTCATTGGCGCAGTGCTGCCTGTGATTGTTTATTTCCTGAATAAGCGCTTCCCAAACAGGATTTTAAGCAAGGTTAGTTAGTAGGAGTTTCTAGCAAGTCGCGTGAGAGAGCAATTGACTAAGTTAGCTAACTGTCTGCATCTACTAGGTCCACATGCCGGCAATCTTCGCATCCACCGCGTCTATCCCTCCCGCGACAGCGGCAAACTACATGGCTTGGGGTATTATCGGCCTGTTCTTCAACGCTTACCTGAAGCGCAGATATCGCGGGTGGTGGATCAAGTACAATTACATCATTTCCGCTGGGCTCGACGCCGCAGTGGCTGTTGGCACATTTTTCATCTTTTTCTGTCTCTCCTATCCGGGAGTCACGTTGAAGTGGTATGGGAATACGATTGCGAGCACGACCACTGACGGGTTGGGAACGCCTTTATGGACGGTTAAAGAGGGAGAGATGTTTGGGCCTAGGACATGGAAATAGCTCGACGGCATATATAGATTATATCTAGTTTATTTGGCCCTGGGCTAAAATTAGCCTGTAGCGTATAGGAAAGATAATCTTATGTGACAGTCGTCACTCGGGAGGTAAATGCTGTCAGTGTGGTTCTTTCCCATTCGGGAAGAGTAAGCAAAAACCCGACCTGTTTAAACCTTCCTCCCCGCCCATCCCATCATCTGGATCCATCTCCATTGAAATATTGACCTATCGTGACTAGACCATTGCTTCCATCTTGCCCCGAGATCGGTTAACAAACTTCAATAAGTATACCTGTATCTCTTGTTGTCTAGGAAAGTTTTGCAATCCTGAAGAACCTCATATCTCGTTTCAAAGAAGCTCCCATAACGATCATTGACTGACCTGCTCCTGAGGGCCTGGCAGCCCTGGCAGTAAACCAAATGCATCAGGCCCTTGAATATAGATTGGCAAGTTAGAATGCTCGCTCTGGAAGTCCTTGGGCCATACGGAACAAATGGGACCATGTAACATCATGTTGCCTCGTGCTGATTGATCCGCAACCTAGGAGTTCTATTATTATGTGATTGTCCATCCCGCCATGAAAACTACCATCCGTGCAATCAGGCGGAAAGGAAGCTCGATCATATTTTGAACCAGGCGCTCCATCCGCAACCAGTGCAAGGAGAAGTCGTTCTTCGACAAAATATCCAGTCTGGTCAGTTTTGAACCGGTGCCATTACAGCAACGAAGATTTGAACACGGATTTCTTCAGTTTCTAAGAAAGCAGATTGAACCCAGGTGATGCAAATGACAATCTCATCTCGCTTTGGGGTTAGCTTTTTGCAGTGACAAAGATAATGAAAATGTCCTTGACCTTGCTCCAGGATTCAATTCCAGTATATATGACCGTCCAGACGGAATATACTAACAGATAGGCGGTGCACAGGTTTGGGGGTATCTCCTTTCATGCTCCGCGAGAAAAAGAACTCGACAGCATCCAAACAAAACATTATATACAGTAAAAATACATGCTACACCATCCAAACATAGTCGTGGACCGGACGACGCGTCTCATGAAAGTATGCTCGGTGGCAGAGCGGGCAGTTGAAATGATTTGCGAGGTACCATTTCTCGAGGCATTCCTTGTGGAACACATGCATGCACTTCAGTTCATGGATCTGCTGAGAGCGCAGAACCGGCTCCAGACAGACAACACTGTCCGTTCTGATCAGCAATGTCCAACCGAGTCGATGATGATGACGAGAAAGAAGATAAAGATACAACCAAAGGGCTAGGGCACGACGGGGTTTCCTATACCATATAAACTGATTATCAACAGCGTCCGACAGTCCCAGGGAACCCTTCACGCTGGGCCACCACTGATCTAACGTGCGGGTGGGAGATACAGCATCTAGTTTCTTCAACCTCTCACATGAGCCATCTTTGTTTCCCGCGCTGTCTCCGCTGTCATGGCGGTTGATGTAGACGGCCAAACTTTATCGAGAAAAATACAATTAGCATGGTGAAAGCACAACTGGTCGAAGAAGAATGGACGCCGGGATGAATGCGTACACGATCATAATGGAAAATGGCAGTACTCACAGCACGCACAACACGAAGATGAAGATGATCCCGAGCGCGACAGCTAACAAAACAGTGATGGGCTGCGGATTGCCTCGTTTCTCGAATACGTGCTTCGATAATCCCTCCATCTGGATGGAGGGACGGAGAGAGGGACGGAGAGACAGGGCGAGTAAGCTCATCGAGCAACGTCTCGAGATGGCCAGCGGCCAGAGATCGAGACGATCGTGTTCTGTATGTCAGGTCGACAGGTAGCTCCCTGGGTACCTATGTATATATGCCTGGGGCTGGCCTATAGCGAATGTGCCTCTGGGCGGGTGGGGTTCAGGTAAGTAGGTAACTTGACCGGTAGCGCAGATCCAGGAATACTTCCCTAGGCAAGTTGACCGGAAGGATGAAGTCACCCATTTATCCCATTTTAATAACAACGTCGACTCCCATTTTACGGTTGCCCCCAGTGATCATAGCTATCACGTTGATCAATGAAGCAAGGTAAGGTGAGCAGCTTTCGGCTCGTCCCCAGCTGTAGTGTGGTGCGATGCGAGCGTGGACAGCACAGCGCAGCGCTAGTCAATTCTAAAAACCTAGGTTATCAGCAGCCCAGCAGGTGGCGTCGGTCGGACGGGCTCAGATCATGCCATGCGATATCATGTCATGAGCATTATTCGACAGGAAGGACGGACACCACTGTGTCGCGTCGTATCGCATTGCAGGATGACGTAGATCGGGACGAAGTAGGTACTTGGCAGGTATGTACTAAATGTCTTTTGTCTTTTAGACTGGCCTGATGCGCTCTTAGATAAAACGGAAAAGCTCCAACTAGAAGCTACTGCATGGTGCTGTCACTGCTGTGTTACCAGAGCAAACAATGCGGGGAGAGAGAAGGTGCCCTTGCTTGTCGAGTCAAAATGCCAAATAGAACTGACTTCTTTGTTCCCGTGCAGATGTGCCGCACATGGCGCAGGCAACGCCCAAGCCCAAGCCGAAGCGCCATGCTACAAGCCGAAGCACCAGCACAAACGGGCGAAAGTCGCTGGAGGAGATGGATGAACGGCCCCGCGGGGTCGTGCGTGTGCCGCCTTGCTGCTCTGCCCAGCCGCGTCGATCCTCTGCCTGCTGTGTGCCATGCGCGTCGAGCCAGGTCCTCCAGCTGGCCTGTGCACTTCGATGTTTCTCGACTGGCGCAAAAGCGAGGAACAGCTTGTAGCCTCGACCCGTTGAAGTCTACAGACTACTGTACGGAGGATGGTACTGCTTCCCACTGGATGGCAACCGTCCCACGGAGAGCAGAAGAGGCTACAGTAGAGAGTGGTTAGTGGAAGAGACTATCACGAGTTTAGTCCGTCCCTAGCTTTGACCGGCCTTTTTTATCGGTCTGCGGAGCTTAGACCGATCTCAATTGTCGGTCTTTGTCCAAGAAGAGTGCTGCAGCTTTCATCTCGTTGGGATTCCTACAGAAGCCTTTCGAGAGTTAATTCCGAGAATTTCCCAGAGCTTCCGTGCTTAGCTGCCTATATAATGGCGTCTTGCATATTTAGCTGGACCTTCAAACAGCGCCTCTCTTTCCCCACCGAGTTCTACCCCGCGCCATGACCCCCACAACGGAAAAATAATTATGGCATAGACACTTTTACCCTTGAGCAGTTGAACTAGTCGGTATTCCGTCCCTAAGAAAACAGGACGACGCGAGTCGTCGACTGACCGGTTCTTGCGTGGTTATTCAACTCCGATTTCGGTTTCGGCTTCGGCTTCGGAAAGGAACCCGAAGCTGAAATGAGGATGCAAGCCTTTTCTTTTCGTTTAAGTTTAGGATCTTTTCTTGTTTTTTGTCTGGATGACCTCCTACCTCCTCTGATAGCCAGAGAACTGAATACTTCTGATAAGCGACATTCAGGGCTAGGTATCGGGTCCGCCAGTCCGTACATACCGTGGCTTGCGAGAAGCAATATAGAAAAATAGTAGTCAGGCCGGGGAGTTATGACCTGACTAACCATGAAGCCGTTCGGGTCTGCGGCCGTGGTTGTTCTCCTAAAAGGATAAATAAATTCCCATCGAGACTTCGTTTCAACTGTGACGCCAGAATGTTCCTTTCTCTGGGTTGTAGCCACATGCATAATCTAGCTATCTTAAAACTCGTATACAAGACCACTGGTCCAGACGTGTGCTTGGAAGGATATGGAGTACGTATGTAGCTAAGAGTATAGACAAGCCGCCGGATAGACTCGATGCAGAAGATTCCTAGTAAGTCTTAGCGACGGTTTCATTTTCTTCGGCTCTCATACAGTTTGACAGCTTTACGATCGATCCGATCCTTACAAACAACATCCATGGAATGCACTTGCTATTAGGCATTTATTTTGCTACAGGCACAGCGTGCAACGGATTTCACCATCTAGAGAACCGGGGTTGCGAGTTCGGCAGTACAGTATCTAGATGAGATACAGCGGGCGATAACTACAAAAAGGCCAAAACACATTTTTGTACAAAAATTTACTGCCAAGGCCTTAATGCCACCCACATCATAATTTTACACTACTAGCTTCTCAAAAAAACATAGTTGAAGTGAATAGAATTTATTAGCTAGCTAAAGAAACAGAGCAATTCCCAATATGAAGACCTCACAGAGCCCAGGGAAGGTTGATTGCATTGACCCAGTGATTCCTCCCTCTAGGGACCATACCACACAGCTAATATGCCAGCTGCTTGTCCTGCTGGATTGTGATTCACTTGGCATGAATGATGTATAGATTGGCAGCTAGATTGATTGCTAAATCAGCCATATGTTAATTATAGAACTTGGATTTTATTTATCCTTAAATTCTATTATCAGAAATGACTCAGCAGCCTTCTGTGGGGCTGCAATTGCAGATTCTTGTCAGCAAAATTCATCTGCACTATTTATAATGTTCTGCTTGACTTTACTTGCAATCTCTGTTACAGCACAGCCTGGAGACCATGAGCAGGACAGACAAGGGGGGATCCTATCATGTGACAATGGATCAAAATGATCCATCTGGATTCTTTGATCCATCTATAGTCATGATCCACCCGATAGGTATTTCCGGGCAGAACTCAGGATGTATATAAGACGCTCCTTAACCATGGGGATTAGAACCCTGTGGTCAACTCAAATAGCAATCCTGATAGGTAAAATTGCTAGTAACGGCCTATTCATTCATCTCTTTCTCTTGCTTTCTGTCCTCAAGATAAACCCAACGAGCCTCTGCCTAAGAAGTCTTAGGTCCGCCGTTACAATCTCTTGAATAAGTTGCATAAATAATGTCTTTCTTATCAGAATGTCTGTACTCTTCTAATATCTTTATATTTCTTAAAGAGCCATAACTATAACACAACTTAGCCTCATTCTTAAGATAGGTAAATGTAGTAATCGATCTACTGTATATACTTACCTCCTGATCTGTAGCAGCAAGGCTGCTTAATGCCCCAATATACAGATCCCTTTCCTCCAGACAGGGTCTTTCCACTTTTTCCTTGCTTGTACGTTTTCCTGTTGAACATGGAGACTGTGCTGCCCTTTCCCTTTTTTCTTCTTAGACAACTTTTTGAGCTGTGACCTTTGTTCTCACCATGTCTTGTTCTTCTTGATTGCTAGTAGATCTCTTAGACATTAATTTAAGTTGCTCTCACTGGAAACCTCACCAAACCTCACTGTCTCACTTGAAATACTGACGTTTTCCAGCTCGGACTCCTCGACCTCGAGCTCCTTTCCCACAGTGCTCCTTGTCTCGCGAACTGCGGCGAGCTCAATCTGCTTTGCTTTGCCTCCAGCAACCTCTCGACCTGATCGAGCTCTAACTATAGTTGTATCCCACCAATTTGTTGAAAGCCAGGATTGTCATTCCATTGCGTTTTCTGACTGTCAGATAAATAAAGCTTTCCCGTTACGATATATGAAGAGATTGATATCATCGTTTCGTCTTGAGAAAGGGGTACAAACAGGTGCTCAAAATTTGGTTCGTCATTCATCTTCGTCAAACTCCTAGACGAAACTTGTAACCTAGACATGGAAGTTTTCATTAATGTGTGTTTCCTGTCCGTACTATACACGGTGCTATCAAGCCTGAAAAAAGTGGTATTTACGACTTCCAGATGGGAAAAAGCAACACGGGGATCGGAGCGGAGTAGTAATATCGGGGTAACGGTAATAGAAGCTGCCTGGAGGTTTGGGGCAAGTGAAAGAAAGAAATGATAGTGATTGTTGATACTTGGAAGTTTGAAAATGAAACGTGTACAAGACTCATGATTTAATGTCATGTAACAATGGTGTGCTTCCTTCATAGTAACCCTCAGGTGAGTAATGGGGGAGATGCCTATTAACCTGAAGCAAGGAACCTGGACAGCGCGAGATATTGGATTGAGTGGACCAATATAGCCAATTCCCAACATTTCCATCGGAGCCACAACCGTGATTTGATGAACGCCGTCTTTTGGAGCCTAGGGCATATCTTTTGGCATATATCAGATCCGTCGTAATACCTTCGAATATCATCGTATCTGCCAGGCCAGCAATATTCTCCAATAGCTCGGACCAGAACAATGCGTGATGCATCCATATCGAGAACTATAAATAGTCCCGCACCTTGTTGATGGTCCACAAAGCCCACACCAGACTGCCGTTGAGGTCTGTATTAGGGATCCAAGTTTAGAAGGTTGCTATTAGTGATATGAAGGAGGGGGACAAATGAGAGTAGTTGCGAGGCTCATTCAGCTCTCAATATCCTTGAGTGACCTGTTGTATATAAATCCTCCACCTTCGCCCGAATGGCGACCTGCACCCGGTCACTTGGGGTAGGGGTTTCCGGACTTAAATAATTTTGCGAGTTTGGAATTTTCCCGAGCTGCCGTTCAGGGTCTACCCGACCATCTCTGCAGATTCTTGCCTCATCAGAGCCGTGAAAGCCTGCGTATGGTGTTGAGGTTTTACTTCTATGATTCCCTGTACGTCCTTTTCCTTTCGAGTCCGGAGGTAGCCATCTGTCCGTGCTCTTGATTCCCACCCTTGGAAATTTGAAGTAAACAATACGCGGTTAGGGCCCATTCGCTCTTTTTGTGGAAGGCATAAGGTCCACCAACGCTTCCAGTAAAAGTACAAGAACTATGTCGGTGACTTCTCTTCACCCTCGATATCTTTGTTCACGTTAGGGCTTTGCGTGAAGGGCTGGGAAGGCGCATTTTCTGAAGCGTTAGGTGCGAATCCTCCAGTGCCTTTACGTCTGTGTGAAAAGTAAAATTTCAATGGGCCGCTTACATTGCGCGGACTTGGCCGGGACAAAAGCTGCGAGTAATTCTAACCATTGTGTATAAGATCCAATTTAAATGTATCAAGGTCATGATACTTCGAGCTGATAACCTGATTGCTTTTCTGAGTGATAGGAGGCGGAGGGGGAGAACATTCAACAGCCAGAACGTGATTCACGGACACCCTAATGGCAGTTTGCGCAACTGCTTGCACAGGTAAATAGCCAAAAAAAATACTACACGAGAAAGTTAAGCCTGCTACCTGACTAACCATATTGTCACTTGAAGAGCGGGATGGTGTAACTGCAATCAAGGCCCAGTCCAAGATAGTAGTAGCAGTATGATCTTAAAGATCTGGTCCCCACCGCACTTGGGTTCTGGTGTGAGTATTTCATTGGCCATGGACTGCTGTAGGCATATGAGATGTAGAATCACCAGGAGACCAAAAAACCCTGTGACAGCATCAAGGTGCCTCTGTTTCACAAGTTTAGCAAGCCAGTGCAGAGACAGCAGATGTAGCAGTGGGTTGACACTGAGGTCTTCCCTGTCTGTGTAGTGTTGGTACTCAAGCAGAGCACCATGTTCATCTTTGAGAGAAGAGGTCTGCTTCTTGCCACTGTCATTGTTGTGCTTGTTGTCCTTTTCCCATTCTGGCTTGAATAGGATTGTTCTCTTGGCTGTAGCAACCTTTCCTTGTACCCCGAGGCTGCAAAGACGTGTCCCAGACAAGTTCACAGAACCTTTCCGTCTGAGACTTGTGAGACATGTAGCTGTCAAGAAGTCTCTTTTGTTATTCGTACAACTGCTTTTCGCGAGGACTGAGGATGACGGAATCACATTCATCATCCGCTTTGACAGCTGCATCGATACAAGAAAAAAGAAGTTGTGCCTTTAGAAATTATCTCAATACATTCGCACGTGTTTTCAAGGAGATGATGTGATATTCTAGATGTTGAAGGGAATACACGCAACAATGCTTGGTACTAGGATATCTTTCAATGATGGATTCAGTCGGTTAGGATATGTTATACAGCATGCTCGCGCCCTGTGCAGTGTAGATCATGCATACATGCAGAGCGTAGGTATCGCTGATCAATAGATGGGTAAATATGATAGAGATATATGACAAATCTTAGCTGTCTGATTTAACAAAGAAAACAGTGATCAATTGTAAAGAGAGATAAGAAAAGCTGCATGACAACCATGCCTCGGAGGCGATGAAGCTTCAAACGATCCTCCAGAGCTGCCTAACATATCGAGGTTACTCAGGCGTATACTCTGGTGTCAGCCCTCCGCTATGTTCGACGCGTCTGTGAGTGTGTTCGCTACTCCATATATGTGCGTTTGCTTCTAACGGGTTTTACATGCAAGCAGACAATTTGATTTCCACAAAGGCGCAATAACTGTTCGGAAATCCGGCCTGTTTCCATCTGCGAACTATTTGGAAGAAACCGCCGCCTTCTCTCTAGCTTGATGTATGCATTACGAGGACCACCATGCCTCTGTGTCTTCTGCTTATAGCTATCAAGGTCGACAGTTTGCTACTGGGGCCACACCAGCGTAGGCTCCGCCTCCACAGCCACCCCTCGCCTTCTGATAGCATCGGTGGCCTTAGACCACCCACCATTCGAGCTTTGACACTGCCACGACTGTCATGATCAACGGCACGTTGTCACTCTCGTAAAAACAGCTAATATCAGAATATTGATAAGGTCTGGACTGCGAGATACGGATAAAACCTTCGAAATGATAAGCTTGCTGTTACCCTGTCTGCTAGCGCGCCTTACGTATGCACTAATCCTTGTATCCAGGCCAGTAATTGGACCTGCATCCGGAAAGGAGTGTCCGAGGGAAAAAAAATTCGTAAATACTAGGGATCTTACCTTGTTCATGGTCTAACTCCGATAAGTGGGCCAGTAATGTGGTCTTGGGAACAGGTGTACAGGTGTTTTGGGGGGCCGGATATTAGTGTTGTCAGATTAACGATCCTCAAACACCTTTGCATGTTCACGTCAGCCCCGAAAAAAGCGGCCAACTATTATAGGTGGGATTTACAAGTGCTATACCTTTCTAGTCTAGACTTCAACGCCCATTATCTCTCGAATCGTTATAATGTCCGAGTGGCTTAGCCAAAGCTGCATATCGCTGCAGGCTTCAACCCATTTTTATTTTGTAAACCGTCAATGTCAGCACCTAGGAGGGAGTGGCCCAGTCACAACGATCGGTATCAAATAGCCGCCGCATGGGTATCAGCTGATGCAGCTAGACGTACATCCTCCACATGTCCTTCTTTTTTCTCATCTTTAAACATAAGTTCGTAGGGACCTTAAGTTTTAGCTAAGTAGGTTGAGCCGGCACCATAGAGCTGTTACCTTATGAATTAGTATCCTCCGCTTTCTCGAGGGCTGTGTCTTCTGGAAGAGAGAACCGATTGATCTGTTGACCATGTCGACACGGAATTCAAGAGAGGAGCCGCGCCCAGTGGCGGCGGAATCTACCGCTGATACTGAACATGAGAACGGGACCCTATCAACGAGCGTGTTTGGAGGAGGACCCGAGCCAGTGGAGTGCAAAAATGAAGAGCAAGCAGCAAAGCCGAAAGAGGAGGGCATGACAAAAATGCAAATTGTTACCCTCATGTTCGCCTTGTCCATTGGAACCTTTCTTGCAGCTATCGACCAGGTAGGTTATCTTTCAGGGGACATGGAACAAAGGAGTATTTGACGTTTGTCGAGAAGCTGACGATCGCAGACAATCGTCTCGACGGCCCTTCCTTCAATTGCAGAATCGTTCAGCGCATCCGCAATTGACTATACATGGATAGGATCCGCATACTTGCTCCCAGCTGCAGGTGAATTACCTAAATATCCATCACACGCTTGTAAATTTGTGCTGACAATAGTCAGCATCTCCTCCGCCATGGGGGAAATTGAGCGATATCTGGGGTCGCAAACCGATGATCCTGTTGGCAAACGTCGTGTTCGTCATTGGATCACTCATAGGCGCACTGAGTGTCAACATTCGTATGCTCATAGCTGGGCGTGTTATTCAGGGAATAGGCGGTGGTGGTGTATTATCATTGGTATACACTGTGATTGGCGATATGTTTAGCCAACGGTATGAGGACCACAGATAAATATCTGCAAGGTGTGTTGTTTTAGACTGACTTTGAAAGTGATCGGAGCCTCTACTACGGCATAATCGGTATTGTCTGGGGTCTTGCTGGTGGTATTGGGCCAATTCTCGGAGGGGTCTTCGCAAAATACGTATCGTGGAGATGGTGTTTTTGGATCAACCGTCTGTTTCCCTCATGAGTGATTCGTGATCACTGCTAACAGCATAAAGTTCCCATCGACGGTATCGGATTCATAACCCTTCTGTTCTTCCTGCGCATAGAAACGCCCAAGACACCGCTCGTTGATGGCCTAAAAGCAATGGACTGGTTGGGAACGACTACCGTCGTTGGTGGCACCGTCATGTTTCTGCTTGGGCTCGTCTACGGCGGAGTCGCTTACCCCTGGGACTCGCCGACCGTTATCTGTCTCATCATCTTCGGCCTGCTCACATTGGTTATCTTTGTCGTTTTTGAATGGAAGGTCGCGAAATATCCCCTGGCTCCTATGCGACTCTTCAAGTCGCCTTCTAACAACGCCACCTTTGGAATTGCCTTCATTCACGGCTTCGTCTATATCGCCGATATGTATTACCTACCGCTGTACTTTCAGTCGGTTATTGGAGCCAGCCCACTTCTCTCTGGAGTATACATCCTTCCTGTCACACTAATGGCCTGCTTCTGCTCCACCCTTACTGGAGGGTACATCAAAAAGACTGGTCGATACCGTCCACCGCTCTATTTTGGTACAGCGCTCATGCTTCTCGGACATGGGCTGTACATCGACCTCAAGCCGTATGCTTCCTGGCCACGTATAATAATATATCAGCTTATTACAGCAATCGGCATCGGGCCATTATTCCAGGCTCCGATTATATCAATCTTCAGCCAAACCAAGCCCGCCGATGTCGCGAGTGCTGCTGCGTTCAGCTCTTTTGCGCGAGCCATGGGCACGGCAATATCAGTCGTTATTGGAGGCGTCATTTTTCAGAACCGCATGGCTGCGCATTATAGTCAACTCAGGTCAGTGCTGCCGTCGGAGAGGGCTGACATGCTCACCCACGGCGATGCAACTGCTTCAACTAATCTCATTCAGACGTTCCCGGCCGGAGTGAAGCAGGTGGTCTTGAAGGCCTATACAGATAGCCTGCAGGCTGAATGGATCTTCTATACAGCGGTGTCAGCTGTTGCTCTTGGCCTCAGTTTCCTCGTGAGCAAGCAGGTCTTGAGCAAAGAACATAAAATTGGAAAAACCGGACTTGCTGTGCAGGAGGCTGCCAGGCTGGAAGAGGAAAATGCTAAGAAAGCAAAGAAGGGAGTTGACATTGAAAGCTGAGAGCAGAAACTGAAGGAGACTGTACGGCATCATGGAATGGCATCAAGCCTGAGAAGCGGGGCAAGAAAAGAACATGGATCAGCGGAAGAACTTGAGGACATCTCGGTTGATCTAATTCGATATAGAAGAGGTTTAATATACCTAATGGGCTCTGCCAGCAGCCACCCGAATCTGAAGAAAGAAGAGGAGCAGAAAGGCTAAGAAGAAAGTCTGGTGGATGAAGTGGAATTCGGAGGAAGGTTTCCTTTGTTCCAAAATAGGAAGGCGGGGAAATTGTCCGTTGCACTCCACGAACTGTTGGATCTGGTTTCATTATCTAGGTGTTGCAGCAATCTATATTAGTTCTATCAGCTCAAAGCCAAGCATAATATGTTCATAGAGGGCCTTTAAGTATAATATCCTTAGTGCACTGCCTGTCGCTATGCTGAACAAGTCTATGTACATACAGAAGATTGTGTAGATGCCATGCACCTTACACACCATTACAGCCTTGAGATAGTTAGTCAATAGAGAAAACCATGATGTTGCCATGGGCAACAGGAATGGTGCTAGTCTGTTTCTGGGTCTCAGATTGAGAGTTCTCCCACTCTCTGTTCCGGCGTTGGAGGCAACAGATGCTGCTGAGTCTGTTCAGAACTCTCATAGTAACCTGGCATCTATCCATAAAGCACAACTAA
>NW_027192531.1:2102800-2111202 GCF_041956765.1 Thermoascus crustaceus | reverse complement strand
GCTCAGCAAGCTGCAGAGCTGCAAGCAGAGGGGGTAGTGGAAGGTGATGAGCGGCCTAGGAAACGTGCACCACCGCGGTGCAGCAACTGCAATATTCAAGGTCATACTAGGGTCAGCTGCCCAAACAGATAGGCAATTATTTTATGTGTATATAGCTTCAATTTAGGGGCGTTGTGGTGAGATAACTAGATATTTAATATAATAGGCGTTGGTTGGTGGCCCGCTCGGTGTCCGATTACGTTACCATATACCATAATATCTAAAGAGCTCACATTGTGCCTGCTGGAGGTAGCCATCCAGATGTTATTGACGTGCTGGACAGGAGACCTCTGAAAGGTGAGTGGAAGACATGCTGGTATGACCTTGGGCAGTACACAGTTGACATGAGGTGCTCATTATCCAAGATCTGCAAGTTCTGATAACGCAATAATATACCTCCTGTTGTACATGTATATATTATCTGATATCTGCTATGAAATACCGGTGTTGACTGCAATTGGAGATATGACCTCTTTTATAGACAATGCGTGGTTTTGGTCCACAGATCTCTTATTGTCTAGCAATTTTCATGCGATGCGGTCACGTTGAAGTAGTTTAGCCAAAAGACCCATTTGACGTTTGTATAGACAGCTCACCAGTGGGCTAGACCCACTAGCGAAGCTTTCATGAGGCAATGGTGGGAGATCAACAAACCGGAGGCCGCCGTTGATCGTCATCTAGTTGGTTTGATAGAATCCCGCCTTCTCTACCATGCACCAGGCTTCAGCAGTCCCTGATTCTTGCACATGGCCGATCAGGCCCTCTTCTCAGTATGTCCCGCACGGCATCCCATGGTCTCTGCACAATCTGCTTCTGCACATCTTCCTGCACAGATGGTGACCAGGGCTGTCTGTTCTTCACGTGTTCCCGCCCTCAGCCTGCGTCTGCAGAAAACCCCCATGAGTCCGGACCGCGCAGAATGACGCACCTCAGAAAATGGAACATCTCGCCATCGAGATGGTTTATCCCGCACGCGGTGGACTGGGGAACCTCGAGACCAGTTCAACCGCAAGCCTCCTTCAGCCGTTGTGCGGGGTCGACGCTCCTGAGGCTGCTCAGGCCGCCATGCGATTGATGCGTCCGCTGTGACCCTTCCGTCCGACTACTCGCAATAAAACCGCATGGCGTCGCCCCGTTTACCCTGGAGGCGCCGCCAACACGGGTTCGGGCTGAGCCCGTCCGGATATGGCGAGCGTCTGACATCCAGAACCCCGAAGATGTCTTGAAATGGTCCAGGGCGGAGCATGGTTGTGTGTACCCACAGTTTGACCCCGGATTTTTCAGCAGCGGCGGGCCGTTCTTCCACTCCACCGCCGCTAGGGACGAGTAGCCTAGAACCCTCCCAGGACCTAGAACTGTCTTCGATGCGTTAGCCATGGCAGTCATGGCATCTTCCAGAGGCTCTTCACCACCAGCTGCTTCTGACCCGTGTGACAGACGCGTTTGTCTATCCTCATAGGAGCACGGAACCCGCACCCTGCTGGGGGCGCGTTATCCGTTCTTTCAGTTAAGAGAACGACTTATTTCTCGCGTTTTATATGAAGAAGGTTCTCGATTTGTTCTTCAAACGTCTCGTTTTCATCTCACCTGTCGACATACTGCCAAGACTTCGAGATGGGTAGAGCCTTCACCGTCTCCCTCGCCGTGTTCGCAGCCACCGGGTCGTTCCTTTTTGGCTACGACTCCGGAGTCATGACCGATGTGATTGCGTCCAAGAATTTCTTGACGTATTTCAACACGATGCAGACCTCTGCCATTGTAGGCGCAATCAATAGCACGTTCTCCGGTGGAGGTAGGTTTCCCGTGAGATCCGCTCCCATATGGGTTTAGAGCTGACACTTGAATTCCATAGCGGCAATTGGCGCTCTCCAGGGGGGTCTGACGATGGATCGTTTTGGCCGCAAATTTAGCATCCAGATGGGTGCTTTTATCTGTACGATCGGAGCAATCCTTCAAGCCGCTGCGCAGAACATCTCCATGATACTCGTCGGCCGTATTCTCGCAGGATGGGCCGTTGGACTCATGAGCATGGCCGTACCTGTATACCAGGCGGAATGTGCTCACCCACGGTCCCGGGGCCTAATTATCGGTCTGTCGCAGCAAATGGTTGGAATCGGATTTATCGTGAGCACGTATGTCTCCTATATGTCCTGAAGACCAAGAGCATAGGACTAACCACCATCGAAGCTGGGTTGGATACGGCTCCTTGCATGCCCCAGACACCAGTCAATTCCAGTGGCGGTTTCCGCTCGCGTTTCAAGCTGTTCCGGCCTTGATCCTCGTCGTTGGGATGAGTTTCCTCCCAGAGTCACCACGGCATTTGATGGAGAAGGAGCACTATGATGAAGCCATGAGGGTCCTTAGGAAACTTCATTTTGACGGCTCAAACGAGGAGTGGATCCAGCGGGAATACGCTGAGATAAAGACTACTATTAAAGCAGAGAAAGCGGTCGCTGTTCCTGGATGGATCGTCATGTTCAAAGTGCCGCAGTGGCGGACTCGGTTGCTGTATGTCTATTCTCTCTCCTTGTTCGTTGCTGCTACACGGATCATGGTCCAAAAAGCTAATTGTAAACGTGCAGCCATGGTGTTGCAGTCCAAGTCTTCACGCAAATGACCGGTGTCAATGTTATCAACTATTATCAGACCATCATGTACGAGGCTCTCGGCATCACCGGACACCGCAACACTCTCATCGCCGGGATCTACAACTGCATTGGGCCCCTTACGAACCTCATCTTCATCGTTTTCCTTCTTGACCGAGTGGGAAGGCGGAGACCGATGATTTTCGGTACCATTGCCATCTCAATTGCGCTGATCTGCGAGGCTGCGCTCAACTCCCGGAATCCTGGCGGGAAGAGAATCGGGTACAGCATTGGCGGGGTGTTCTTTATTTTCTGTGTCACGGTGATCTTCTCTCTGTCTTTTGGGCCGTGTAGTTGGTATGTTGATGGAACTCTTCATTCTGACTTCAGGCGACTTTACCCTTTGTGATGAGACAAAGCTTTACGTGCTTTGTAAGGGTAAAAGGTACTAACGTCTATGCCAGGGTCTACATGGCAGAGGTCATGCCTATGCAAATTCGAGGAAAAGGGAACGCCTTCGCTACTGGTATCGGCAACTGGGCCGTCAGTACGTTGTGGGCGCAAATATCACCAATCGCTCTCGGTCATATCAAGTGGAGGTTTTATTTTGTGTTCGTTGCGTGGAGTGAGTTCCCCTATTCCTAGCTTCGCAAGATTAGTACTTCTGACTCTCCTCAGACCTTTGTGTGACGCTTCCTGTGATTTACTTCCTCTTCCAGGAGACGAAGCAGAAGTCTCTGGAGGAGATTGATCTTCTCTTCGGGGGAAGGGCGCTAGGCACGCTTCCCGAAAACGTCAATGACAAGGAATTTGAGGTTCATCACGAAGAAAACAAGCATGCAACTGCTGTCAATATCGAGCACACACACAGTGCCTGACTTGTCAATAAAAGAAACCATTGCGGCGTTTGGGTGTAGTTGGTCCAATGTTAGGCGATAAAATGGGGGGAAAATGAGCTTTGATACATATTGTCAGTACATATATAGCAGAGCAGAAGAGTATCACAGAATATCCCATATCTTTTTGCCCCCTTTTAAGTCCCAATCAAGACGGCTCAAACACCATAATCGGAACTCTCAGACTCTCCGTGACCTGCATGGCATCTACCTCCTTGAACCCCTTCCTCTCATACAACCGGTACCCGCTCTCCGTACTCTTCAACGTCACCGGAACGCCCTCTTTCCTCGCGAGCTCCAACCCCCAGTCCACGAGCCGCGCACCGATCCCCCTGTGCTGGAAAGCAGGCAACACCGCCAGCGTGCTCAGGTACCAGTACTCGCGCCCGATGATGGATGCATGGTTCCTGATGATCTGGTCCGTGAGGGCGTGGAAGCGCCGGACGCTCTCGGCGATGAAGATCCGGCCGGGACCTAGGGTGCCGGAGTAGATGGCCTCGAAGGAGAGGAGGGTTCGACGGAGTTCTGTAGGAGATGGTAGATCGATCAGTTTTTCTGCTTTTTTTAACCAACCAATAATAAAATGTATGTATGTATCGAATTTAGAACAGTTAATTTTTTAAGCATGCAGAACATGCATCAGATCAGGACTCACTCTTCCCCCACGTATCCTTCCAATACCACTCCTGCACCCCCTTCCCCTCCCCCGTCCCCGACGGCCCAGGCCCAGACCCAAACCCTGCACTTCCACCTCCAACCTTCACCCAATACGCAAACCCCACCACCATCCTCCTCCCCATCCTCCTTTTACCCTCCTTCTCACCCCCCTCCCTCTCATCTTCATCCTCACCATCAGATCCTCCCCTATCCACATCCACATCCACATCCACCTCCGCAACAACCACACACTGCCCCGGCGACTCGAACCTCGTCCGCGCCTCCAGGAGCAGCGCGGCCCGGAAGTCCCCCTCCCGCTGCGGATGGCGCGGCGCGAAATGCGCGTAGAGCGGGGTGTCGCGGAAGGCGAGGACGCCGATGGTCGCGAGGACAGGGAGGTCTGGGCGGGAGGCGGGGCGGAGGGCGACGTCCATATGTATTGTACAGTGTACGTCGCGGGTTGTAGGTTGCAGGCTGGTTGGTTTGTTCGATTCCTTTGCGAATTTTTTTTCTTTGGATTAAAGGATGGATGAGATGGCTTAGTAACAGAAAGACAAAAACAGAGGGAAAAGGAAAAAGAAAAGGAAACAGGATCAATCTGCATGCGCATGGAATGCGACTATGATAGAAAGGTAGATAAACTCCCGAGTCTCCGTCCACGCTCCCCTTTAGATAAACAAAATTTCTGGAATGTGGAGTATGTATGTACATGTGGTTCATGTCCTGCTTACATTACGTCACCTAGGTACTAAACTGGTAGGTCAGGGATGCAGTATCATGGATAAAACAAGATAACTTCTAATTTGATTATGGTTATGTTAGGTGTCATCAAGAAGTTTCAATAATTGTGGTCAAAAATACTGCTAGGCCATAAAAGAATGCTATAAAATCTTATTGCAGTCGACACTGGTATTTATTTCTCAGCTGAGATGAACTCAATTCCAAGCGCCATCACTTAAACAGAAAGCATAAAATACTGTCAAGACGGGAGTGATCCCTCTATGTTACATAAAACTGTTCTTCCCCATCCATTAAACCGAATCCCATCCAGGTACTTGATAAACCATATCACGGACTCTGAGACCAGGCAGCGTACAGCCAGTCCCGAAACCTGCTTGGCTGAACGTTAACCATGCCATTCAGGTTCGGACTGTCAAAGTCATATCGACCAGCCATGGTAGCCAGTAGCTGGTAGAGGCGCCACTGCTCCGGCATGTTACCGACAGCTTTCGCGAAGGAGAGGCTGTTCAGGAGAAATTCTTCGGTGTGTGCTATTCGATTGAACTGGGAGACACCTTTGCTAATTCTCAGTACTGATAGCTGACTGACTGGCCATTATGACGATGGGCATCAACTCACCTCGCATGATCTCTGCTGTCCTGACGACATCATCCAGTGCCATCCGATCGCCTCGCATTCGAAACTCGGTAGGCCACGCCGGTAGGTCCAGCGCTGCGACGACAAAGCGCGCGACGTCCTGGACGGAGGTCATACAGATGTGAACCTCCTGTCCCATGGAATTGTAATATGGGATCTGCGCCGTCATCTTCCGGATGTCCATGAGGTAGTCACCCTCACCGGCAACATATGTCCCATGTCCGATCTGAAAAGCGGCCATCCCCCCGGGAGCAAATCGTTCATAGAAGACGCCGCATACAAAGACGGTATACTCCATTCCGTAGTCTTCGTAATACTGCAGTCTGTTGAGGGCAGCTTTCTTTCCACGGTCCAGAATATCAGACGGGGGACGCATAGAGGGTCTGCCTTCAAACTCAGACGGCACAAAGCGGCGGACGTGCACCTGGGCGGCGGCATCGATAAGGGCGATCTGAGCCTGACCGGAAATAGTTGAGATGACCGTGTCCACTCCGGTCAGTTTGTAGCGAAGGTCGTCACTCCTTCCGTAATCAACGGTGATGACCTGCCATCCTTTGGCAGTAAGACCTGGGTTTGGCTGCGTACATAGACATCAGTTTGTGATACCAGGATGTGGTGACTAGACGAGCTCACTTTTCTTGATAGCAAGATGAATTGATGATATGTTTGTGTGGACAAATAATGAGCAATGTACTGCGCGAGGCCGCTAGTACCTGCAATTGCAATCTTTATCATGATCGTAGAAGCGATTTGGAAAAGAAGACACTCGCGTTTCAAGGTAGAGACAAATTCTTGATCTGTAGGAATTTATAGTAGATAGTTAAAACTGAAAGTTACACGGTCCTTTGCACTGCCTTCTCCTTCAGCGAGTTCGTCCAAAGCTTTCAAGAACGCATCCAGGGCTCTTGAGTCAGAATAGGTTGCCTTACGCATGGCTCGATATCACCACAAAGATATAGGGCAAAAACAATATCTAGGCATTGCTGAAGGCTGCAGTATCGGCGCGCAGGCAGTCAAATGATATGTAATAGGGTCATAAGACGAGACGTGCACGCAAGAAGAGCCTCGGGTGAAGCCTCAAGAAACTACTAGGAATTTAAACATCAAGTGACCAGAGTATCGGCAAAGAACGGGCGCACTCATTGCAGTGTAGGATATTTGCATGATGCATCTGTCCTAAATCAACTGCACTGCTGCCTTCAGATAATGAACATAGTCCTCCGATCGTCGAGTGCTGCCTAAGATCAATGGCTCCAAAATTCTACACATAACGAGGGAAAAAACCCCCGTTCGCATATTATATCGAGATATGAGAGCTTCGATCCAGAGCAAGAATTGTCAAGTGGCGCAAGCTCTTCGTACAATTCAAAAGCCACCGGTAGACGTCCTGCAAAAGACGGCCTGAAATAAGGCGTACTACCTTGTATTCGAAGAGAGAAACAGAACATTCATCAATTAAAGAATAAATGGTAGTAACAAATGCATAAATAAAAACAACTCAGTATAGCATAGAAGATATGTGAAGATCCACCACCAAGGTGTGTCGGACCAAGAGTAGCGACATGTTCCTCGCTATTTTACGTCACTGTCCAAAAGATTGACGGGCGCCTGCTGCGGGGAATCTCTTCAAAATACCAAAAACATCCTTGGAGATGAAGTCGGCAGTGTCAGTGTGGCAACAAGGCAGGAGACAGGGCAGGGTGATTTGTTCCTCTAGGAACCAAACAGGCACTCTGTCAAATTTCTCAAAGCCTGACAGGAATTATGACTCTAAGCATTGACTGCCGGTGGTGGAGTAGAATCTCCACCAACCAAACACAGACTTGAGCAATTTGGAGTGACAGGTCAGCACGGATCTCATGGAGGTTTGCGTTGCGTGCATGAAAGGGATGAATCAGACAAGGTCTGGAGTCAGTCAGCTCCGTAACGAATCGGGAGTAGATAGCGTTCATAATGCGGCTGTTAGTGTAACTGTTCGAGTCAGCCCTACCACAAAGCCCACGATAATCCTACGGCAGGTTATCACGCGCTGACGGGCGAGGCACAGAGATCGGCACGAGGAAATGTCTGCCTCATGAGGATATAAGCCGCATGAACGGTGTCATAAACATTCCATGCAGCTTGTTCTCAGGATTCCGGGCAGGCGAAATCCGGCGATGAGTTGTTGCCTGATGCTGAAGACGTCGAATCTCTAATGGCCATGACGTATCGATGGTGGTTCGCAGATCAGGTGATCCGGGTCACGGGATTTCGTGTTTTGCGCGCGTCTAACGCGCGCGCGGTGGTCGACGCAAAACACGGGCGATGCTGACCGTCAACGATGGGAGGATGTAACGCCCAAGTCTGTGTGTAAAAGATCAACGCAGCGACGCAGCGGCAACGCAGGGAGGTTCGTCCTAGACGTGACAAGATCGGAGCGTTGGCACCCAATGGCGTAGTCAGCAGCGTGTTTTAGAAAACAGATTACCGTGTAGTATCATTATTCTGGTGGGGCATACGGTACGCCAAAATACCCAAGCACCTTGCGGCTCTAGCTGTTAAAGGCAGCATTGCATGGCACTAAGAGAAGAAGCCATCACTGACGGTTCGAAATTAGCCTCGCTGTTCCTGGCTGAGGCTGGGGTACACGGCAGATTGAGAGACAGGCAGCTGAGAATCGCGCACGTCCACGATGGACGCTCCCGGGTTTTAGATAGGCTTAGAAAACCGTATATAGAGGCTTCACTGGTAAATACTGATTAATGCTGGTAAACACTGTCCAGAATCAAGGGCAAGATACGCGTCTGACAAAATCCATGGACTGAGAAAGCTGGAGTCGTAATTCATCGCGCGTCTTGAAGTAGCTAGT